>NC_030829.1:35651848-35954878 GCF_001704415.2 Capra hircus
ACTGTACCTTGTACGTCTGGCACTCAGAAAATGTGATTAGTGTTATTATCCATCATTAGTGTCGTTATCAGTTGATCATTATAAAAACCTAAAAGGCACCCCCATTGGAAGTTGATCCATGGTGTTTCCTAGCAGAAATGTGAATCTAGGTTGCTGATTTGATATGTGAGTGTGTGGTTGTGTGTGTGTGTGTGTGTGTGTGTGTACTGCGTATACCTTCCTATCAGATGCTTCAGCTGAACTAGCACAAGAAAACCAATTATAAGTCTCCTTGGAGGTACTGGGGAGGATGGGTGCTCGTTTCATTGTGAACCTGTGATTGAAAACACTTTGGGACTAGAGTGAGAAGATGTGGCCTGAAGCCATTGGCACAAACTGGAAAGAAAACTGGGAGCTTTGGAAAGCACTCTTGCTTACAGTGAGTCTTTTTATGTTAGAAAATTGTAAGAGGATACAGAATCTAATTTTAGGAGGCCTAATGAGGCTGGTTTCACAGGCTAATGCTATGTGTGGGTGGGTGTGTGTATTCAGTCATTGGAGAAGTGGAACCTCAGTCTTGCCTTGTCACCCACTTCTGACCCATTTGCCAGAGGTAGCTAGCTGGAGTGATGCTGATGAAGTGGAATCTGATGGCCTCACTTCCCTGTTTGAGGCCTTTCGTTGATTCTACTTTGACAGGACTTACTTGGCTTTTGGTGACCTGGCCCTGGCCACCTGCCCATCGAAAGTCTTTATTTCCTGCTTGCAGCAGAGTTGGAAGGGCTGGCAGTAGGTGGTGGCGATAGGTTGTCAGTGAGAAGTGGTTGAAGCCCTTAGACCAAGCTTTCAGACCCCACAGCTTACTAATGTCACTTGCCTGACATCTGTAGACATTTGCTACCTGTGGATGAAGACGACTGTGGTGTCTTTAGTATAGAAATTTAGCTCCCTGTTGCTATGTTCCCATAAAACTTGCTTCTGCTTACCCTCATTGAAACATTTGCACAATTGGAGCATTCCAGTGTCTACCATGTTGTAGATTCTGACTCAGGGCACACTTGGTGAATGAATAAATTAGTTCGAAAGATTGACTGGTCTCTTACCTGAGACCAGTAGAAGTTGCTTTTATCATTAATTTTGGGGCAGATCTGTCTTTTTGTCAAGCTAGACATCCATCCATCCATCCATCCATCTACCCACCTATCTATTCCTTTAACTTTTATTTCTTAAAGTTTAACAATTTAGAAGTCTTTCCAATTCATTTGGTTCATTTATTTATTTATTTTGGCTGTATAGTGTGGCATTTGGAATCTTAGTTCCCCAACTGGGGATTGAACCCATGCCCCCTGCAGTAGCAGCACAGAGTCCTAACTTCTGGACTGCCAGAGAATTTTCCTCATCGCTTGTTTTAAAAAACTTGAAGTAGATAGTATTAATGTTCAGTTTTGACATGTGAGGATACAGGGATTTATAATATTTGATTGATTCAAAGACATTGTTGTCTTTGAAATTAATAGTATTCCCTGAAACAAGGCCCCTGGAGCGTTATTCATCTAAAAATAACCACTGTCAAATCCTAAATAAGTCTGCTGCTGTGTCTGGGAACTTTTCATATGGGTTTGCCATCCACTGATGGCATTGAAAGTCCTTTTGTAGTGAGACCCATATAAAGTTATAGGTGAGTTAAATGATGGAAACAGAGAATGAGGGGTGGATAGCCAACCATTTCCTCTCTGCATTCATTTCAACAAATATCCATGTTGTTTCTGAAAAGGCAATGTCTGGGAATTTTAGTTGTTAGAGCTTCTTAGGTAAGATATATAGCTGTGGATCTAGGTTTGGGCTATAGCTTGGGTGCTCACTGGTGGGATGACCCTGACTGGGCCATCTAATCTCCATGGGTGTCCGTGAACCCTGACTATAGAGATCAGAATGGCAAGTCTCACAAAGACATCTTCAGAATTCATTGACACAGTGCCTATTAAGTGCTTGGCGTAGTGCCTGGCATGGACTATACATTTAATGGATGATGGCAATTATCATTGTTAAACTGTTCATATTGAAATGCCTGATTTCTTTAGTTGTAAATGAGAATTAGCAGAGGAAAAATATCTTTACTTGTGGAGCTCTTTGGTTACCATGTGTTGCATTTTGTTTGGTCTTTAATAGGTTGTTGATAATAATCACTATCAATATGCTGCTCTGGGACCTGGGGGTTGTATTTTTACACAGTTTCCGCTGACTTCAAATGATCCACAGCAAGAGTTATGTATACTGAATTTCAGTGCCATCTGAGCATGAGTGGAGTCTTTAGATTGCCCTTGACCCTTTGACAACATGACTGATTATTCTGATATATAATCTCCAAATGATAAAGCAAGTCCACAGAATCTCACTGATCCCACTTATTCTTACATAACCTCAGTTATCACATCAGCATTTGTTAAAAAAACAAATGATAAAAAACATTTGATAAAAAAAAACAAACTTAAAAAAATCAGCGTTATCCAGGGGAGAGGGGAGCAGAAGGTGAGATGTATGGAGAGAGTAACATGGAAACTTACATTACCATATGCAAAATAGATAGCCAACGGGAATTTACTGTAGGTCTTGGGAAACTCAAACAGGGTCTCTGTATCAACCTAGTGAGGTTGGATGGGAAGGAAGAAGGGAGGGAGGTTCAAAAGGGAGGGGGGGATATATGTATACCTACAGCTGATTCATGTTGAAGTTTGACAGAAAACAGCAAAATTCTGTAAAGCAGTTATCCTTCAATTAAAAATAAGTAAATTTAAAAAAATAAGGAAAAAAACCTCAACATTCAAAAAACAAACAAATGAAAATCAACCTTGTTCACTTTTAAAATGAGAGACCTAAACAATACATTCTGCTTTCGTTTGTCTATTATTAGAACACTTGCAGGGAGCAATCAATACAGTGAAATTGTAAACGAAGCAGTCTGCATGACTCTCGTACATTCATTTGCAAGGGAAAAATTAAGTGTTAGGAATATAATACAATTCCAGTAGGGATTTGAAGCAGTGTTTGGAGATGAAATGACATCCATTGGTCTTTAAATGTAACTTTGCATCTCCTTCAGGAATAATTTGCTTTTAAATGATCAATAAAGATTTGGTGAGCTTTTCAAGTAACTTAACGGTATGTACAGGTTCATACATTGTTTAATATATCTAGAGAAACTCATGTGAATCACAGTGGTCAGTAGGATAATTTTACGGTCTGTTCTCTTGCTCTCTATCTCTTTCTCACTTACTCACTCTGTCTCTTGTCCAGAGCTGTTAATCCAGATATGATACTGGATTTAGGCTCCCTGGGAACTCCTGGTAAATGCATAAATATATTCAGAGAGATTGCATCTTTTTATTAAATTTTAGCAACTCTGCTTCCTTCAGAAATCTTCAAAGGTCATGTATCTGAGTGGAGAACAGTCACTAAGGAGATTTCAGTGCTGCTTGCTGAAATAGAGATTTGACTAATGATAGTAAAGGTTATATAGATAAGATAGTGTATTTAACCCTCAAATGAAAATGAGTTGGCACCTTGCCAGCTCATCCTCATTTGCTAAATCTTTTCTCATATGCCTTGGTCTGTCAGCTCTGGAGAAAATGAACTGAGAGTCTGTACTCATTTTTGAAAAGGATAAGTGGAAGTGAGGAAGGGCCATTATGCCATTAGGAAGGGTAGATTGGAATTTAAATCAGACCCAAGATGAGGAAAAGTAACAGTAGGAGTTAAGGCTAGAAATTTTGTTTCGTGCATTGCCCTTCCATGGGGGACAACAGCTGACAGCAGAGGTGCCTTGGCCTCCTGCAAACATGAAGGCTGTTCCATTGCCTCCACTTCCTCCTCGGGGGATGACCTTCTGCCTACCTGTCCTCTGAGCTTTTGGACTGAGCCAGCAGGAGAAGAAATAGGCCAAACTCTGGGAGTGATTTATTTATGTTTTAATATGCCATAGAAAGCTACTTTGTTTCAAAATTAAGTGGAAAAACCCAAGAAAGGGACTAGCTGAAGATTTAAGCAGTCTTCAAATTACCACATCTGCTACATCTGTCCCTATTAACCAGATGGTTTTTTGATAGGCTGAATCTCATTGTAGGAGAGATGGATGAGTTTTCCTTGTCTGGTTTGTCGTTGCCATTGACAGATGACGTTACTGCAGAGATATCCGCTCTGGTGGGCAAATCCAGTTTATTGTGATTTCTTCTACCCAGTATAGTGTTTGGTGGTAATTTAAACATCAGAATCATGGAGACTTTATATATATATTTGGGGACTTTTCTTTAGAAAAAAAATCAAGTTTTGTTGCAACCATGGGCCCAGGAATGAAGAAGATCCTCACCCGTATAAGGGCCATGAGTTTTCCAGTGTGTGACAGTACTTACCATTCCTTAGGTTTTTATACCCCGCTTATTTGCATTTCTAATCAATGAACTCAAGAATCACCGAGTCACCATAAAAAAGAATGAAATAATGCCATTTGCAGCAAGGTGGATGGAACCTAGATATTACATTAAGTGAAGTAAACCAGACAAAGACAAATATATGCTATTGCTTATTTGTGGAATCTTTAAAAAAAAAAGAAAAACTATACAAATGTACTTACGTATAAAACAGAAATAGACCGACTGCATAGAAAACAAATTTATGGTTATCAAAAGGGAAGGGGGATGAGGGATAAATTAGTAGGAGTATGGGATTAACAGGTACACACTATACTGAATAAATTATGCTTAAATGTGATGTACAGTCAATCTATGACAAGATTTTTGCATAATTTCCTCATAGTAGTCAAAATGGAAAAACCTAAGTCTCAGAAGAGTTTTGAATGTTATATTGAAGACATCGTCATTTTAAAACAATTTCACATTCTTGTTTTTAAGTCATCAGAAATAAATGATTAAAAAGTATGTAGTGATGTGAAAACTTTAGCAGTCTGGTCTTTTTTTTTCCTGCTGTAATATTCAGCTCCTTTAGAAGGCAGTATAGAGCAGTCTAATGTTAAGAATCTGGGGCAGGGTCACCGGTTTGGAATAATTCTGAAACCTTCTATCTTTCTTGCATGTAAATTCTGGGAGTACAAGAAGTTGTTGGAGATGTGAGAAAAGGGATGAAAGTTAGATTTTCTGCTAGGTATTGTTTAGTAGCATCCCTAGGAATCAAATAAGAAATGTGTATATACAAAGTATTGGCAAGTTTTTGTGTCTTTTGTTTTTTGTGTGTGTCTTTTAAATCATTCTGGCCAAATACTGCCTTCATGTCTGTTTTGTTTGACCACTAACTGCCAAAGAACTGGACTGTAATCCTAGCACAGAGACAAGGAAAAGAAAGCCGGAAGCTTTTCCTCTCTAGTTCCTGTTGTCTCAGATTTCTGGCCTCTATCTTTAGACTAAGACTGAATTCATTTTATTCCTGAACAGGTTGGCAAGAGCTATTTTGCTTAATTGATTTACATGGTTATTTTCTACTAGGAAGCAGAGTAATTTAAAGGGGAAATTTTCCACAGGATTTATAATAGAATTGTTTAATTTTGACATTTTATTATCATCTTTATACCATATCTGAACCCCAGATAATCACTTTAACAATATTACATTTGGTAGTTTCTAAAATTTGCAGACTCATTTTGCCCTGTGCTTAAAATTTAGCAAGAATAGAGACTGCATCTTACTTTCCAATCTTGGCGACTACTAACATTTAATGTTTGTCTTAGTCCTTGATTCCTGGGGATACATATACACAGTTTGCTTATTGGCTGAGTTTTAAGAAATACTGTTGACTGTTTAAAACACTAAAAATTGCTAATTTATGTGTAATAATGTAAGTTTCTTTATATGCTACTAGAATTCAGTTTTAGCCAGACTGCAACCAAATGTTAAGCTTGGCTGTGCAATGGTGTTTTTAGCTATAACATAGATATTACTTGTATGTGTGCCTGACTTGGCAGAAAAACATCCTCATGTTTCCTTTGGAGCTCTATATTCTGACAACAGATTGCCTCCAAGTTTCACCTTTTCTTTATATACTACTTGTTGTATCACTGGAGTATGTGTTGTACATTTTAATTTTTTTTATTTTTTATTTTTTAATTTTTAAATTTTAAAATCTTTAATTCTTACATGCGTTCATTCTAACATGTATACGGTCATGTAAGAATTGAATCGCCAGTCCATGTCTGACGTAGGGTGCAGCATGCTTGGGGCTGGTGCATGGGGATGACCCAGAGAGATGTTGTGGGGAGGGAGGTGGGAGGGGGGTTCATGTTGTACATTTTAAAATGGACATTTAAATCACCTTCCAGGGACAGTGGATGAAATAACCTGTTGTATTTTTGTTACCCTTGGAGTCATCCGATCACTGCATTTGGTGGGGTGGGAAGATATTTCCAGAGACGATTTGATCCTGTTCTTTGCAGAGGATATGGTAAAACTTGGTATGGAGATGACCATCTCTCTTATTAAGAACAATCCTCATAAAATCCAAGGAGGAGAGTTAGATAATAACTCATCTGTGTTTATAGCTCTGACCCATTTCAGGTTCCCACAATATTCAGGCTTAACAGGAGATGGAAGATATACTATTATATTTTTTTCTTTAATGGCCATGTGTTTATGTGGCTTTTCAGAGATCCTTCCATTCTGTGAAACACTGTAGCATAAACAACTATTTTTGCCTAACTAGCACCTATCCCCTCAGTTTTGTTTGTAGTCACCTTGGTCTCAAGCAAAGCAGGTTGACTCCAGTAATCCTTGATGAATTGTGATTGGTCTAAGCCAGTCTGGTCAGCCCATTCTGCTTCAGAAGTGATTGGTATAAAGCTGTGCATTTGACTCAGTCCTAACCAATGAGGCTTAAGGGGAAGTGGGAGAGATTCCCTTCCTGAATAAAAATGACTCCCATGAAGGTAAATCCCTTTGCCTCTGTCTCTCTTGCTTTCTGCTTTAATAGAGGATATGTTGCTTGGAAAGGTAGCAGCCAACTTGAAAAATGAGGGGACAGGCTTGAAGAAGAAAACTCACATGCTGAGGATGGTGGACTAGAAAGGGAGAGCCCTGTCTTCGTCAGTATTGTGGAATAGCTGAATCTCTCCCAGGGACCACCTCTCTCCAGATTTCTAGGCAAAAAATAAACTACTAATTATTGAAGCCACTGTTATTTAAGGATTCTCTTATTTGCACTCAAAAGCATTCCTAATTGATGTGCCATGTAAAGGTAACATGCAGTGGAGAAGTTCAGCAACTCAACTAGATGAAAAGACTGCAGTATATTTTATCTCAATCTGCTATTGTGTAAATATTATTTTCTTTTGGCCTGGAATGAAAGGCAGATGTTGAGAAATGTAATTAGACTCTCGGTATTTGTGGCCAAGTTTTAATTTTTAATTGAACATGAGGTCCCAAAGTATTTGGCCACAGAAAGAAAATAACCTAGCATTTCTTTTTTAATTAAATCGTCCTGTACTACTGTATACCTGAAGATCAGAGCTAGCAGGGTTGCGTTTCACGGTCATTTTAGTGTTGCTGTCTTTTATTGCAAACCACTTGTTTTAAAATCTAGTCCAGTCTGCTGCTTAGACTACAGTACTATATTTACAGTAGACTGTCTCAGAGTTTGCCTCCAGAGACTCTGAGTATGACTGTATTTCTGGAACAGCTAAAGAGGTCAGGAGGTGGAGTTTACTTTCATTAGTGATAGGAGCCTCCAGGATGGGTTCCCAGAGAGGGCAGGCACAGGTCTACTCAAGGAACTTGGCCTTGTTGGGCAGTTGCTGTAATATTTAGATGAAGCAAGATTAGTAGTGTCTCTTCTGGGTTAGATTCAGCTTCATTTCTAAACCTAAAGAGCTGTAGGTTACTGCACTTAGAAATTCAGGTAAAACTAAATCTACAAGTGACAGACTGAATATGTCTGTTGTTTATTAAGTATTGTGCGAAATATTATACCTGGAATATTAAAATGCACTGATTGTCTGTGATTCCAATTAACCACAATGTTTAGCTAGAATTACTGAAAATTTTCAACTAGGAAATATTTTGAAATTAATACATTTGTTTGCTAATATATAGATGTAAGAAACCTCAAAGTAGGCTATGAATGTAATAGTAATCTTTAAGTGGCCTGCATGAATGAGTATAGATGAACAGTTTGTAATCAGTGGTTGGTTCTGCATAAATACATTTCTGTATGGTTTGTTCTCTTCAGAATGAATACCTTCCTCCCTGTAATTATTTGTTAATCCCTAATTTGTAGAACAGAATTTGAAAAAAAATTGGATAAAGCAGAATACTGATTTAGATTACCCAGGTCCCAATTTTTACAGAATCCCATTTAATAGGACCAGAATTAGTCAGATTTTGCCATATGCCAAGGTTTTCTCTTTTAAATCTCAAGAATTATTAAACATGGTAAGTTATCATTTTGTGAGACAATGTCATTTGGGTATTGATTAAAAAATCAAGGTAAAGCCTTACTATTTTTAAAAAATAATTGGCTTCAGTACGCACTTGGGCTCTACTAGAGGAATAATGCTTACGTAGGTAAAAAAAAGTTTTATCCTCACGTTCTTTCTCTTTTTTTCCTTTCATTTACGATTCAAAAGAAGGTTGTTAAGAATAAATGACGCTGTAGACAAGCTAATATGAAAGCAGATTTTTTTATTTCTTTGTGTCACTTCTTTGGCATGACTGTGTCTCCTCTGACAATAGTGCAGTGCCCCCGTGTGGCAGAACATCTGGTCCTTCTTGCTGCTGCTAAGTCGCTTCAGTCGTGTCCGACTCTGTGCGACCCCGTAGACGGCAGCCCACCAGGCTCCCCCGTCCCTGGGACTCTCCAGGCAAGAACAGTGGAGTGGGTTGCCATTTCCTTCTCCAATGCAGGAAAGTGAAAAGTGAAAGGGAAGTTGCTCAGTCGTGTCCGACTCTTCGCGACCCCATGGACTGCAGCCTACCAGGCTCCTCCGCCCATGGGATTTTCCAGGCAAGAGTACTGGAGTGGGGTGCCATTGCCTTCTCCACTGGTCCTTCTTAGTTGGATGAAAATCAGGCTTGACTTATCCCTGCAGAATTTGAACTTTAAGGCCCTAAGATTTGAGGAGGTAACCTACCATATAATTATTCTATTTCATTTCTTTACTTTTTCCTATCACTGTTTCCCACACAACAGCACCCATCTTTATTTTAAAGAAAAGTTTATATATTTACTTATTTTTGACTGTGCTGGGTCTTTGTTAAGGCTTCCCTGGTGGCTCAGATGATAAAGAACCTGCCTGCCAGTGCAGGAGACTCGGGTTCGATCCCTAGGTCTGGAAGATCCCCTGGAGAAGGAAATGGCAACCCACTCCAGTAGTCTTGCTTGGGAAACGCCATGGACAGAGGAGCCTGGAGGGCTACAGTCTATAGATTTGCAAAGCGTTGGACACGGCTTAGCAGCTCAACAGCAGGGTCTTTGTTGCTGCTCAGGCTTTGCTCCAGTTGGAGTGAGCTGGGGCTGCTCTCCAGCTGAGCTGCTCGGGCTTCGCATTGCAGGGGCAGAGCACGGGCTCTAGGGTGAGGGGTCTTCAGCAGTTGAGGCATGTGGACTCGGAAGCTGCGGCTCCTGGGCCCTAGAACACGTTGTGGCGCACAGGCTTAGTTGCTCTGCGGCGTGCGAATCTTCTCAGATTAGGGATCGGAACTGTGTCTCCTGCATTTGCAAGTGGATGCTTTACCAGCAAGCCACCAGGGACGCCCCAACAGCACCCATTTTTAGGGACAGAAATCATGTCAGGGCTTTTACTGTTAAAAGTGCTGAGTTCCTTTCCTTAGATGTGCGTCCGGATTCTTCACCGTGGGCTCTGTGTTCCCGTGTGATCTGGTCCCTTCCTGGGTCGGCAGGCTCATCTCTTGCCACCTCCTCCCTCTTAGGAAGTGCTCCAACTGTGCTTACTGTCTTTACCCCAGACTCATTTCCGTCTCTAAGCACTTGCGCCTGTTGTTTGTTTAGTTTGTCTAGTTTGGCTGACTTAGTCTCCTGGTTACACACTCCAGTCCTGTGTCACTCCAGTCTTTCTTGCCGTGTTACATCGCCCAGGTGGACGAGTCACACTTAAAAGCATAACATATTTCAAGTCGTATGTTGGTATTTCTATTGTCCGTCTCCCTTTCTGTGGACGGAAGTTCCACGTGGCCCACTATAGGCATTTCTAAGGACCATGGGATCCCCGAGTGCCTAAGGCACATAGTAGGCACTCATCGATGCTCCTCAAATGGAGCAAAAGGAAGCAAACAATGTAAAAATACACCTGGAATATTTTAGAAGTAAAATGGCAGAATTAATTGAGGCCATCCAAATGTATTCTTACTCTCTTCTCCCAGATTACATTCTGTCCTTTGTATCATAAAGTGTCTACATCATCAGGAACTCCATCTGGAATGATACCTCCTTTCTTCTTTAATTTATTTTAAAAACAATTCAAAGGTAACTCAAATGCTTATTGAAGCCCCTTCATCCAGTCACAAGCTAAACACTAAGAGCAGCAGTTCTCAAACTGTGTGTTCTGTTCTTAATCCAGATAAAACACCATTAAAACGTGAGTGCTATCAAATAAGTTGGTGAAATCCAGCAGTATTGTATTCCTTTAGCATATTCCAATAGCATATCAAGGGATTTTTCAAGGTTTGTAGTAAAGAAACCCCTTATTACTTTGTGTTACTATTCACTATATTTATTTAGCCATGGAGTCCCCATCCCACTATATTTTGCTTTCTTCCAAACTCCTGTTAAGATTGTATGGAACTATAGCCTGTCCTTCTGCCTCCAACTTTGGCATATCATGGCTGAAATAGCCAGTGGTATTATTAGCATGACATTTCAGAGAGAATTTAGAGCTCTAATAAAATGCATATAGGATGAGTTCATTCTGGAGCTCGCATCTCCCCAAATCCCCACCAAGGCCCCCAGGGCCAAGGGCATCAATCTTCCTAGGAACGCTAGTTGAGAAAGCTGTGCTTTCTAGCACATTTATGAATAGAGTCCTAGGTAACGTAGACTATGGCCTTTCAAATCACTATGTGTAGAAGATCACTGGAGAGAATCGCATTCTCTCCAGCTATTTCCTAGATGTCATCTGTGAAGTAAAAATGGCATCATTCAGAGACTTCTGGACTTTCTGAATGCTGCAGAAGTTTGGTGCCCCAACAAGAAAGCACGGTAGTACATGTCTGTGGTACAGTTGTTAAAGATTGGTAGAGTTTTAAAATCCACGTCCCAATCATAAGAAAATATACATTGCAATAGTTCTCCGGTGTCAGAGACTCAGTGTCTTTACCAGATTGAATGGTTTAGCATCACACACACTAAATTTTCTCTTCTCCTAGCCTCCCGTTTTGGCATAATTTAATTCAAAAGCAAGGTTCCTTATTGTGAAATATTAAGCCAAGGTGTTTTATACAAAAAGTGTTGAATTATTTTATTCTCCAGGTGGCATAGTTTAAATAAGATGAAAGTGTGAATCTAATCAACTACAAGACCATGTCTATTTTATGCTGTATAGATTCTTGAAAAAAGACTGATTCATATGCAACAGTAATTCATTTAATCTCAACAAGTCTTTGCATAATTTTATATTTCTTCACTCGACTCTCTCTGCCAAGAATTTGTTCATATAAATCTCTTTGCCCCTGCTAAATTGGCTTCAGAAAATATTTGAAAAGCAACCAGACTATTAACCCTTTAAATCATAGTTTCTTTTCCCCTTTTCTTTCCTTTTTTTTTTTCCCCACTAATTAGATTATCTGAAACCAGGTTTTCTGAGAGGTTGAGTTTCCACATTTTTCTTATTATGCATGGAATTTTCTAATAATTGGAGCATCTAGCTTGGAGTGTCTCAGCTAACCTCTAGATTTTTTGGTGTATGATTAGTTGAGGCTGGGTCCTTCCACTTTTTTAGTTGGCTGGAATCAAGCGTGTTGCCACTCATTCTGCGGTTATGGTGGAGTGTGGATGGAGGAGATCATAGTTCTTTTCTTTCAACCCCTTGGCCTCAATGAAGTCCCTCACATTCCTTCTTTTTTGTGCTGTGGATCAAAAAGCAAGCCCACATGTTTAGTTTCCAGTCTTAGTTTCTGAGTAGCGGTTGGAAATTCAAAGCATCTATTCATTGTGATCTTCAGAGATTTGGTAGAGTTTCTAAGTCCACTTCCCAACTGTAGGAAAATGTCCACCGGTTTTTGGGACAGTGGAAGGCTATCTCATGATTGTCCTTCTGCCTCCTGGTGGGGAGAGTGAAACATGTAGCCATATATATAGTATCTGCTGCTGTTGTAAGAACATGGGGATGTTTTAGTCATCTTTTTATCTGTAGTGTGTGCTGACTGGTAATAGCCAACATTTAATGTCGGTCCTGTTTCTCAGTGTCTTTCTCAGATGGAGACACTGAGGCACACACAGTAGTTAGCTGATCGCTTTAAAGTCACTAGGTGATAGACTCAGAATTCAAACCCAGGCATTTTGGTCCCAGAGTCCATCTACTTCACCATTGTACTCCTGTGTCTGCTGAATGAGTTCATTATAAACGGAAGGGATAAAGAATAAAGCTTAAGGAATCTTGTTTGGATTTCTTCTGATCAGATTGAGAAATTGAGTACTCTTGACTCCAGACCTGGGCCTTTTGATTTTACAAGACTGCGGCGTTTTACGCTGTGGTTCTCCTTAGTGCTGTGTTTTTCATTATGATCTTTCATTTGACATAAACTTACTGAGCACTTAGCATGTGCCAGGCATTATCTTAGGTAATGCTGGTTCAGCAAAAAGCAAAACCGTGGAGAAACCCTACTTTCATGTAGCACACACGCTACTGGGCAGTGCTGCCTATTTTTTTGAGCCAGGTATGCAGTAAAATTTCCTGTCCAGAGACTTTTGTAGTTATGGTCACACTCAGGTGATTCAGAACAGAGTCCTGTGCCTGAGGGACTTTCTTCTGGATGGCTGAAAGATACCTCGAGCAAGTCATTCTGGTAAGAACCTGAGAGATGAGACGGAGTCACTCAGATATTTTCAGTATGGTGGCGATTTTCATTGCTATGGTAACCACTTCTCTTAGCATCCCTCTCCAGTGCTACATCATAATTTTGACAGGACAGTGTGAGTGAGTTTATGAACACACAAATGTGCTTTTTACAGAGCCTGGTTGGGTCGGAGGAAAGCTGTAATACCTGTGTTGTCTTTATAAAGATATGCACTGTTCAGGGTAATTAAACCTGTCTGTGCAGGCTTCTCATTGCCCCTGCCTCGCTTGGAATATCAGATTGCTTTGTTTGTAATGATGGTCTGCCTGCGAACAATGGGCTTTTTAAAATATATATGTTCACAGGTACACCTAGCAGATTCTCACTTTTTCTAATCCAGAAAGCATGCTAATTTTCACGCAAAGCTCTCTGAAGCTCATGCTGCATCTCAGTGAAGATGAAATACTTGAGGCTCTAATGAGGCCCTCCTCTGCGATTCGGATTTCATTGCTCTCACTTTGGCGTAAGTTCTCCACCAAAACTGTGATTACGATGTGCATTTTACATGTCAGAATGACTGACTTTATCATCTTTTGTTGTTGTTGTTGCTGATTTCCTGAGATTAATGAGGGAGCACTACTTAGACAGGAGTTGTGTGTTCGAGAGGCGTAGATGCCAGCCTGTTTTGAATGGTGGCACAAGTTACATCTGCGGAATCCAGTCGGTATCCTGGGGGACCCTGTGAGCAGGAGAAAGGCCTTGGCAGAATGATTTAGGAAAGTATAAAGAAGTCCTGAGACCTTGAGTAGTCTCTACAATCAAAGATACCAAGATAAGACTCTCTGCTCTTGTCTCTGCCATCTGGAGGGTCTCTGCTTCCTTCTTGAGCTACCTTGGGATAGGGGGATGTCAGATAGAGACATTCTGTGTGAAAACCCCAATAGTGAGCTTTTGATGAGGTAGCTCCTTTTTTCTCCCATACACCCACACATTTTCCTCACTACAGCGTATCCACAGTGACAGAGGGATTTCGCTGCTAGCCATACCCTGTGCCCCTCCTAGGGCCATCGTTTGCTCATTCATGTATTAACAGTGATGTCATAGGTGAATATGAATTTGTATGAAGCAGTGTTCACAGTATTTGTTCCTGGTAGTATTTGTTCATCTGGTAGAAACAGAGTTACAAAATAGGACATAATGTTTCATCGTTTATTAAAAGTAATCTGTGTAGTCAATATAGGGCTTCCCAGATGGCTCAGTGATGAAGAATCCGCTTGTCAGGGCAGGAGATGAGGGGTTGGGAAGATCCTCTGGAGGAGGAAATGGTAATCCACTCCAGTATTCTTGCCTGGGAAATCCCATGGACAGCGACCATGAAGGGCTGTAGTCGCTGGGGTCACAAAAGAGTCGGACACGAATGAGCACACGCACAACAACAGATATAGTCAATGTAGTCTAATACAGAAATCTATGCAGTAAATATGGTATAATAGCCATACAGTAAATGTAGTATATTACTATGCTTTACAAAAATGAAGTTATATATGGTAATATATATGGACTGTATGTGTGCGTGCATGCTAAGTCGCTTCAGTCATGTCCAATTCTGCAACGCTATGGACTGTAGCCTACCAGGGTCCTCTCCAGGCAAGAATACTGGAGTGGGTTGCCATGCCCTCCCTCAGAGGATCTTGCCAACCCAGGTATCAAACATGGGTCTCCTGCATTGGCAGGCGAGTTCTTTGCCACTGGTGCCACCTGGGAAGTCTGTATGTACTGTGTATGTATGTATACATTCTGTGTAGTTCATAAGTGTTTGTATAAAGGTGCACATTTATGTACAGTTTGAACAAATCTAAAGCAGCATGGTTATATTGATTATCTTTGTGCGGACAGACGGCTGCTTGTAGATTTCTTTGTATTGGTGTCTTTGGGTGTTTTGCAATGAATATATAAGTTTTTGGTTTAGATGTTATTTTTTGAAAGGGCATTTACTGTGTGTCCTTGTGTTTGTAGGGCTGTGTGCTGCTGGTTGGAAATTCTGGAAGACAGCTTGTAGGATGGGGTGAGGAGCAGAAAGAGGGCAGGGTGGAATTGGCAAGGACTCCTGGTGAATTTTGAAAGGAGGGAATGATGGAAGGGAATAAGGAAGGAAAGGAAGAAATGAAAAATGAAGCAAGGAAAAGTACTGTGCTCTAGTTTGAAAGGAAAGGACACTTCTGTAAAGGATGCTTAGTGATGCTTGACTTGGGAAGATGAGTCCAAACATGACAAATATATTGTTCACGGGAGATTCCTATGCAAAAAGAGGATTTTATTCATCTTACTTTTATGTTGCCCTCGTTAGTGTTTTATCAACTTCGAGGTTCACAGTATCATGTTTGTATGTGAATCCTATAATGTTTTGACTTCAGTTATGCTTAGAAATCTGTATCGTCCTTGATCACAGGCTACTTTTGACTATTTATATAAGAGTTATGAAAAGTTAAGGAAATTTTAAGGCAGGGCACATGACCAATGCTTGACTAAAGTGAACCACTTATGCTTTGCAGATAAAAGGAGTGTGAGAGAAGAGGTCAGTTTGAAAAGATAAAGCAAATACTCAGCATTGCCACATTTGGGCTGGGCCACTAGGGTCATTTTCCTTTCTCCTCTCCGTTGGGTGTTACTGATCAAAAATTCATTCGTCTTTGTCTTGGTCTAGAAACGTGTACTGTGAAGAGAATTGCATCAAGTTCTGAGGCTAATCCTTTTTTCATCATCTTAGTAAGTTATGTTTCAGATCCAGCCACAGGGCTTCTGGCAGCTTTGTAGAGTTTATTTCTACTATGAGAGTGCCCAGTCATAGCATTCTTAAAAAGAAAGTCTTCTTGACCAAATCGTGTCATGTTAACCTGAGACAACACAGCCTGTGAGCTGTATGTCGTTTTGACCCTTCAGAAACACTTTGATGGAGAGCTGGGGACGATTCAGAGGCCCACGTAGAGATGTGGAGCCAACAGGTTCCTGTTCATGGAAGATGTTGTTGGTGGTTATAAACCCCCCCGGAATCACTCTTGATCCACTTGATTAGACAGACTCTACCTCAGCAGCAGACATTTAAAATTCTTTCTTACCTTGTTTCCTTTTGACGGTCGTCTGCCACCGCATAATGGTTTATGTGGAGCTGGAGCCGACTCAGCCCTTTTGGGCCTAGGGGAGGGCATGTGGCTAAGCTTGGCCAATCAAAATAGTACTTCATCCTCATAGCCACTGAGATTAATTTGCGTTGTTGTTGTTCAGTTACTCAGTCATGTCTGACTTTGCAACCCTGTGGACTGCAGTATGCCAGGCCTCTCTCTCCTTCATTATCTCTCGGAGTCTGCTCAAACTCATGTCCATCGAGTCAGTGATGCCATTCAACCATCTCATCCTCTGTCGTCCCCTTCTCCTCCTACCCTCAGTCTTTCCCACCATCAGGGTCTTTTCCAGTGAGTCAGCTCTTCGCATCAGGTGGCCGTATTATTGGAGCTTCAGTTTCAGCATCAGTCCTTCCGGTGAATATTCAGGATTGGTTTCCTTTAATTCTGGTTTGATCTCCTTATGGTCCAAGGGACTCTCAAGAGTTTAGGAGTCTGGATGAATCAAGATGGGCCAATCAGAATCACCCCCAAGAATTTGCCAGACCCAGCAAAGAAGGGATTTTTGAGGCTGAAAGCAGTGGGCTTGAAGCTGTATGCAGCCACTTTGCTACCATGTGGGGAGATCTTACCTAAGGATAAAACTAAACAAAGCCAAGACATATAGAGAGATGTGTCAGTATAATGTTAAGACAGAGCACTGTTGATGTTTTGGGCTCGGTGATTCTTTGTTGATGGGGGCTGTGTTATACCTTATAGGATGTTTAGCGCCATGCTTGACCTCTACCCAGCAGATGCCAATTGCATAACCCCTGAACTTTAGGTGTGATAACTGGACATGTTTCCAGGTCTTGCCAAATGTCCTCTGAAGGACAAAATTCTCTCTAGGTCAAAACTACTGGTTGAAGCAACAGGGCCTAATTGGGTTTGAAGGAACTCCTGAGGTTTTTGGTTGTTTGTACTGTACCAGTTTTCTGTTGCTGTTGTCTATACGACCCTTGTTTTGTCTTCATATCTGTGACTAAAGCCAGAAAATACTCTTCTCTTTTAAGGAGTCATGTGATTAGATTGGCCCATCCAGGTAATCCAGAATAGTCTCCCCATCTTGGTCCTTAATTTCATCTGCTAAGTCATTTTGCCATGTAAGGTGACGTATTCATAAGTTCAAGGAGTTGGGTTGGACATTTTTCTGCCTCCTCCGTGCACCGATAAATTTCTTTTTTGCTTGAACTAGATTGATGTCAGTGACTACAGCCAAAAATTAACAACGAAATGTTTGAGATTTAGTATTGGAAACCTCTTTTTAGTCATGGTACGATTTATAAACTCAGTTTTTTTAAGCTCCCAGCACCTAACCCAAAGCCTGTTACACAGTGGGGCCTCCCTTTGGACTCAGTGAATGTGAGTTTATTCTTCCCATTCATCTTGGGTGCCATGAATAAGAGTTATTAGAAACTTTGCCACATGAATTGTTAGATGGGACTCTGGGAGAGAAAATGAAGAGAAAGGCAGTAAACATTCCCTGCAAAGAGAAGCAATTAAGTGATTTTAAAGAGCTGGGATTTCAGAGTCAGGTAGCAAAGAAGGAACTGCAGTTCCCCACTGTTCCTACCACTCGTGAAATAAGATAGTCAGCCTTCATGTTAGCCTAATTGCTGCTCTCCCTTCCCTTCATTTTTTGTGCCTTGTGCATTGAGGTAAGTGGCTGATAAATCAACCTGGGTGGATAAGAATTTATTACTTTTATTTTCCTTCTCAGAGCAGTTTCTCAAACTGCTCAGACTCAGAGCAGTTTCTCAAACATATATTTATGTTCTCAGCTGTGTGTCCTGGAGTCTGTGAATTTTCTAACCGGGAGATTACACAAATCCCTTTGGAATTACCATTTAGCAGCCTGGAGCACATCCAGTGGTCCTTTCAATGCCTTCCCTGTCCTCAGAGACTCTCCTAGCTTCTCAGGTTGGTCCTGCCTCTGATGTCGTTCCTCACTCCACAAGAGATGGTGTCTGGTACATCAGCCCCCAAGGTGACGACCACGGATGCCTTTCGTTTAAAGCAATCCAAGGGAGCCTGACTGCTTTCGTAGAGCAAGTGCTCTCTTGGAGGCTAATTTTTTGTTTTCAAAGGCCTCAGGGAACAAAGAGACCTGAATCTCACATCCCTTGACTTATGACAGGGAACAGGGAACTTCTTGAAAACTCGATTCTCATGAACTGCTTCCAGCACCTCTGGTTGTTCAAAGGACAGCTGATATGGGAGTGTCCTGGCCTTAAGGTGCTCAATTTGTAAATCCCAAACAGAATGAATTTAGCAACCTAAACGCTTCCTGATTTTTTACTTCAGCAGAAAACCTTGGTTATAAAATGCAATGTTTTCCTATAATGAGTGTGCATAAATATTTCATTAATGCGATTATCTTTGACGTGAAATAATTCTGCAGCTTGGCTAGTGCCTGGGAGAAATGATGAACCTATTTCCTTCCCCTGAGTGATTTCTTTTTTAAATAAACAAAATGTGCATCTGAAATGGTGGTTCATGTGTGTACGTATCTCTTTGTACCTGCTGTTTCCTTCTCTGGAATTTGCATGTGACTTCTAAGAGGAAGTTGTAATGAGATAGGAAAGCAGTGGGTTTTTGTTTTGTTTTGTTTTGTTTTGTTTTTCTTTTGTTTTTGGCAGTCACAATGAAATAGTCAACGGCTGGTCCAGTTGCAGTTTCCAGACTCCCAGCAGTATCCTTATTTGAAAATGCATTTCAGATTCTGAGCTTTTGCCATGTATAATAAGAGTTAGTGAATTCAACTTACACCTTTGCACTTAAAAATAAAATGGCTTAGAGAGAAGAAAGAAAATACAATAATAAGAGTCTAGGAAAAGCTTCTGACTCTTCAGAAGTAATAACTGCTGCCTGTTCATTTTTTACTTTTACTTGAGATAGAAGAAATTGTTACACACCATTTTTTACCATCTGATACAAGGGATATGCCCTTTTGCTGATTAAAACTTACTTGTCTAAGTTCATTTTCCTTCCTAGATAGGTCTCCATTTGAGAGCACATCTATGTGTTTTACCTCATTTGCAAATTTGCCACCTTCTCTGTTTTTTTTGATTCTGTGGCGGATTTCACTGTCTTTTGTCATAACTTTGTCACTGTACTATATGCTGATTCTAAAGTTGTGTCTGTATGGGGTCTCTGGTCTTTCTGACTTGCTAGAGGAAAAAAAAAAGCCATCGTTCATACAATAGTTCTCTAGTGATGAGGAATAACAGAAACTGCCCCGCGTAGTGGTGGTGGGTAAAGAAACTGGAGGTGATTTAGACTGGTGCTGTGTGGTGTGTGCATGTTTTGTGATGATGGTACCTGCAAACCACCATTAAGAGAGCCTGCTGTGTCAGGGAGGAAGTGACTGATGGCTTATCTGTAGAAAACTAACTTAAAGGTCATTGGTGACTTTGAAAGGATGCTATCAGGATTAGAGATTCTACCCTGCATATGAACTAAAATTGCCTATTATGGTATCATGCATGCTTCCAGAAAACATAAGGCTCCTGGGTCAGATAAAGAACTTAATCAGTCACAGCACAATAGGCAACAAGAGCGTCACATATGTATCAGCTCCCCACATCCCACGCAGGCGATGTGAAGGGGCCTCGGGGAATACTGTGTGCACTGGGTCTGCTGCAAAGCCAAGGAATTGGGAGCTTGGGGGATCCATCTCTTTTATGCAGACTTGTTTTTTGCCCTGGAAGCAGACAAGGCTTTTCTCCTCAAGATTGCTCTCTGCAGACACAGACCTGTTAGTGGCCTTGGCAAAGAGTGGTCAGGACTTAGCATTCTTTGCTGGGACACTCAGGGCTCATGGCCTGTGGTGGAATGCTACTCCCAAGATACTCTGATGTGTCATATTAATCATACAACTAGCTGCCATTTACTGAGCATCATCGTGCTCCAAACACAGCATATGTACTCAGTGTAGTTTAATTTGCATCCTTGTGACAACTCCAGTGCAGTGTATGACTATTTGCTGCTGCTGCTGCTAACTTGCTTCAGTCTGACTCTGAGCGACCCCATAGACGGCAGCCTGCCAGGTGCCACCATCCTTGGGGTTCTCCAGGCAAGAACACTGGAGTGGGTTGCCGTTCCTTTCTCCAATGCTTGAAAGTGAAAAGTGAAAGTGAAGTTGCTCAGTCATGTCCGACTCTTCATGACCTCATGGACTGCAGCCTACCAGGCTCCTCTGCCCATGGGATTTTCCAGGCAAGAGTACTGGAGTGGGTTGCCATTGCACGCAAACTCACACGTAAAAAGTTGAAACAGCATTACCTGCACTAAGGTGAAACTGTTATTTCGTTTTAGCTTCTTATATGTCTCTTTCCTGGCTCTCATCACAACATGTCCTTTCGTTTAAATGTTTTCCTCTGTCTTCACTGCTAGAGTGAAAGCTCCTTAATGTCAAGGATTTCATCTCATTCACCTTTGTTTTCCCTGCAGCTAGATTATGTGCCTAGTGGTGTGTTAGGCATGGGGTAGACCTTCTGGAGTATGTCTGTTTTGTATCCCAAGGCTTTTCCCAAAGCTACTGTGACCTAGTAGATACCTCAAATATTTGTTGAATGAATATATAAATGAGCAAATGGACTTGCCCAGCTACTTAGTAATGGAGTCAGGACTGGAAATGAGGTCTGACTTGGAGTTAATTATTATTAGTCTCTGCCCTTCTCAATTAGTGGTGGAATCAGCCTGATGCACAGACATCCTTGGAGCTTATGGTTCTTTATCACTTGTGTTAGTAGTTCCCACAAGGTAGGCAGTAAGTGTAATTTTGGAAGTCAGTTACAAACGAGTTTCATTTGTGTTTATTTTTGGAATCTCTCTTGCAGCTTCCTAGGGAGAAAACAATGGGAGAAAGCAATAGGTGCCTCTCAGAATTTGAAATAACCATTTTTACTTAAATACAAGCTTCTCCTTCCAGAGCTTTCTGTGAGTGATAGCATAGAGGGTTTGCCCAAGAATGTTGAGCTTCTTCCTGGGCTGGTTTCCATGGTAATGGTTGCAGCTTTGATTGGGCTGGGACCGCAGAGAGCGGAAGCAGCAGACAGGGTGACACTGCGTTGTGAGGTATCCCAAATCCTTATGACCACAAACAGTACAGTCTGCAGCCAGTGACAGTGGGCAGGAACTGGCTCCTAATGTTCGAGGAATGGGCTCTGAAAAGCTGTTTTTGTCTGTGAAAGAGAGGTTTGCCTGTATTCAGGGTCAAGACTTAACAATAGGATTACTTTTCTAACTAAGATTTGCCTAAATACATAGTAAGTTGGAGATTTTACCTGTGAGGGAATACAGGTAGAATGGTGCCCTTGTGGTAAGGTTCCCAGAGGCATCCCAAAGCACTGTGGACAAAATTTGTAGGAATATGTCAGAAAGAAATTCATTGAGAACATATTTAAAGAGTGCTGTTTGAGTAATCTCTTGCTCTATAACCTTTCCAAAACAACACAGTTTAGCATAACAACTTTATATTATCTGCCCTGGTTTGGGGGGTTGTTCTTGTTCTGGTCTCTTGTGTGGTTGCAGTTCAAATGCGAACTGCAGCTGTATTCATCCTGGGGGTTCCTAATTCATGTTGTGGCTGATGCTGATTCATAGCTGGGACCTCACCTTGAACTGTCAGCCAGCACATGTGCTGGTAGTCTCTCTACCTGGCCTGGTTTCAACACACTGTGGTGACTGGGGTGCAGGAGTGGGTGTCCAGGAGAAAGGAACTGGAAGTCTCTTAAGCCCTCAGCCTGACAACTGGCACGACATTGCTTCTACCATATTCTGCATGGTCATGTTGTCCAAAAGCCCACATTAAAGGGGAGGAGACATAGACCCTACCTGCCAATGGAAAGAGTGTGAAAAAATGTTTAGGTTGTCTTTTAAGCCATCACAACTGGCAGCTGTATCCTCTTGCTGTCCTTCTGAAGTTCATAGTCAAATTAAAACACTACTAAGTACTCTTCCCAGGTAGCGCTAGTAGTAAAAAATCTTCCTACCTAAAAAAAAAAAAAAAAAAAAAAAAAAAGAAGAAATTAAAAACAAAACAAAACAAAACCTTCCTACTTGTATAGGATCATAAGAGACCAGAGTTTGATCCCTGGGTCAGGAAGATACCCTTCAGGAAGAAATGGCTACCTGCTCCAATATTCTTGCCTGGAGAATCCCATGGACAGAGGAACCTGGTGGTCTACAGTCCATGGGGTCACAAAGAGTCAGATGCATCTAAAGCGACTTAGTACATAAGTACTCTTGAAATTTAAGGGGAGACATGATACTCAAAATCAAGTGTCTTCTAAAGTTACCAATTTTAAGCCTATGTTTGTCAATTATGGACTTCCCTGATGACTCAGATGGTAAAGAATCTGCCTGCAATGCAGGAGACCCAGGTTCAGTCCCTGCATCAGGAAGATCCCCTAGAGAAGGGATTGGCTACTCATTCCAGGATTCTTGCCTGGAAAATCCCATGGACAGAGGAGCCTGGTGAGCTACAGTCCACGGAGTCACAAAGAGTTGGACACGACTGAGCGACTAACATTTTCACTTTTTCAGTTATGCCTAAACTATCTCCCTCCGGTAGTATTTTGCTTTTCTAAATCAACTCTAAAGGATTGTGAAGTCTTAGGGAATAACTTCTTCAGTTCAGTTCAGTCACTCAGTCATGTCCAACTCTGCGAGCACATGGACTGCAGCACACCAGGCTTCCATGTCCATTGCCAACTCCCAGAGCTTGCTCAAACTCATATCCATTGAGGCGGTGATGCCGTCCAACCATCTCATCCTGTGTCATCCCCTTCTCCTCCCACCTTCAATCTTTCCCAGTATCAGGGTGGTCTTTTCCAATGAGTTAGTTCTTTGCATCACGTGGCCAAAGTATTGGAGTTTCAGCTTCAGCATCAGTCCTTCCAGTGAATATTAGGTGATCTCCAAAAGAGTACTTTCAGAAGCCAAAACTTAGACTTCTATGTTCTTCCGTGTTCACTCTTTTCTCCTTGAGTAGGCTTTTTGGAGGAGCTATGGCCATAAGGTCACTGATTTTGGAGACAGTTATTCCCCATAACTTACAGCACACCAGACACTTCTAGGCATGTCAGGCATTGTCTGATTTACACCAGTTATAGTTTGCATTTCAATTAATACAGAGGCTGATGTCATAAGTATATTACAGCTACTCATTTTCTCTTCAAATTGCTTAACAAAAGCATATCTTGAGTTTTTAGCCTGTTACATATGACACATCAAGTGAGCACTTCTGTGTGCTGATGGAGGTGAGAGAAGTGGATGTCACCTTGCTTAAACACAACTCTAGTGGATAAGAGACAGAAAGGAAGGCATTAAATGTGTCTTGTCTTGCTGGAAGCACATGTTAGCAAAATAGTGCTGATGTCCATGCTTTGTCTGTAATTTCACATCTTCATTTTCCCAGTGTTTCTAAAAGAGATTTAAATATTTTGTCCTCCAATATGTTTTTTTTTTTTTTTTCAGTAGATCTTAAAAGTGAAGGGAAACCTCAGAAGTATTAACAGAGGTGGTTGAATCGACTCACTTTTAAAGGCAAAGTCTTGGCAAAAGACACAGCCTCAAAGATGAATTTTCTCAAAATTTTTGAGGACTCTGTAATCCAGTGTGCTAAGCACTGGACTGGAAACAGAGATAGAAGGTTTTCATTTCTGATGTGTCACTAACCACTTCTACCTTGGAAGCTGGTTTAAGAAATGTGTCAGGCTGCATATCTTTCTTTCCTCCTCAACTCTTTTTATACTTGTAAAAAACTGAGTGACAGTGATGTGAATATAGAGCGTATTTCCGTCACACAAAAGGGAACAGAGATCTCTTATATATATAACATATGTGTATCCATCCATATTTATTGGAAAATGACTGACTAGTTTTAAACTTAGTTTCTACCCTGCAGAAGCTGGGGTGTGGGGTCTGTCCCATGTTCTGAGGTCTAGTTAAATTAGAACAATTTGTCAACTCATATGAAACCTCAGATTTCCCCCTCTGAGCCACAGGGCCAGTGTAGAATGGGGAGAATATAATAGGGTGAGAGTGGGAAATTATTCTTTGCTTCTTGGCTGGATTTCTCCTTTTATCAAGTACCTGAGCAGTAGGGTGGGTAATAAGGGAAACGCTAATTGGCAAGTTCTCTGGAAGCTGTCAGAAGATGCGGAGTGTTATCTTTTGTCTGTTCTTTCTCCTTTCTCCTTCCTCTTCTTTTTCTTTCTTTTTGTTGGTCATACCATATGGCATGTGGGATCTTAGTTCCCCGACCAGGAATTGAACTCACTCCTCCTGTGGTGGAAGTGTGACAGCCTAACCATGGGACTGCCAGGAAATGTCCCCTCCTCCTCTTCTTTCTTCTTTAGCCTTCTTCCCCACCCCCATGCATCAGCTCTTCTCTCCTCCTGTATTCTTTTCTCAATTTACCTTCCTTTTTTTCCCGTCCCCCTCCCCCACTACCAATAACACAATTGCCCATCTTACTATTTACTTAAACCCTAGTTAGAAGAAGTAAATGATTGAAACCTTCATCCCAAATGCTTTTTTAAGAAAAGAAAGCTTTTCTGGATTAAGGAGAAAATGGCATCTCCCAGCTTTGCTCTCTTTCTGCTCCACCTGTGATTGGGCTCTTTCCCCCATGGCTGCTCTTCTGACCGAATCCCCTCTTTCTCCACAGAGACAGAGAACCCTGCCCAGGCTCTTCCGTCTCCATTTCAAGTGGCCGCAGGATCCTTGTCCCAGCAGACCCTGCCATTCATTCCTCCTCTCCTGGGTCTCGCTATCTTCCCTTAATTGTTCTTTTCTTTTTTTTTTAAAGTCTCCACATTTAAATGGGCTTATTATTATTATTATTTTAAGGTAGAGGGAAACCCAGGTTGAGTCTCATCTATAAGTGGTTGGAGCAGTCTTGAAACTCAGATTGGAGGTTTAGTTGCGGGAGAGTCATGGATCTTGTTAGGCTAGTTCCAAAGATTCTTTTTCAACTTACAGAAAGTGGGTCGCATTTGTAGGGTTGGTTACTTTGGTCAGTAGGTTGTATGTAGAAGTATGTCCAACTTCATGCTCTCTGATGATGAAATGCTTTTTTAGTATGTGTACATTGATGCTCCATCTAATGATGCATGACTGTTCCTATTCAGTTGTATATTCTCCACATAGTCACAGCCTCAGGTGGGACTGGCATGGTCATAACTTTGGGTTTTGACAGGCCTTCTAATTGTCAGTATTTTATTGATCATTTTCCTCTGGTTCGACTATCGATGTAGTTTAAAGGCTTTACTGAGAAAGAAACTTGAGAGGGAAGTTTTGATAACCTTGACTGGAAAAACATCTTTTATCTCTGTGACTTTTAGTAACTCTCTCTTCTCCACAGGTGCCTTTGCCTTCTTGATTGCATATTTTGATTATTTACAAAGTGCTTCCATGTGGCATAGCATCAAACCTGAAGCATATGAATCATGAAATATTTAATTTGTAAGTGTGAAATGTCAGGTTCAGTTTGAAAGTTATACCTTAGGAGCCTCGCTAATCCACCCTGAAGAATGTTTCCTGCATCTAAGGTTTGGTCAGACTTTGGGGATGGAAGTTCCTGTACTGTTTACAGTAACTGTGGCATACACATTCATGTTTGATCAATGGGCTGTCATCTCTCTAAGCTCTTTGCCAAGGCTTTAGTTTATCCTGCTGCCTCCTGAAACAGTGGCTCACTGGAGATGATGGATGAAACCCACAGGTGGTTTTGGTATGGAAATTTTTTATGCCTCCCAAAGATGGAATTATAGGGCTGGATTTAAAGCAAATTGAGCATCCTAAATAAATGTCTTCAGTGTCTTCCTGCTGAAATGAGAATAAGATGCAGAAACTTATTACTATGGCCAACCAAGCCCTGTGGTGTCTGGCCCCTCCCTGCTTCTTTAGTTCCATCCCATGCCACCCAGCCCTGTTTTCATTTGTCTGAAATCAACAGAAATGCCATAGTGCTGTCATAATTACTTTGTCTTAGAATCTTTGCATTTCCCTATCTGCTTTCTGAATCTCTCCCTTCTCCTCCCATGCTTGCAAGCTTGCGTGCTAGGTTGCTTCAGTTGTGTCTGGCCCTTTGCAATGCTGTGGACTGTAGCCTGCCAGGCTCCTCTGTCCTTGGGATTCTGCAGGCAGGAATACTGGAGTGGGTTGCCGTGCCCTCCTCCAGGGGAGCTTCCCGACCCAGGGATGGAACCCTGCTCTCTTGTGTTGGCAGGCAGGTTCTTTACCACTACTACCACTTGGGAAGCCCTCCTCATCTTTTACTCCAGTCAGGAGCATCCTGGGTTTCCTCCCAACATCGCAAGCTTCCCTATGCCCTTTTTATTTGGCAGATTCTATTGTCAGTGTGAGTGTTAGTCGCTCAGTCATGCCGGACTCTTCGCGACCCCATGGACTGCAGCCCACCAGGCTCTTCTGTCCATGAGATTTTCCAGGAAAGGATACTGGAGTGGGTTGCCATTTCCTTCTCCAGGGGATCTTCCCCACCCAGGGATCGAACCCGGGTCTCCACTGCAGGCAGACTCCTTACCGACCGAGCTACAAGGGAAGCCAATAGAAAAGCCAGTAGAAAAGGTTCTATTGCAGTGTTGTCTGTTTCCCAGCTCATTGAAACAGGGGACCTTGGCTCATTTTTGACAGTTTTCCCATGTGTTGCCTTGTGGTTCGTACCTGGGATATGCTTAATCTACACTTGTTGAACCAGTGAATGGAGTTATAAACAGAGAGGATAGGGGAAGAATTTGTTAACTCATGGGCTTAGACTAAGTTTATGCTAAAAATCCACTTCCTCCACAGAAATACACAGCAGGTAAGGAAATGATCTTTCTACTACAAGAGTTTTCCTTCATTAATAAAATTATCAGTACTCACTTTTTGTTTGATTCTGTAATGTGAGGACAGATGCTCTGAAACCTGAAGAATCTTGGAACTTTTGTTCTGTGGCATTGAACTTAAAGGTCAATAGTTACTTAATTTTAAAATTAACTTTTTCACATGGAAGTAATCTTTGAGATGGCATGAGTGAAAGTCTCATCATCAAGGGGAGTGTGAAGATGTCCAGGATCAATTATAATTCAGAGATTTAGCCATAAATTGCTTTTTAAGAATCTGGTGTATAATTAGCCTTGCTTCTCTTAAGGGTCTAGTTAGAATTTTAGTAAATTCCTAGAGGACCTCATAGATGGCCTTGGTTTGCCACTGAATGCTAACCACTTTCTAAAACTTCACAGGGCAGAAAAAATACTCAGTTAAGCTAACACACTCAAAATTTTTTTAAGTAGCTAGAATAACACTTTATTATCCACCTGTACGCTTAGAAAATTTCTCTTACTTCAAATGAACCTTGATACGAGCATAACTTGACTTAACACCATGAAACTGAGAGTTTTTAGAAAATCTTCCAAAATTCTCTGCATCAGTGTCCCGTCTAGTATTTGTATGAAAGTAATATGTGATGAATTGTGACTGATCCTTCAGATCAGCAAAGTTCTCCAAAAATTCAGCCAGGCAGAGCCATTTTTAATTGATTGGGGATTTGGGAAAACCACTAAGGAGTTTGTGCAGCAGTAGAAAGCCATATTTTGAGTCTAGAAGGAAAGTAGGGATTAATTGGAAAAGTAGGTAAATATGAGACATACCTCACAGGGCACATCCATTGCAGAATGGAATGAGATGGGGTCTTGTGCATGACTACAACAGAGGAGAAATATTTAGCTCATTAGATAGGTGCCTGTCTCTATAGGGTTAGTGTTGATGCTACCAGTGTCATTAAAAAAAACAATCTAAAAAAAGTCAATCTTTAGAAGTCAAGGCATTCAATTCTCAGGAATTGATGAAAATAAATGTTGAGAAAGAAACTGATCTACAATAGCATCCCTAAACTTACAAATCCACGTCAACTCCATTGATTCTGTTGTAAAATGTACAAGTTTTTGGTGCCCGCTCAGATGAGGGGGATAAAAAAGAGGCCACACATTCAAATTAAAAATAATCTGTCTGGACAAGGATAATTGGAAACAGAGAATATCAAGGGCAGGAGAAATCTGGCAAGAGGTAATGTCCAAAAGCTCTCAAGGCAGCATGTGGAAAGGAAGGGAGCACAGCCAGTCTGACCTGAGCACCTCCCTGGGCAGGATAGATGGTCGGCCCTGGGCAAACCGGCTGAGTCGACACCTGAGGCAGGTGCACATTTGGTAATAACCCCGTCAAAGAAAATTGGAAAGAGTTGAAGCTTGGGAGCAAGCTGCAAATGAAACTGTGTCTTCTGAGAACCACAGCACTCTGTTCAAGGATGTTGCTAACTAAGACTGTTGGTGAACGAAAACATAAAAGGAATGAGGCAAAACACAAGATTGACTGGACTTGGATGGTGTTGCTCAAGAAACGGTATTTTCCTAAGAGGATAGTTAAAAGAGAACAGTGGATTGATGATCTCCATCCTCTTTCACTCCTTCTCATCCCCTATCCTGGGAGATCCTTCATTAATTGAGACACCTTAAAAGCTAAGTAAGCAATAAAGGGCTATTAGGTTGTACCTGCTTCCCTGCAAACCTTCCCTGCACTTAATTCTAGGCAAGTGAATTTCTTGCAGCAACTGTAAGGCCATCATTGTCTAAGAAGTCCCCAGCTAACACTGTTGTTTACGATTGCCAGGTTAATGGGAGGTTGGGTAGCATTTTATTGACAGTGTTCACTGCCATTTGTGCTGTAGAATTCATTTCCCTGAGGTTCATTTACCCAAGCAAATCAGTTCAGTGGCATCCTCCTTACAGGCATCCCCATCCATGAGAGGGAAAGACTGTATAATCTTTCGTGTCATCTGAACCTGAAATGAACCTGCCACTTTCTATCAGCATGACCTCAGGCAAGTTTTGCGCATTATGAATTTGAGATGCCTGCAAGATACCCAAGTAGCCAAGTCCAAGGGGCAGTTGGCCATGTGGGAGAAGCTCAAGAGAAAGGTCCAGCCTGGAAGACTCATTAGCATAGAGATTGTAATGGAAGACTTGAGCTCAGATTGAATTGCCTAAGGGCAACATGTCTAATGGAATGGGAAAGGGCACCAGGAGTGTATTTAAATTTTCTTGAGCAAGTTTTTATTGGGTCTTTATACTAATGAGCCCGAAAAGTTGTCCGGGGCAGTCTTGCTAGCATTTGAATAGATAATTGCTTCACCAGTCTTGGGTCCTCACTTATACCTCATTCCTGGGTTCAGTGTATGTGCTCCTGGTGTTCATTACTCTAGTTAAGCTCACTCAGCATTGGGGCAGCTGTCAGATGTGCTCATCTTCTGGCTCAGTAGCCATGCAACACATATAGCAGCGAAGGCTGAAAAGCCAGCCACCCTCTGCCCAAACAGTAGGGAGAAGTACATCATGCCTTGAAGCCCAAATGAGGCAGATTGGCAAGTGCTGAGTGGCTCTCCTGAACTTAGAGTGTGCCCTGACTCCCTGGGCCCCTCCTTCAGTGTTTCTGCTCCAGATTCTACTGGAAAGTGTTCTATGAAGGCAAATACCTTCCATTATCCTTAGCAGGGGGATAGCCCTGGCTCTCAGATATCTCAGGAAGAAAGTTTCTCACTGCCATATGTGGAGCTCAAGCTTTTAGGAGTGGAAATTTTAAAAGCGAGGTGCTTATTTATTTATTTACTTGGCAAGCCTGCATTAGCCTCTGCGTTCGAGATACTCTATTGTCATTACAAACAAAGTCTCTGCTTTTAAGGAATTCACATTCTAGAAGAGATATACTATAGATAAATGAAATAGTTACAAGTGATTAATATTCTGGTAGAAAATAATTGAGGAATCTTCTTAGCTTCCCCAGTGGCACAGCAGTAAAAATGTCCATCTGCAGTGCAGGGGGAACAGGTGTGATCCTGGGTTGGGAGGATCCCCTGGAGGAGGTCATGGCAACCCACTCCAGTATTCTTGCCTGGGAAATCCCATGGACCGAGGAGCCTATAGTGTGAACTGGTAGGCTACAGTCCATGGGGTTGCAAAAGAGTTGGACGCAACTTAGTGACTAAACGAGAAATCTTTAGCCTAGGGACGGCCTCTTCAAAGAGTGGACATTTAAGCTGAGTCCTGAAGGATGCAAAGGGGATAGATTTAGGACAATCGAGAGCAGTTAAACAGTTACAAAGGCCATGCTGGAGAGTCTTTGGTAATTCTAGGCAGCGAGAGGTGTATGCCGTGTGTGAGATGTCTCCCAGGCTAGTGACCCTATGACAGGTGACAGCAGTGACTCAGAGGGCAGTGGTGGCGTTGAGCTTTCCGTGGTTTCCATTTGAATTCTCATTTCAAAGGCATTGGGTTCAACTGTGAAAAACTTCTGCCTAATGAGTCCATCAAAGAGGTGGTTTGTTGTGTGCGTGTGTGGATTTTTAAAGAAGCAGGGTGGCAAAAGTCTGTCTGTAACTAGGCTGAGACCTTTGAAACTGACACTTAAAAAATACGCGTATACACATTCTTCTAGACGTTTGGATTTAGTGCTGCCATTGTAGGAGACCAGTGAACGTAGGTACCGAATACTGATCAGAAACTTCCCTCAGATGTGTCCTCTCCACTGCAGCAAATGTTCCATCCAGAGCACTGAGCCAAGAGGGCAATCCAGGTTCCATTGTTTCTACTTGGATTTCCTGAGGGCCACATCCCGGGGAAGGCAGAGAAAAAAAAAAAAAAAGGCAGGGAGAGAGGGAGAAACAGAGAGAGGGAGAGACAGAGAGATGGGAATACGTGCAGGCATTGTGGAGGAGAAGGCAATGGCACCCCACTCCAGTACTCTTGCCTGGAAAATCCCATGGACGGAGGAGCCTGGAAGGCTGCAGTCCAAGGGGTCGCTAAGAATCGGACACAACTGAGCGACTTCACTTTCACTTTTCACTTTCATGCACTGGAGAAGGAAATGGCAACCCACTCCAGTGTTCTTGCCTGGAGAATCCCAGGGATAGGGGAGCCTGGTGGGCTGCCATCTATGGGGTCACACAGAGTCGGACAGGACTGAAGCAACTTAGCAGCAACAGCAGCAGCAGGCTTTGTGGGGGATTTGCATGGGATTTACATAGTACTTGATAAGCTGAAATCTGGTCTCCGAAAATGTTCAAATTAAAATTTTATCATGGCTACCAATGTAGCCATTTCTTTACTATTTCCCTGTCTATTTTATTCTTTCACTCACATTGACTGTCTGTGATGCATGTATCTTTTTGTTAGAAATGTACAGCTGTGATTCAGAGCATCAAAGAAGGAAAAAGGGGGAAAATCTGAGTCTGCCAGAGACCATTTCTTGGCAAATGAAGTTTGCATTCAAGTGCTTCAAGTCTAGTCAATCTTTCTCTGTCCTTCAGTGGAAGTGCCTTTATTTGGGTTTTCTTGGAAGCTCAAGGAAGCCATATGTGTGACAGGGGGAAAAAAAGTAAGTCTTGTGTAGAAAGCTACTTGGATTCAAGTTCAGGCTTTGGTCTTTGTGTTGTGCAGTTTTAGATAAATTACTTTGTCTGTTGGGACCTCAGTTCCTTTGTTTGTAACTGAGGATAAATACAAACTTCAGAGGGCCATTGTGAAAATGAAACAACATGTACTATGAATGTTTCACTTAGTATAAGGCTAGCAATTCATATTGCTAACTTGTTTATATAAACTGTCCTCAAGCCATATCATGGGCATGGCTTTTGTCCCTGAAATTTGATAATGAACACTGTTGTGGTGGCTGCAGAGTGTCAACTGCAGTGATCTGGGGACCCCAGCACTCTGTGTTCACTAGAGTTGGGGAGTGACTTAAGCACTTAGGTTTTCTGAAGAGCCGTGCACATCTTATAAGTACTCACATTTGCACTTAATATTTAATTAACCACATGCATTGACTTCATTAGAAGCAATTAGAGAAACAACTTCAGGTAAAGACAGTTTGTGAAATTTCTGGATGTGGGGCCATTAGACACATGTTTTCAGTCCTTCGAGGATTTCTTACAGGACGTTTTACAGTCACTTTTTAATTTCCTGATTCCTGCTAATTATCAGAACTTCTACCTGAAACAGTCACAACATTGGCATAAGGTTAGATGTGCTTGTTCCATTTTATTTATAAGTAGATCTGGGGCAGATATGGAATATGAAGCTTGATTCTTGAAAATGCTTAAAACATTAACTCCATTCTGTACAACTTTTTGTCAAAATGACAGTCCCATTTAGGTGATAAAATCAAGTTTGCTATTATTTAAGAGCTGTCTTATTCACCTTATAAGGAATCATATTTTTAATTTACAAGACAAAAGAGTGAAGTTTTGCCTAGTTAAAGTTTGAAAAAGTTCAAATCTCCTTTTGGGGCAGTAGTTAGCAAACTCGAATGTACATCAGAATCGTTTGGAAGGCTTGTTAAAGGGCCCCTATTTCTGGGTCTCTACCTTTAGAGTTTTTGATTCAGGGTATGTAGTGTGGGGCCCAAGACTTTGCATTTCGAGCTTGGAAGGAGGGGCCCTGATGCTGAGTTTAGGGACCGTGTTTTGAGAATCACTGCTTTAGGGAAACCCTGTAAGGGGTTATGCAGGGGGGCTTTCCCCATCTTGTTTCCTTGTTACATGTATGTCATGGGTGAGTACATTGCTTTTTGCTGAGAATGTGCATTTCTGTTTGTCTTCTCTCTAGAATTGTTTCAAACTGGGAAATTGGACTTATGGTATTTGGTAGGAGGATAGCAAGATATGAAACCCATATATGTTGCAGGAAAGGGGACCCCTTCCAGGACCCAAGAGTGAGCTCTTGTCTGACACTCGGAAGTGAATTGTCCAAGGAGACAACACTAATTGACAAAGCAAGATACTTTATTGGGAAGGGGCACCTGGGCGGAGAGCAGTAAGGCAAGAAAACCCAGGAGAACCGCTCTGCCATGTAGCTTGCAGTCACAGTAATAGGTTTAGTTTCCGGGTTGTCTCTGACCAGTCATCTTGCTTGGCCTATGGTTGTTCTGACTCAGGTCCTTCCTGGTGGCACGAGCCTCTCTCACCCAAGGTGGATTCCAGAGAAAAGGATTCTAGGAGGTTGGTAGGATATATTATGGGCTGGCGTCTCCTCCCTCCTTTTGGCCACTCCCAATTTTTCCAGTTAGTTTTCAGCACCAGCACCATGTTCCTTGTTTGGACCTCTTGTTGCAAGACCACTCATGCAAGCAGTGACCATTGTGCCTGGCCAAGGTGGGCAGTTTCAGTCAACAGTTCCCTAACATATAGAGAGGTTTTAATGGGTGGATAAGCTATTCTTTCGATGAAAATAGGCTTTAATCATTTTAATTATCAGTGGGAATTTATTTATTTATTATTCATTCATTCAACATGTATGTTGGGGGGACTCTTCATATGTACCCAGTATTATTCTCAGCATTCTCCATACTTCTTGAATTAAGAAGACAAAATCACTTTTCTGACGGAGTTTAGGCGTTTAGGTGGCACATGGGAAGGGATGGAGGGAGCAAACAGACGATAAATCATGTCAAGTAAGAAGTGTCCTAAAGAAGAATAAAGCTAATGGGATTACAAAAAGTGGTGGTGAGGGAGTGCAATTTTGCAAAAAGGGTAAAAGCCATTGAATACCACACCACGTGACCTGCCTCTTGAGAAATCTATATGCAGGTCGTGAAGTAACAGCACCAGGCATGGGAAAACAGACTGGTTCCAAATAGGAAAAGGAGTACATCAAGGCTGTTTATTGTCACCCTGCTTATTTAACTGATATGCAGAGTACATCATGAGAAATGCTGGGCTGGATGAAGCACAAGCTGGAATCAAGATTGCTGGGAGAAATATACCAGAAATAACCTCAGATATGCAGATGACACCACCCTATGGCAGAAAGTGAAGAAGAACTTAAGAGCCTGTTGATGAAAGTGAAAGAGGAGAGTGAAAAAGTTGGCTTAAAGCTCAACATTCAGAAAACTAAGATCATGGCATCCGGTCCCATCACTTCATGGCAAATAGATGGGAAACAGTGGAAACAGTGGCATATTTTATTTTGGGGGCTCCAAAATCACTGCAGATGGTGACTGCAGTGATGAAAAGACGCTTACTCCTTGGAAGGAAAGTTATGACCAACCTAGACAGCATATTAAAAAACAGTGACATTACTTTGCCATCAAAGGTCCGTCTAGTCAAGGCTATGGTTTTTCCAGTAGTCATGTATGGATATGAGAGTTGGACTATAAAGAAAGCTGAATGCCAAAGAATTGATGCTTTTGAACTGTGGTGTTGGAGAAGACTCTTGAGAGTCCCTCGGACTGCAGGGAAATCCAACCAGTCCATCCTAAAGGAGACCAGTCGTGAATATTCACTGGAAGAACTGATGCTGAAGCTGAAACTCCAGTGCTTTGGCTACCTGATGTGAAGAACTGACTCATGGGAAAACACTGTGATGCTGGGAAAGATTGAAGGTGGGAGGAGAAGGGGATGACAGAGGATGAGATGGTTGGATGGCATCACTGACTCAATAGACATGAGTTTCTGTAAATTCTGGGAGTTGATGATGGACTGGGAGGCCTTGCGTGCCTGGGGTCCAATGGGGTCCCAAAGAGTCAGACACGACTGAGCGACTGAACTGAACTGAACTGATCTCTTGGTGTCTGCACATGAAATGAAGTCTCTTTCTCTCTCTCCCAACAGTTCACATAGCAAATGGCTTTCCAGTGCTCTATCTGTCCTTCAAAGAGGTCTGGGCACCTGCTTCAGTGACATTTGTTCATCAACACTATGTACTGAGTGTTGTGAGGCAGACATTAAAAAAAGCCTATAAGCAGATGGACTTGATAAATTTCAGATCATAAGCGCTTCGAAGAAGAACTTGATTGAGTCCTGAAAAACCAGGCTATTTACATAATAGGGGAAGCAGAAGAGCAGGAGGTACAGGGTTCCATGGCAAGATGGACTGAAGGAGAGTGTGTCTTGGGCACAGATCCTGTTTTTTCTTAGTTCACGTGTACCCTTCTGGTCCATGCATCCTTTGATGGGGGTGATGGATGCCTGCGTCTGTTCTGGGCTTTCCCTTGAATATCCCCCGCCATCCCACTCTCTTGCTCTCATTTCCATTTTGTCTTCCTTTCTGTAATTCTTTTATTTCTTATCCTCTTTTTTTTCATTTTTCCGTTACTTATGTTGATGAGGATTGTGTGGGGGACTATATTAGAATGGATCTCACATGGCATTTATGTGTTAATAAGCTTATTAGTTTGGGGACTTCCTTTCTTCTTTGCCTCCATAATTATTTTTTGTAATAAATGCCCGTTTCATTTTCTAAATTTTCCTTTCAGCCCAGGAGACCTTGTGTACAAAAGGTATTTCTCATCTTGTACCCTGATATAGTATTTGCTAAAATATACACACAGAAAAAAAATCATTAAACAGGAAAAATAAAACAAAAAGGAAACCAGTTGTTTCATCTGTTCGGAGAGGCATCCAGCTGGAGTAGTGAGTAGTAATTGCAGTATTTTGTCATGGAAGTCTTTGGTTGTAAATAATAGATTTCTGTTTTTGGCCTACTTTTGTCTTATTGCCCATTGGAGGGCCTTGCTTTGAAAAGTGCAGCTGAGGGCTTAGTCATGGGAGCGTGAGTTAGCGAGAATTATGGGGCAGCTGCTCTTTGCTGTGTAAGAGTTTCCAGGTGTGGTTGGTGCAGAACTGAGGCTCAGCCAGAACCGACCCTGTTGTCAGAGTGTGTCTTGAATAAGGGACTCTTCAGTGAGCCCTTTTTGCTCTCTAGCCTTGAAGATGGCTCACTATGCTTTGGTATACTCATCTGTAAAATGGAGTTAATTGGGCCCACCTCATTGGGTTTCTGTGGGGATTAACTCAGGATGGTGGTGATGAGAAGAGTTCACATTTTGAGTGCTTGAAATCCACCAGGCAAATGCCAGAGCACTTGCCATTCACCGTTTCCGTTGATCCTCGCAGTAGCTGCTGAGATCAACACTGCTGCCCTCATGCCTCTCTTGGGGAATGGATGGCATGGAAGGTTAGGTGAACCGCTCAGGGGCACCCAGGTTAGTGCAGTGCCTGATACACATGGAGTGTTTCTGGAAAGGAAATAGCTGCTGCTGCTGTTCTTTAGATTTAACAAAAGAGAGACGTAGTTTGAATATATTACAGAGTATAAGAGATCTGATACCTAGTATACGCTGTTTTCTGTTTATGTAGTTGTCTGACTCCATTTCATAACACTAATTTTCAGCTTTGTTTTTCTACTGATAAAAAATCAGTTTAAATTTTTTGTTTTTCCCAATTTTTTTTTCCTCCTGTAAATGCTCTGAATATGGGGATCCTATCACAACACAATATCTGCTGGTCCTTGTGTCATCTAGGAAGACTCTTCTTGACTCCCCTTTAGGGATAGGGGAATAGTCATTTTGTATAAGTCAATGAAGATCCTTCAGGAAATTATGACTGTGGATATTCCTTCTACTTCTTCTAATTTTTAGCATCTTCAGAATCTCATTTGGCTTACTTGGAACCAGAGCCAATTTGTACGCTACTTTTAATATTCCGGGTGGTTTGGACCCAAGAGTGTGAGGGCAGGAAAGACTTGAGTCTGTATCTGAGCTCTGTTTATAAAAGTTGCCTGCTCTTAGGAAAGTCTCTCAGTGTTTTAGCATCTCAGCCCTCATAACCCAAAAGGGGCTGGTGGGGATGATGACATGATGATAATGTCCATCTTGTAGGGTTACATTAATTAAATACACCTTTGTAGGTTAAGGCCACTGTAGGCTTTTATTCCTCCTCTCAAGTTACATACTTCATTCTCTGTATGTTCTACTTTTCCCTCAATGCCTGTTTCCTTTACAGTGTTCCTTCCTGCCTTCCCTACCCTTTCTTCCATTCTTTCCATCCTTCCATCTGTCCAGTAGTCTATCCACTGACCCACCCCCCCCATTCTTCCTTCCATACACCCATCCATCCATGCATCTGTCCATCAATCCATCATCTATCCATCTGTCTATTCGTCTCTCCATCCAGCCAGCCATCCAGCCACCCCCCACCCTCTCTTCAACTTTGAGTTTCAGTTTTACCAAACGCCGCTTTGCACCTTTGGCCTACAGCAGTGAACAACTTGTTGCCAGTTACAGTGCCATGGCCACACAGATGTGAATCTATACCATGATCTTCTAGATAATATGTTTTTCTTATTTTATTGTGTTTATTTTCTGTCCTCCCCTCCACCCCCTAGATGTTTTAGTTAATGCTCTAAGTGTAGCTATATCCCCAGTGTCTCGAACAGTGCCTGGCACGGAGTGAATTCTCAACAGATGCTTTTGAATAAACAAATGGATCCCTACTGAAACGTAACATGCAGGCAAGTTGAGATATGGATGAGCTTGCTTTTTTCTGAGGACTTTTTTTGTTTTTTTAAGAGATTTTGGTAGTTTCAGAATTGTTATAGCAGAAGATAACTATGAAGTTTGCAAATGATGGCCTTTGTAGATTTCAGAGTTTCTTTAAAGTGTGTTGAAATTGATTTTCTTGGAGAAGAGAGAAATGCTGAGCTGATGTGATTCTGGCTTCCCACACCCAGCTTCAGTCAGACTGGTTTTGCTTTTCTCTGATTTATGTATCTGGCTTCTACTTAAGATCTGATTTGAAGAATGGTTTCCCCTACTGAAAAGTTTTATTTTAGATCAGAAAATTCTTCAAATGCAACACTGCTCTGGCAGTCTCTTGTTTTGGCCATTTTCTGACCTCCTTCAGGCATTTTCCATATCAGAGCCAAGATGGTATTTTGAAGTATAAACCTGACCACCATGTCACTCCTTCAAAGCACTACAATGAATTTGTGTTAATAATAAAAGCAATATCTGCTGTTTATTAAGGCTTACTAAGTCCATTCTGGGCGTTTTCTGTGTATTGACTCATTGGATTCTTTGTACTGTAGAGAGAGTCTTCTAAATCCCCATTTTACAGGTGAGGGAACCAGGTTTCAGAGATGTTAAAACTTGCCCAAGTGACACAGCTGGCAATTAAACTTAGAAGAGAGACAAAATAAAGATGTTAAAAGTTCCTAAACTCTTTGTGCCTGTACCCTTTCTGGCACTCTGGTAAAACCTATGGAAACTGTCTCAGCATATTATTTTTTTAACTGTATAAATTAGTATTACAAAGGAAACAGTTACATTTAAATATAATGGGCAAACTATTTTAAATAAACTTGGAGCTTATGGATCATAGAAGTAATATATAAACTTCTTCAAATGTATTAAGTTATGAGATCCAGAGCTAGGCACAGTAACTCCATAATTTGTAAGTGGTGATAAATGTGTATGAATTTCATGGTGTCTGCAAAACCCTAACAAGATAGGAAAATGGATTCTAATTTCTGTGGGTGAGAAAGGGGCAGCTATTGCTATAATAGCATCATGATTTGTTGCCTACGCTCATAATAGAAGGAAATGCTGAATTTTAGCCAAAGAGAGTAAAGATAGAAATGTAATTTTTACCCATCCAAGTTCTGAGACCCTTGGAATATAATCTTAACAGTAAGTCCTTCCCTGTCTTGTACCCTACAGCTTGGCCTCTGATTACCTTGCCAGACATGTGTCTCCTTCCGTATTAGCTTCCTCTTTGCTCCCAATCACACTGCCTACTCTTGGTCCCTCATATGCCTCTCCACGAGACCTTTGCATATACTGGATCTCCTGCCTGGAATGTACACCCCCTCCTTTCTCACTCTGTTAAGTTTTTTCCTCCCCATCTTGGTACAGTGTCTCTTCCCCAAGGAATATCTCCGTCATCTCCCCTCCAGGTCACAGAACCTCCTTTGGGATCTCCATGCTCCCACTCAGACCTCCAGGTTTGGGATTCTTTGCATGATCATTTGATCAAAGTCTGCCTCTATATAGAGTTTAAGCTTTCTGAGTGTATTTGTTTGCTAACATCACCAAGTATTGACTAGGTGGCTTCCGCAACAGAAATTTATTTCCTCACGATTCTGGAGGCTAGAAGTTGGTTTCCAGCAGGATTGGTTTCTTCTGAAGTTTCATTCCTTGCCTTGTAGATGGCCTCCGTCCTTTTATGTTTTCACATGGTCTTGCCTCTGTGCCTGACTGTGTCCTAATTTCTTCTTCATATAAGGATACCCTTCGTATTGGATTAGGACCACTCTTATGTCCTCATTTTAACTTAATCACCTTTTTAAAGACCTTATCTCCAAATACAGTCACATTCTGAGAAAGCTGGGAGTTAGAACTTAAATGAATTTGGCCTGCATGGAGGAGGAGCACAGTTCAGCCAATAACACGAGTGAAGGGGAAAGTGTGTTTCATTCGCCACACTTTCCCCATCATCTAGCATCTAGCGCTTAACCCAGAGCTGACCATCGATAAATATCTCTTGGGCTTCCTTGGTAGCTCAGCTGATACAGAATCTGCCTGCAATGCAGGTTCAGTTCCTGGGTTTGCGAAGATCCCCTGGAGAAGGGATAGGCTACCCACTCCAGTATTCTTGGGCTTCCCTGGTGGCTCAGATGGTAAAGAACCAGCTTGCAGTGCGGGAGACCTGCATTTGATCCCTGGGTTGGGAAGATCTGCTGGAGCAGGAAATGGTAACACACGCCAGTATTCTTGCCTGGAGAATCCCCAGGGAAAGAGAGAAGACTGGTGGGCTCCATGGAGTCACGAAGAGTGGACATGACTAAGTGACTAACGCACATACACACACACACACACACACCCCCACACACCACCCCCCCCACACACATATCTATTAAATGAGTGAATATGGATGCAGGTATAAATGAATGAAATATACTTTGTTGGCCATTGAAACATTAAAAACATGCCTTTTTATCTCATGTTCTAGCATTGAGCTTATTCTTTTTGGATTCTATTTTTCACTGTTCTGAAGTGAGTCCATCTGATCTAGGAATGTCCAAATCACATTAAATGGAAAATCTCATGTGCCTATACTTGTCTACTTGATTCAGCTCAAGTAGCGTTACTCATGTAATTAAATCACAGACTTGGAATATGTAAATTTCACTTCTGGGCTGATTAGTTATAACCTGAATGTTACTCTGTTCCGACACGCAGCACGGTGACTTTGGTTGTTAATCGAATCGCTGTGTGGTTGTAGAAAGCAGGGTGTTAGCTTCTATGAGAAACTAATTAGATTGAAATTGGTTGAAGCAGCTATTTTCTGGGATGATTGCAGTCCCTTTACGCATGCCTTTTTCTTTTTGCTCCCATGTAAGTGCAGGTGGCCACAGCAGTCTCACATACAGAATTGAAAAATGTAACACAGTACTGACAGTATAACTTCTAGAAGTACATTATCGTGTGATAGGCTGTGATAGTGGGATTTAAATTCTGTTGGATTTCAAAAATCAAGGTTCTTAGCATTTTTATCAATATGGCAGCAAACTGGGAAGAATGAGCTGAGGGATGTACTTAACATGGGACTGGTGGGTTCTTTCTTTTTTTTGAAGGTTTTCCATGTCTAACATGCATGCATGCATGCTAAGTCACTTCAGTTGTGCCCGACTCTTTGTGATCCTGTGGACTGTAGCCCTCCAGGCTCCTCTGTCCATGGAATTCTCCAGGCAAGAATACTGGAGTGGGTTGCCATTCCCTTCTCCATGTGTAACATAGGCAAAAATATTTAAGTCAATAAATTCTTAAGGAATTTCACATGTTCTGATTCTTTCCACTGCCAGTCACTTTAGTTCCACCAAAGCCATGATCTTCTAGATAAGATAGGCCTTTCAAAAAGTTCTGTTCAATTCACAGCTGTCATTTTAGTCAGCCCACAATTCTTTCAGTTGGACCTCTTTGATCTCCAGTGGAATACGGACACACTTCAAAATTCCCCATCTGTACTCTTTGGGATCCAATTTCCTCAAGCAATTTACTGTAGGACCATGTTTAGGGTCAGAAGATGGATCTGCCTGAATTTGACACCTTATAAAAGTATTAAGTTCATATCATATTCACTCCTAGGTTGTCACACCCTAGAATAGTACACATTGTTGGGATATGCCAAGACCTTTGTAAAATCCAGACACTGCGTTTTCAAGATAAAAGGCTAAAAAAAGAAGCCATCTTTGTTTCATGTCAACATTAAAATTAGAGTACTCAATCAATACAGCTAATGATTTAAATGTAGCTGATGGGATCTTGAGTGTAGTTGTTTTCCCTAATGTTCCTAAGTACCGCTAAAAATAAAAATAAATAAATAAAATTGTAAAAATAAAAACATAATAATAAATGAAAGTTTTTTGGTCAAAGAGCACAAGCACTCTTAAAATGCTGATATTCGTTGTGACTTTCCAGGTCGGAAATACAGTGTGCACACTTGCACACATTTCCCCCCCTCCACTCTTTTTTTCTTAAGGGACTGGATCCTGAGAAACATACTTTGAGGATGGTCTCTGTAGACAGTCTAAAATTAGTTCATGCATTTTGTTGCTTTGGGGATATTTCTTAGAATTTCATCTATTACCATTCAAGATATCATAGAATTATATGTTGGTATTTCACAGGCATCATTGTAAATATAAGTTTTTAATGCAGACCATTACAGTGGTTAAAGTGTATGTTTTAAAACTATATTTAGCAATTAAAAAACAAACAAACAAACTCCTCAAAGTTTCCTTGTTTATTGTTGCAAGTGTCAGAAAATCAACTCCAACTGGCTTTAACAAAAAACTGTGTGAAAGTGTCTGGAGAGGGATTTATTAACTGCTGAAGAGTATGTCATCAAGATTCAGCCCAGTTCTGTCTGCAGAATTTTCTGTCCCTCTGCAGTCACTTGATCATTAAGGAAGATCTTTGCCTGTCTAAGGAGATGGACTCTTGTAGGTCTGCTCACTTAGTGTGTACAGTGGCTATTGATATATATCTATATATATTTCCTTTCTTCCAGCAGAGCCCTAGATTTAATTCTCATTGGTCTGGTTTGGGTCCTGTGACTCCCTGCCTCCTACTTCCTCCTACTCCTGTGTGGGCAAAACTAGATTGTGTATCCCGTCTTACGCCGAGGGGTGGGGGCTACCCCACTGAAAGTCCATGCACAGAGCAAGGAAGGGGACGCGGGATATGGATCCCTAGGGAAAAATGGAGGTACAGTGGCCCAAGGAAGCAGAAATGTATGCCTGGCAGGTGAAAGCATCAGGTATCCCATTTGCCTGCCTTCAGGCTTGTGAATACTCTTTTCCTGTAAATCCAATGAAAAAGATTTCAGTTAATTAAGTTTCTAGTTAGTTAAACTGCAGCTAATTAAGTTTGTTAGCTAACTAGGTACTGATGAAGTAAACAAAGGGAAGAAATGTCACAGAAATGAAATCAGCATATCCTGACAATTGATTCTGTGTGGGAAGCAAGTAAGAGGGAGGTTTCAGGATAACTTTATTCCAGATGATATGACTTTGACTATGAGGATTTCTTGTCTGTGAGCTTGACCACCTGGGGTACCATGTTTGTTCCATCTTGGCATCACTGTAGCCTGGCGTATAGTTAATTGTCAGTGACTTTTTTCACTGTTACAGAATTAGGGGATTGGGATTTGTATTTATTTATTTATTCTTGGTGAGAAGTCATGAACTGAAATAAGGGAGCGTAGGGGAAAGAGCAGATTAAGGAGAAAAGATGCTGAGTGTGAATTTGGAAGTGAGATGCACTTGACCTATATTAGTGGAACAGTGGCAGTTGGGAGCATGAAACTCGGGTCCATTTGGTTGTATCCTGGGAAAATCCAATTTTAGCTGTAACTTCAGTTTAAAGCAAAATTTTCCCTGGTAAAAGTGTAGGCATATTTTCTCATGAGATGCAGGAAGTTGGGTGCTGTATTAAGGAAAAAAACTATTCAAGGGAAGTATTCATGGGGTATTTTCTCTTAATTGCGCTGATGTGTTTCCCAGTGTTTCCATTTGTGAGTGGCAAAGTGTGTTCATGCCACACTTTAGCGACATTAACATCTCACTGCCTCAATGAAGACAATTTAGGCTACAAAAATTATAGTCAAGGAAAAATTCATGTTTGTTTCTATTGTAATCAGCTGAACTTCACCTCTTTTCCTAGGGCTAGAAAAATAAAACTACAAACAGAGCTGGAAATGGGTAAATAGTTTCTTCAGTAGTTCTCAAGGCTGAGACTCCCTATTTTATATTTAATAATAAATATTTTTAAGTATTCCCTTTATTTTCCAAAAATGAAACTAGTAGGTAATATATTTTTAAATATGCCTGATTCTTCTCTCTCTGTTTATTATTATTTTTTGTTGAAGTATCGTTGATTTATAATGTTTTATTAGTTTCAAGCAGATAGCGAAGTACTTCAGTTATTGCATATGTGTATATTCTTTTTCAGATTCTTTTCCATTATAGGTTATTACAAGATAATTGCATATGGTTCCCTGTACTATAAAGTAGGTGATTGCTGTTTATCTATTTTATATATAGTAGTGTGGATCTGTGAACCCCAAATTCTTAGTTAGCTTTAGTTCGTCTAATTCTTTAAACTCATGTACTTCTCTAACCCTAGAAAATACAAATGGAAGAGATTTATAACAAATGTTGCAGGATGTGAGTGATGCTTCAGCACAGGTTTTCTAGAGCATCACTTCTCTTGAGAATTTTCTAAGATGCATATTCTGACTCTGTGGCTCTGGTGTGGGGCCTGAGATTATTCATTTCTAACAACCTACAAGGAAGTGCTGGTACCAATGAGTTTGATCCCCACTTTGGACAAGAATACTCTGAAGAACATAAGAAGATATCAGATGCTTGCGCTTATACACAAACTCTTTATGAATGCTTCAGCTATGAAACCCACTGCTACAGATGCATCGAATGGGCTACCGTTGCTGTGGGTGATACCACTTTTGAAATGGTAAACAATCCTTAGTAAAGTTCCCAGCAAAGCAGAATAGCAGTTTCTTCTCATTTTAACACAATTTTACATGCCAAGTATATTAAGACTGTAAAGCAAAAACAGAAACGAAAAAATATTATTTGCATTTTTGTGAACTGAAGGAGGTTTCTAGGTTTGGAGGCTTGGCATTTTGTTTCCTACCCACTAGGGTAGTCCTGTATACATCACGGCTGTATATTGTCACCGTGCTTATTTAACTTATATGCACAGTACATCATGAGAAATGCTGGGCTGGATGAAGCACAAGTTGGAATCAGGATTGCCGGGAGAAATATCAATAACCTCAGATATGCAGATGACACCACCAAAAGTGAAAGAGGAGAGTGAAAAAGTTGGCTTAAAGCTCAACTTCAGAAAACTAAGATCATGGCATCTGGTCCCACCCATCACTTCAGGGGAAATAGATGGGGAAACAGTGGAAACAGCGTCAGACTTTATTTTTATGGGCTCCAAAATCACTGCAGATGGTGATTGCAGCCACCATCTTAAATTGAATTAAATTAAATTAAATTTATTTTAGTTAAAAGCATCTTAATTAAAAGACGTTTGCTCCTTGGAAGGAAAGTTAAGACCAACCTAGACAGCATATTCAAAAGCAGAGACATTACTTGTGCCAACAAAAGTCCATTTAGTCAAGGCTATGGTTTTTCCAGTAGTCATGTATGGATGTGAAAGTTGGACTATAAAGAAAGCTGAGTGCCAAAGAATTGATGCTTTTGAACTGTGGTGTTGGAGAAGACTCTTGAGAGCTCCTTGGACTGCAAGGAGATCCAACCAGTCCATCCTAAAGGAAATCAGTCCTGAATATTCACTGAGAGTACTGATGTTGAAGCTGAAATTCTAATACTTTGGCTACCTGCTGTGAAGAACTGACTCATTAGAAAAGACTGTGATGCTGGGAAAGATTGAAGGCATGAGAAGAAGGGGATGACAGAGGATGAGATGGTTGGATGGCATCACCGGCTCAATGGATATGAGTTTGAGTAAACTCTGGGAGTTGGTGATGGACAGGGAGGTCTGACGTGCTGCAGTCTATGAGGTTGCAAAGAATCAGACATGACTGAATGACTGAACTGAACTGAACTGAAGGCAGTCCCGAGTTGTGCAGAGTGTCTCCCGGAAATCTCAGATCCCACTCCTGCCTCTCAATTGCTCCCTTTCCCTCTGGATTCAGAAAACACCCCGTAGATTTCCAAGATGCCCCTTGTGAGCAAGTACCATCTGTGGAGGACTTCTGAACCCAAAGACCAATACACGGGAGCAGGCCGCAGGGACTTTCACAGGTGTGGTGTCACTCCCTGTAGTTTATTTAGGCACATTGTCCCATGACCCAGGGCCCGTGGTTAATAGAGAAATGGAAGTCCTTGCACGGCACATGGCAGCTGAAGGGCACATTCTTTTCGGAGGTGTTTTCCCTGCTGTTCACTTTGTTACCCTGGTAATTGGGGGAAGTTGCTATGGCCGTATTTGCTGCTGACAGATTTGTTTTGCAGTGTGTTGTGAGAGGGTGTTAAATCCAGGCCCGTGAAGAAACTGAAGCAAATGGAGATAATTTGGGGGGTGGGGTGGAAATAAGCAACGGTAACTTCCTGGTAACCATAGCCTGAATTGTTTTTCCAGTTTAGTTTCTACCTCTCCCAGTGGCCCTGTATTTCCAGTGTCAGAGACCATGGGTATCCTCCTGACACAGAAAAGGAAAGAGCAGTTATTCAGGGTGATGTAATCCTCTGAAGTCCTACCTCTGTTCCATACAGTTCTGTTGAGTCTTATTCCTTGGTTTTAATAGGTGTATTGCAAGAAAGATTTATTTTCAAGGAACCACCACTTCTGGATTCAACGTTACTGACTCAGATAGGTTCTTAACTTAAAAAAATCTTAACATCTTAATCCTCAGAGCCTTCTCTCTCATTGTGCTGGGTAAGAAATACATACAATGAGGATGATTTTTTTTCCTCCTTTTGATATCAAGCATTTTTAATACCATTGGAGTAAAAGAACCATTGGATTATATACATTTTAGAGTATTTGAAAAATAAATTACAAATTTGAGAGAAAAATTAAACAGCAAGTAACAGCGTGCCTCATCTCACCATCAGAAATGACAACTGCAGACAAGTATTTCTTCCTACACTTTTTTCAATGTAAAAATAGTATAGGCACATGTTCACATTTTAACAGAATCAGAATAGTTCCACTCATTTTGTATGCTAGTATTTTTATTTAGTGTTATAAAGTATGCATCTTAATGATGCTTCATATTAGCACTAATTTTTTATTAATAGAAAACTTTGAGATACTCATAGGTTTACAGGCAGTTTCATGAGATAGATACCTTTGACACTTGGCCCAGTTTCCTCCAATGGTTACATTTTGCAAAACTCAAGTCTAGAAACAGAAACGGTTGAGAACAGACCTGTGGTTGCCAAGGTGGAGGGTCTGGGAAGGGGTGGAGTGGAGATTGGGTCTAGCAGATGGAAACCATTATATATAGACTGGATAAACGACAAGGTCCTACTGTATCTAGCAAGGGGAAATATATTCAATATCTTGTGATAAGACAAAATGGAAAAAGGGTATAAAAATGGATGTATATATGTGTATGTACATTTAGGTACATATTATATACATACATATGTATAACTGAATCAGTTTGCTGTACTGCACAAATCAACTCAACACTGTAAATCAACTATATTTCAATTAAAAAGCTCAAGTGATTAGAGGGTTGGAAATTCCATCCCGTGCCACTGACTTTCAGCGAGAAAGAAGTAGCTGGAGATGAACTCTATGAAAACTTTTGAACCACAAGATTTGGGGAGCTTCCAGGTTAGTGAAAACATCGGGACGACACACTACCAGTGAGCATGGAAGCCCCGCACACATACACACCCTGTTCTCTTTGGCTGTTCCTTAGTTGCCTCTCTTTATATTTAACCAGTAGCAGTAAGTAAAAACAAAAAAACCCCACCTCTAGTGTAATATCTCATCACAGATATGACACTGATACAATCTACCAGTTTTGTTACAGTTTCTCCTATTGTGATTGTACTCATTTGTGTGGATACATGTACTTGGTTTTGTAAAGTTCAGTCACCTGCGTATGTTTGTGTGTCCACCTCCATAGTCAAAGATGAGCAGTTTTGATATCACAACTAGCCCTCCTTTTACAGCCACACTCATCTCCCTCCTGCCTCCACTTCTAACCCCCGATAACCACTCCTCTAGCTCAATTTCTAAAATTTTGTCTTTTCAAAAATTTTGTTACTGCAGTATTACATATTAACATTTCGGGGTTCCCATCCTCATTTTCTGGAGATTCATCCACATTGTTGTTAGTATCAGTATTCTGTTGCTTTTCAGTTGCTGAGTAGTATATCATGATACATACACACATACTGTTTATACACAATATATATGTGTGTACGTCAACATATCATTACATATATATATATTTAGATGTATGTATGTATACATGTGTATATTCTATGTATTCCACAGTTTGCTTAACCACTCACCTGTTGAAAGACACTTTGGCTAGATCCAGCTTTTAGCTGTGAGAAAGCTGCCGTGAACATTCATGTACAGATTTTTGTTTGGTTGCTTGTTTTGAATAAAAATTTTCATTTTTTTTTCCCCCAGGATAAATACACATGAGTGCAATTGCTGGTCAAATGCTTAGTTTTATGAGAAACTTGCAAGCCGTTTTCCAGACTTGTATCGTTCTCACCAGCAGTGTATGAGTATAATCCAATTTTGTCGTAGCCTTACTAGCAGATGCTGTTGTCACTGTTTTAATTTTATCCGTTCTGATAGGTGTGAAATGATCTCATTGTAGTTTAAATTGGCATTTCCCTAGTGCCTTATTATTAGTTCTTTATTACTGCTTACAAGGGCTTCCCTGGTTGCATAGTGGTAAAGAATCCTCCTGCCAATGCAGGAGACGTGGGTTCAATCCCTGGGTTGGGAAGACCCCCCAGAGAGGAAATTTTGAGGTGGCAACCCACTCCAGTATTCTTGCCTCAGAGATCCCATGGATAGAGGAGCCTGGCAGGCTCCATGAGGTCACAAGTCGGACACAGCTGATCAGCTAAACAATAGCAATAATGCCTAATAATGTTGAGCATCTCTTCATGTGCTTGCCATCTGCAGACCTTCTTCGGTCAGATATCCATTGAGGCCTTTTGCTCATTTTTTTAAAGTGGACATTTTGTTTTTAATGTTGATGTTTGAGAGTTCTTTATATGTTGTAGATACTAGTCACATATGTGATATGAAATATTTTCTCCCAGTCTGTAGGTTGTCTTTTTCTTTTTCTTCACGTGGGTTTTCATAGAGCAAAAGGTTTAAATTTTGATTAGGTTCAAATCATCAATTTTTTGGTTTTATGAATCAATATTTTGGTATCAAGTCTAATAATTACAATAACAAATAGCACTTACTCTAGATCTAAAGATTTTTGCATTTTTTCCCCTCTAAAAGTGTAAAAGTTTTTACATTTTACATTTAAGTCCTTGATCCATCCTGAGTAAAGTTTTGTGTGTGGTGTGAGATTATGTCAGTAGTCTTTTTTGTTTTTTTTGTTTTTGTTTTTTGCCAGTGAATATCTACTTTTTTTAGTACCTTTTGTTAAAAAAACTAATCCTCTGTTTGAATGCTTTTTGTACCTTGTCAATCAGTTAGGCGTGTGTGTGGTCTATGTCTGAGTTCTAGATTATGTCCCATTGGTTTTTGTGTCTTTCCCTCTGTCCTCATTATTGTAGCTCTGTAGCAAACCTTGAATTAGGTAGAGTGATTCCTTCCACCTTATTCTTTGTCAGGATTGTTGCAGCTCTTCTAGGGCTGCTTGTCGCGGGTGGGTCCTCTTCTGGTTTTGCATACCTGTCCTTGGTGTTCATTTTCAACCCTGGACTCAGTGTTCTAATTTTCTCTCCAGAGATTATTTTGTTTTACAGAGGGAACGTTTCCTTTTCCCAGGAAATCCTGTCTTTTATTTTTCCTTACTCAGTTTTCACAATTAAAATTGTAGATGTCAACAATTTTATTTTTGTGCACCTAAACCTGCTGAAATTTTCAAGGACATTGCCATAAACTCATTCTGGCCTTTTTTTTTTTTTTTAACCATCATCTACTTAGATACTTGGGTATCTAACTTCTTTCGATTTTGTTCAAATTTATCTACATGATTGGGAATGGGGATGAAGAGTGGAAATTAGCCACTGACATTCTCACAGTATTATGTTCAAAGGCAGGAGGGTTTTGCACTGGAATCTCAGTGAACTTGAGCATAAATAGATGTGCTCAGGGTCTGCCAGTGTTTATTTAAACAGAAAGTTTTTTGGAGTTCTCTTCTTTGGAAAATATTTCCAAACAATATGACAGCAAAGTGATAGTGTAAATTGTAATGTCTGTCTCAGTTAGATTTATAAACATAGGAAGAGTTTTTTTCTGAAAAATGTTTGAGTTGTTCATTTAGAGTGAAAATGATATAACTCATATTATAAAATAAGGGCAGGATGAAATAATGATTTTATCTTTGAGAGTCATAGGTCCTTTGTTACTTGGCAGGGAGTTGAAGGGACCAGCTTGTTTGGGGCAGATGTTTTTAGATTGTGGTCTGTGAGTAAATCCCAGGTCTTTGGAAGAGAGAAGGAATACATTCAGGGAGAGATGATTTAGAATTAGTCTTAGTTCATAAATAATGGAATGGGTGCTCTCAAGTGTCTCTGATCATGCTGTAGCCAATAAACCATGGAGTACCTAAGCTCTCTTCTCACAGTTCCTGAGACACTTGTGCACAGAAGATGAATCAGAGTGCAAGCATGTAGACAGCTTTGTCCCCATGGCCCCCTGCAGACCTTGGTTAAGCATATCTGGACCTACAGACCTGTGGGGAACACCTTTCCTGAGCCCTGTCAGGCAAACCAGGCATCAGTTCTTCGGCACTCAGATTTCTTTATGGTCCAACTCTGACACCCATACATGACTACTGGAAAAGCCATAGCTTTGATTAGATGGACCTTTGTTGGCAAAGTAATGTCTCTGATTTTTAATATACTATCTAGGTTGGTCATAGCTTTCCTTCCAAGGAGTAAGTGTCTTTTAATTTCATGGCTGCAGTCACCATCTGCAGTGATTTTGGAGCCCAAGAAAATAAAATCTCTCACTGTTTCCATTTTTTCCCCATCTATTTGCCCGAAGTGCAATAGGGGACCGTGATCTTCATTTTTTGAATGTGGAGTTTTAAGCCAACTTTTTCACTCTCCTCTTTCACTTTCACCAAGAGGCCCTTTAGTTCCTTTTTGCTTTCTGCCATAAGGGTGGTGTCATCTGCATATCTGATTTATTGAGATTTCTCTCAGCAATCTTGAGTCTAGCTTGTGCTTCATCCAGCCTGACATTTCTCGTGATGCATATAAGTTAAATAAGCAAGGTGACAATAAACAGCCTTGATGTATTTATTCCTTTCCCAATTTGGAACCAGTCCATTGTTCCTTGTCTGGTTCTAAATGTTGCTTCTTGCCCTGCATCCAGATTTCTCAGGAGGCAGGTAAAGTGGTCTTGTATGCCCATCTGTTTAAGAATTTTCCACAGTATGTTGTGATCCACACAGTCACAGGCTTTGGCATAGTCAGTAAAGCAGAAGTAGATGTTTTTCTGGAACTCTCTTGCTTTTTCTGTGATCCAAGGGATGTTGGCAATTTGATCTCTGGTTCCTCTGGCTTTTCTAAATCCAGCTTGAACATCTGTAAGTTCTCGCGGTTCACGTACTGTTGAAGCCTCACTTGGAGAATTTTGAGCCTGACTTTGCTAGCATGTGAGATCAGTGCAGTTGTGTGGTAGTTTGAGCATTCTTTGGCATGTCACATGTCTGTGACAATTCTAATGTATATCCCTGGTTGTCACAGTATAATTAACTGTTTACTCCCTTTCACTCTCAAGAGGGTGCATGTTTGGATGATATTATAGGCCCCGTAAGCTTAGCACACTTAAGTCCTAAACAAATCAGAAGGAAAGTATTGGTGAGAGCACGAGGTGACCTCCCTTAATGCCTGTGGGAGGCTACCCTAGGCCTCTGTCCCCTAATGTGCCCTGACTGAGATGAGTTAGGCACAGCGCATGGGAGTCTAATGGAAATACTTACACATCTGTTCTACTTTTTCTCATGAAAGAATAGGAAGCATACAAAGAAAAAAGTATGAAATGTCAGGGCTTTTCCTACGCATGCCTTTCCACCTTTTCTACCCATATTTCAAAGAGGGGGAATCTTTGAGGTCAAGGGAGAAAAAGGTTCTGTCTCCTTCATCCCCCTTCATCAAGAGAAGAGCCAATGCCAGAATATCAGCAGCATATTGCCACGCTCTCTCCTAGAGCCTTAACCATGTTACTGCCCGAGAGCCATGGAAATTTGGGAGATGGACAAGATTCTGCAGCCCCTTGCAGTCAGACTTCTGACTGGCAGAAAGCAATCACCCCGCCACCCCAGTGTTTGAGACCACTAAAATGACCTTTGCCCTCTCTGATGATGGCAGTCCTCTTCTTACTGGATGGTAGAATGAAGGTGGGAGATATGAGGGGTTTTCTTACAGCCACATCTATCTCCTGCTCTTCATGAATAGTCCCCTGTTCTTACCATTATTTTGCCTCTAAGGAATGGGGTGACATGATGAAACTTCCCCACAAGGTAAGGGGAGCATCAGTGCCTCCAGTCTTCTTAGGTATAGCATGTTTAACAGTATTTTTTAAACACATAAATAGTGATACCAACAATTTATGTATCTCAAAAAGTCTCATCTTAGCAGGAAATGAAACTGATATCTTAAACATTTCATTAGAAAGTGTTTGTTGCTATTAATGGCACTATCAGTAAGGAATGCATACAATATTTGACATTTGAGCAGTAAAATTCACACATTTCTCACTGAACTAAAGAAGACAGAGTAGAATGCAGATATGGGAGGACTACCTTTTTTGTGAATGTGCCTCTGCTTCATACTAGTTTATGTGAAAAAGAGAAGAAAATAATTAGCAAACCTGAATGCTTGATTGTTACGTTTCTTGTTTCATTCTTTCTACCCTTTTGGGAAGTATACTGGAGTGTTTGAGGACCTCTGAGCAAGAGTGGGGACATTAAACAGTTACAGGCCTTAAGTCATCTGTCCAGGTAATATGTAGAACCCTCTGAAGGAAGCACCCTCTATAAGGTCTTGTGGGTTTGATTTGTTCTCCTTTCTTTTTTTTAAATTATTTATTCAATTTTGACTGCACTGGGTCTTCATTGCTGCACATAGGTTTCTCATTGTGGTGGCTTCTCCTGTGGAGCTCACGCTCTAGGCACTCGGGCTCCAGCTGTTGTAGCACAGGGCTCAGGAGTTGCTGCTGGGCTCTAGAATGCAGGCTCACTAGTTGTGCCCTCGGGCTTAGTTGCTCTGAGACCTGTGGGATCTTCCCAGACTGGGGGGTTGAACCCATTATCCCTTGCATTGGGAGGTGGATTCTTATCCACTGAATCACCAGGGAAGTCTTCTCCTTTCTTTTTGATGGATTTTCTGATTAGTCCAGGGGAGGCTTTCATTAGGCCGTGGGAATGCTTACAGTAAGACTTATCCAAAAAATCCCCAGGGAAACATCGATCACAGTTCTTATCACCATAGATACCTGCACAGGGATGGTCCTAAAATGAAGTAATCACTGGCTCACTGTTTGTAATTCATGTATCAAACACAATGCAGTTGCAGAATACTTGAGACAGTTGAGTACTTACTACATTCAGGTTTTTGAGCTGAAGGAGGTAGGCAGCTAAACAGCAAGCTCTCGCTGCAGAAATGGCACACGCTGGGGGAAAATTGCTTTGTTAGTCCAAAGATATGCTTAGCTGACGAGAAATTAAACAACATGATTAAGGAGGAAAAGCTAAGCAGGTAGAACATGGAAATAACAAAGAATTTTGTCACCATCTATGCCATTATTCATATTTGGAGATTAGATAACTCTTAATTATTCATTTGGGTCTCCATGAGGATAGAGAACATCTATCTTTGAAGAAAGAAAGGATACGTTGAAATGAATAAGAGATTCTCAAGATTCACAAGTATGTGTGGAATTTTGCAGCTGTTCAGAAATCTGTTGAGTTTCGGAATAGGAGAGCCATGCTCCACTGATGGACAGTATTGTTTGAAGGGCATGAGCACAACAAGCTGACAACAAGCACAGCATGGATAAGCAAAGGAGTAAAAAGATGACTCTGAGGTTTCTGCATTGAACAAGGCAAGCTGTGTGTTAGTATCAGTGCAACCAAATCCGACTACACTTCCTTGAATCTTTAGAAAGTTGAAAAGTACAGAGTGGACACGAGATAGTCTTGATTATCCATTCCCTCCAGTTTTAGGACCAGAAAGACTTCTGTACATTTCCCTTAATCCCATTGTGCTGTTACTTGATCTGGTAGTACTTGATCACTTGTTACCTGATCACTTTTATTTTGTTGGCAACGGCATTTGATTTAATTTTTGGTCTGCGTGGTAGATACATAAAGAAAACACAAAAATACTGCCACTTAGTAGATTTTTCTTCTTCTTCTCTCTTTTTTAGGGAATGGAAACACAGTCTACCAATGATTAATAGTGTTGAATTTTTGTCCTCACCTGTGGCGCATGCCCTGTATCTGTTCTTTAGTGTATTTCCTTGTGGATTTACATTAGGCAGACGTGGGTCGCTTGGTATATGAAGAGTTTTACCTTTTGGCATGGATACAAAAGATCAAGCAGAAGTGGCCACTGAGCTTTCATGTCAACTGCAGAAAGCTGTAAGCTGTAGAAAGTATGGAGGCAGCCAAAGTGTTGATTCCTTTTCCTAAAGGATAAATCTGGATCCAAATTTGACTTTTTAAACTGCTTTCCTGTTTCCACAAACTGATGTGAATTCTTTCTCATTTTGTTAAGTTCTCTTCTCGAATTCAACATCTTTCTTCCTGTTTGTGTCAGTTATTGGAACATCCCCCATTGCTGTTTATGAGACTACCAAACCTTGCTAATTTGCCACCACGCCAGGTCAAATATTCTTTGATGGTCACTACCCTTAACTCAGCTGGCGCTGCTGGATGGCTTATGGCTGTGAAATGCTCTTTCCTCCTCTTTATGCCTTCAACTTGCGGTATGGCCTGACCAGAACTTCAGTGTTCTCTTTTCCAAAGCTTACCTGATCCTGCTGGCAAATAGTAAATACCAAAGCAAGACAAAACCAAAAACTTAAGAAGGAAAACAAATTAAAATAGTAAAAATTTAAAAAGTCATTAAGTAGTTTTCTGCTTACCCTATTTAGCCTAGTCTCAACTCTATAAAGATCTTGTTTATGCTATAATAATAATGATCATAATTAATGATGATGAGGGAATGCAGTCTCCTGGTTAATCTTAAACTATCCTGAATTGTTTATCTTCTTTCCTACTAAGGAGTTTTAAATTTGTAAAGTTCCCTCCCCTGCTCGTAATAAAATATCAGTGCATGGGAGACACTGAATTAATATTTGTTGAATTAAGTTAAAACATCTGGTGAAATCCCTTTGAATAGCTCATTAGTAGTGAAGTCTGGCAAGTTCCTGTGTGAGCAGCAAACTGGGGTATGTCACTCTGTATTGTCAAACATGATATTGTTCCTCCAAAAAAACACTGTTGGTTTTGTGTGATTTCATTGACAAATTCAAAGGATGGGGTGACCATCTGTTTTCTATAGCTCCTGAGGAAAGAACAAAAAGTCTGGGCTCTGAGCTGAGAGTAAGAAGAAGAGGGTAGATAAAAGGAAGGATTTTTTTTTTCACTGTCCATGTTATATAACATTGACTGGATTTTCTCGGAACTCTGCCATCCTCTTCCCTAGAGTCTTCATAAAAAGGAAGGTCCTCTTTGATGGAGGTGATGGGCATAGTTTTTCCGGATGACCTCTCTGGGCTGATTCCAGCTCTGTGGTTTTTAGTTCAGGTGTTTTCCCCTCTTATTCTCCAGATTTATGTTTTTGTGTGTTAATTTTAATTATAAGGGAGATTTGTTTGTTTAAAAATATATGAGATTTCAGAAATGTATAACATAAAAAAATGCAACCTCTGCTTCACTTTCTTTCCCCAGAACTAACCACTATTAATGGTTTAGTGCCTGTCTTTTCCTGCTTTTTACTTTAAATATAAAAATATATATACATGCATATATGACAAAACATTTCGTGACATTTATAAAAGACGATTATAGTTTTTATTCTTTCTCATTTGCATATTTTCTCTCATTACTGTGTCTGCGTGTTTCCTTCCTTTTAATGATTTTGTAGGATTTGTCATAATTCTGTAACTGCTCTCAAATAGATACATGTTGGGGTTTTTTCCAGAATTAACTACTGAATCCAGTGCTGCAAATATTCCTGTACTTTACCAAAGTGTGTCAAGAATTTGTGCTCAATTTTATCAGAGGCTTTCTTTCTATTATATGCTCAGGTAATCATGTGGTTTTTTTCTCTAAATTATTGATAGGTCGAGGATCTTAATGTTGAAGGACTTCACAGGTGGCTCAGCGTTAGAAGAAGCTGCCTGCCAGTACAGGAGACATGGGTTCAGCCCCTGGATTGGGGAAATCACCTGGAGAATGAAATGACAGCCCACTCCAGTGTTCTTGCCTGGAAAACCCCAGAGACAGAGGAGCCGGGTGGGCTATAGTCCATGCGGTCTTGAAAGAGTCAGACATGACTTAGCAACTAAACAACGAAACAAATTGATGTTGAAAGTGAATAAACAAGGTGAAAATTGTACAGACATTCCCTGACTTATCATGGTTTGGCTTATGATTTTTTGGCAAAAGTGTTATGTATCCAGTAGATACCATGCTTGGAAGTTTTATCTTTTCCTAGATTAGTGGCACACAGCATGGGCCTCTCTTGTGATGCTGGGCAGTGGCGGCCCCTGCGGCTCCCCGTCAGCCATGTGAGCACAAGGGTAAACAACCTTTAGGATTACAGCCGTTCTGTACCCAGACAGCCGTTCTGTTTTCACGTTCAATGCAGTAGACAAGAAGTTACATGGGGTATCAAGACTGTATTATAAAACCTGCTTTGTGCCAGATGGTTGTGCCCAACCACAGGCTAAGTATTCTGAGCATATTTAAGGTATGCCGACTATGCCATGGGATTTGTTACCATTTACACTTACTGGTATTCCCACTTATGATGGGTTTGTCAGGACATAATCACATTGTAAGTCAGCAAGTTTTGTACAGTACTGTCATGATTGTTTTTGAAACTCTGTCAAACCATTCCCACTTCTGCTCTAGTATTTCTCAGTGAGAACAGCTCAGCCAAATTTTCCTCTGAGCTTGAAATTGATCATTGCTTCTTTGAATGAATCTCATGAACTGACTGGCTTGTGTTACAGAACCATCTTTTATCACAGTTGTTCTTGGTTTTGTTGATATTGTTTTGTTTTGAGCTCAGTAATGCAGTTGAAATTCCTAAGTCAGATGTGGGTATGAGACTCTACCATTGTAATGAACTCTGCAATAGATCTTTCTGTTGTTTTTCCCTTTAGTTTTGGGGTCAAGCCCTGCTTGGTTCATGGTGGGTTTGCTTTTGTTTTTAATACATTGTTGAATTCACTGTGCTCCGTTTGTGTGTGAGTTTGTATGAGCTTATCTTTTTATGTTTTTCATAAGTTCCTTAATGAGTAACCTTTGTTCTATCATGTACTGTTAGTACACTTTTTCAAGTAGTATTTTTCTGGCACCTTTAAAAAATTTTCTTGTGTTTAAGTTGCCATTTATGCTTTGGCAGAGATTACTTTGAGACTGATGACTGCAGCTTTCCAAACTGATTTATTCAAAGCAAGCATCTTCCTTCCTCCTTGAAGTTTGGAGGCCATGGGGGTTCCATTTTTAAGGCTGATACATTGCTGTTTTAAATTATACTGAAAACTCTAAACATATGGAGCTTTTCATCTACCCTTCCATCACACATGTTAATGAATGTCGTGATTTTATTTTTATTTGGCCTCATGAATCTCAGTGCCCACATGATGTGATTAAGAGTGCTGATATGGTTGAAGTTTTGTTAGGAAGATCAGAGGGGATCAGGTCAGAATGTTTCTCCCCCCTCTAATTTCTGAATCTTTTATCTTGTGAGATACAGCAGAGCCGGCTGCTTGCATCCTTGGGTACTGCACCCTTAGATTATCAATGGCGCTCTCCCCTCCTTTCTGTTGGGAACCCTGGTACAAAAGCAAAATTGGGAATGCACTTTACAGTGTCTGCAGGATGTTTGAAGTTTATTTATCAACACTAAATGTATCTGTTGGGCTGCGGTGATGAGATTAATCCTCATTTTTAATATTTGGTTTGCAACTGATTAATAGCTTGAAGCCTTCACTGTTATACAAATGTAGACTACTGATGTGACTGGGAGGTGTACCAGATATTTAGTTAGAGAGCAGGTTGTGTGGTGGGCAGCGCTCAGACCACAGAGCACGTGGAGCTGGGTTGGAGTGGAAATAGTGATGAGGTGAAGGGGTGCATTGGAATTTTTTTTTTTTTTTTTTTTGCAGTAACTAGAGAATGAACCCTGTCTAAGAACATAAAATCTGGGAAATCGCTGCTGTAGGAATGAGGGAAAGCTGAACTGTGTCAGTAGAAGAGATGGATGTGACTGAGTACGCATGCTATCTCTTTGCAAGTCCATGGACGGTAGCGCCCCAGGCTCCTCTGTCCGTGGATTTCTTCAGGCAAGAATACTGGAGTGGGTTGCCATTTCCTCTTCCATGAAATTTTCCCCACCCAGGGATCGAATCCCCTTTTCCTGCATCTCCTGCATTGGCAGGCGAATTCTTTACCAGTGAGCTCCCTGGGAAGTTCAGAAGAGAGGGAGGGTATTCTTGTATTCATTGCTCCTGGCACTTTGGCCTTTCCCCTGAGAATACACTTCCCATGTGTGAAGTTTCACAGGCACCTCTTGCAATTGGGTCTCTCTGTGATCACAGGGAAGAAATAAAATGCCTGGTTTTTGTTCTTGAAAATACATTTGAGGACTTGATTCTTCAGTGTTTGTAAGAATCTGCCCTAAAGACCTCAGGCGGATTGGGCTGTGATTGGGTTCTCTGTGCTGGTGCATTATCTTTTAGGGCTTGTCGGAATGTGAAAAATCCACAGACCACCAAGTGGGAAAATCTCAGCTACTTATCTTCTTTTTTCAATAGGTATATGTATATATTTTTGAGCCTTTTTTTTTTTTTTAGGACAGTATTAAGTTCACAGCAAAATCTCATTTTAGCTGTGAAGATACAGAATTCCTATATATACCTTCTGCTCTTAAACATACATAGCCTCCCCCATTACCACCATCCCTCACCAGAGTGGTGGCGGTGGTTGTTCAGTCACTAGGTCATATCTGACTCTTTGCAACCCTGTGGACTGCAGCACACCAGGCTTCCCTGTCCTTCACTGTTTCCTGGAGTTTGCTCAAACTTACATCTATTGTGTCTATGGTACCATCCAACCATCTCTTCCTCTGACCCCCCCCCTTCTCCTCCTGCCCTCAGTCTTTCCCAACATCAGGGTCTTTTCCAATGAGTTCACAACAGGTGGCCAACGTATTGGAGCTTCAGCTTTAGCATGAATATTCAGAGTAGATTTCAGAGTGGTACGTTTGTTCTAATTGATGAACTTAAATTGACAAGCCGTAATTACCCAAAGTGCATCATGTACAATAGGATTTGCTCTTGGTGTTGTGCGTTCTATGGACTTGAACTAATGTATAATAATATGCAGCTACCCATCATTATAGTATCATAAAGAGTAATTTCGACACCCTGAATATCCTCTGTGCTCTACCTGTTCATCCTTCCCCTCCCTTAATCCCTGGCAACCACTGACCTTTTATTGTGCCCCTAGTTTCACCTTTTTCAGAATATCATTGAGTTGAAATCATGGACTATGTAGCATTTCAGATTAGCTTCTTTCCTAACAATGCTCAAAATTCTCCAAGCCAGGCTTCAGCAATACGTGAACTGTGAACTTCCAGATGTTCAAGCTGGTTTTAGAAAAGGCAGAGGAACCAGAGATCAAATTGCCAACATCTGCTGGATCATCAAAAAAGCAAGGGAGTGCCAGAAAAGCATCTATTTCTGCTTTATTGACTATTCCAAAGCCTTTGGCTGTGTGGATCACAATAAACTGTGGAAAATTCTGAAAGAGATGGGAATACCAGACCACCTGACCTGCCTCTTGAGAAATCTGTATGCAGGTAAGGAAGCAACAGTTAGAACTGGACATGGAACAACAGACTGGTTCCAAATAGGGAAAGGAGTACGTCAAGGCTGTATATTGTCACCCTGCTTATTTAACTTATACGCAGAGTACATCATGAGAAACGCTGGACTGGAAGAAGCACAAGCTGGAATCAAGATTGCCGGGAGAAATAAAATAACCTCAGATATGCAGATGACACCATCATTATGGCAGAAAGTGAAGAGGAACTAAAAAGCCTCTTGATGAAAGTGAAAGAGGAGAGTGAAAAAGTTGGCTTAAAGCTCAACATTCAGAAAACGAAGATCATGACATCTGGTCCCATCACTTCATGGCAGATAGATGGGGAAACAGTGGCTGACTTTATTTTTTTGGGCTCCAAAATCACTGCAGATTGTGATTGCACCCATGAAATTAAAAGATGCTTACTCCTTGGAAGGAAAGTTATGACCAACCTAGATAGCATGTTGAAAAGCAGAGACATTACTTTGCCAACAAAGGTCTGTCTAGTCAAGACTATGGTTTTTCCTGTGGTCATGTATGGATGCGAGAGTTGGACTGTGAAGAAGGCTGAGTGCCGAAGAATTGATGCTTTTGAACTGTGGTGTTGGAGAAGACTCTTGAGAGTCCCTTGGACTGCAAGGAGATCCAAGCAGTCCATTCTGAAGAAAATCAGCCCACAGATTTCTTTGGAAGGAATGATGCTAAAGCTGAAGCTCCAGTACTTTGGCCACCTCATGCAAAGAATTGACTCCTTTGAAAAAACCCCGATGCTGGGAAAGATTGAGGGCAGGAGGAGAAGGGGACGACAGAGAATGAGCTGGTTGGATGGCATCACTGACTCAATGGACATGAGTTTGGGTAAATTCTGGGAGTTGGTGATGGACAGGGAGGCCTGACGTGCTGCGGTTCATGGGGTTACAAAGAGTCAGACATGACTAAGTGACTGAACTGAACTGAACTGAAATGAAATGAATTAGCAATTCAACCTGAATATTTGGTGATAAAATATAAGAAATTCATGGCAATACTGGTTTGGGGGTTGGTTTTTTCCAGGGATGGAATAGATACTTTGCTTAATGCCAAGCTGCATTTCTAATTGAGATTAAATTTCACTTCCCCTCAAATGTGAAGTGGAAATTAGCCTTTTTCCAGCAGTGATTCTTTACCAGTTTTGTGTCTGCGGTGAATAGATTGTGTTTCTATTAAGAAATCTGTCTTTGGCCAGATTGTGTCATAGTTCTATGATGGAATTGTACAAACTTTTCTGTTTGGGGAATTTGGCCCACTTTGTGTAGTGTGGCATAGAAGTCTGGGATGGAGTGAAACACTGGGTGCCGGACGGTTTCACAGAATGGACGGTTAACTATGGAGAGGTCTTCCACATTGCCTAGCTGTGTCTACTCAACTTATTGATAAGGGATTTGAGACTCTGAGAAGGCAAGTAGTTCCTCAAGATGATAACAATTAATGGGGCTGGGACAAATGTCTCCGCCTCCTCTTAAGTTTCTCCTGAGCCATTTTGCTGGATCCCTAGAGATTGGAAACTGCAATTCTAATCTTATTTTTTACAGTGTCTTGTAGGTATTTCTAATTTATAGTCAGGTTGAGGAATTCCTCTACTCTGTTTCTCTTAATTTGCAACAGTGCTTCTCAATAAGGGGCAGCTTTGACTTATAGAGGTCATTTGGCAAGCTCATTGGAATGAGTTTTGTTCTTACCAGAGCCACTTTTAATTGTCACAAATGGAAGTGGCTCCTAGTATCCAGTCGGTGGTGGCTAGAGATGCTGCTAAACACCTGTGATGCACAGCACAGAATTATTGAGTCCTGTGTCAAAATTGAGAAACCTGATTACAGTAATTAATAGCACAGGGTCTCAAGTCTACCAGACTCCAGACTGAATCTTACCAGGTCTGTGACCCTAAGCAAGTTACTTAATTCCTTGAAGCTTAGTTTTCCCATCTGTAAAATGGCGATACTTCACAACGGGGGACAGTTAACAAAATAATGTAATGTACTTAGAAGAATGCATAGCTGGTAGTAAATTCTCAATAAACATTTGGTGTTATGATTGAATTATCATTATAGTGCATGATTTTTAGTTTTGATACAATGTTGTTAAGACACGGCTAAAAACAGTGAATGAATGACCTTCAAAGGTGAAAACTTATAAAAAGTACTTTGGCACATTCTGGGGGTTTGGTGTGTGCTTGTTGATTTTTATTAAGTTGAAAATTTGAGAGAGAGAGAGTGAGTGAGTGAGTGAGTGAGTGTGTGTGTGTGTGTGTGTGTACACCATCACTGTTTTTCTGTATGTATCTAGTAGGAATGCTGAGCCCCCAGTATGCATAGCCTCAGGCTATACCGAACCATATCAACTGTGGAGAGAGCTGAGGTTTCTGGAGGAAGGACAGAAGACAGATAATGGTACTTAAAGGGACCCAGGGAAGGCAATGATCACTGGCTACTTGGGGCCAGATTCCTATTTGCTCTTCCTTTAATCCTATGAGAGAAGAGATTGAGTTTTACTTCTGGCGTTTTCTTGGCAAACAGTTTTAGCTAGGTGGAAAACTCTTTGTGGGCAAAGCCCTTTGTTATACCTCTTCTGTAGTCCTTAATGACTAGGCCTGTGCACATACACACACGTGTGTGTGTGTACATATATATAGATATGATGTTCTGGGAAATGTTTAACACTGACTGCTCTTTCAGAGGATGACAGATGTCACTGAATATGGAGTTGGAAAAGAATTTTACTCTGAGCCAATACAAGTGAACTCTAGCACACAGCTATTAATACTCTGTGTGTGTGCCAGGTACTGTGCTAAGTATCATAAGTATATTAATTCATTTACATACTTATGTATATAAGTATATAACTTCATGTCAGCCCTTTTGAGGTAGATGTACTAGTGTCATCCCCATTTTGCAGGTGAGAAAACTGAGCACAGAAAGGGTAAACAAGTAACCTAAGGTCACAAAGCCAGTAAATGTCAGAGTTGGGTTGGGGACCCAGGCAGCCTGGTTTCAGAGTGCGTGTCCTGCACCTCAGCATTTTATTGTTATTTCTCAGAAAAGTCTAAGAGGTCCAGAATTACTTCTGAAAGACACCCCTTCCTCCTGGCTGTCTCCTTTTCCCTCACACGCAGCCCTCCCTTGCATCACCAGTGCCAAGCACACATCACGCTTCTCGTGCAGGCGTGTCTCTGATGGCTTCAGAAAGCATAATTAAGTTTTACCTTCTGGCTGCTTTTCTCATAGGAGCTAGCCACTGTGGAATTCTGAAGAACCGAACTCTACTTTGCGTTACATTTGTTCATCCTGTTTAAACCACCCTTCCATATTCTCAAAAGAGTCCAGTCCCACTTGTCCATTTGGAATTGTCCCTCGAGGCCTAGCCCATTGCTTACTTCTTTATGGACTCTCTCCTGATGCCACCGAATCATTTCCATAAAGACCTTTTGAAAATGAACATATGTTAATTTGTAGACTTTCTCCTCTGTTCTTATTCCAGACAGAAGGAAGGCCATTTTCACTGTATGAGGACAAACAGGAAACTCAGTTTTCTTCTATAAGAACATTCTTTTGTCATGCTCGTCTCTCCCAGTGGGGTGGTTGTAGCTATTTGTAAAAGACTTAACTTGGATTGTATTGTCTGGTTTGGGATGGATATTGTCATGGAGAAAAAAGAAGTGAAGCCCAATCTTTGTCTTCCCCTAAGCACCCTTAACTGTGGCATGCCACTATGAGGCAAATGGTGCAGCCATGGCATTTCTTAAGGGATCCAAAACTGTACAGAGAGGGATCTGTGATGAGTCCTTACATTTAGGAAAGGAGAGGGAGGAGTCCCAGAGGACCCGTGAGAGCAATGAAGGGCCCTTTGGTGGCAGATGGTTTTGTCTTTCTCTGTGGCCTCTTCCAGTAATATATTCAAACAGTATTTTCCAGTGTTGTTCCCTGGAGTTTATAGGTGCTTAAAAGAAGTCCCTCATCATCTTAAGTCTAAGAACTGCTCTTTGAAACATATTTCAGACATGTTTCATTCCTATCTTCCCTTTAGGGAGTCTCTGAGCTTTTATTATATTTTATGTGATGGAATGTCTGCAGGGTTTTACCTAGCAATTTTCCTAGTCTCACCTGCCATAGAATTCTTTCTTCTCGAATAATTTTATGGGATTTGTGTTCAGTAGAAGATCCTCTGGGGAATTTTGTATTGAAGATAAAAATTGTTTGACATTTGAGGATGACCATGAGATCCACACTGAGCAGGAGTCAGTCGTTGTTCTCTTAAGAACATAACATTTCCAAGTCATTCATAATCCTGTTCATGTCTCTGATGATTTTTCAAGTGTTTTAAAATAATTCTGTTTGTTTATTTTTGGCCGTGCTGGCTCTCGGTCACTGCCCGGGCTTGTCTCTAGCCTCCGGGGCTGCTCTCTAATTGTGGTGCGCAGGCTTCTCACTGTGGTGGCGTCTCTTGGTGTGGAGCATGGACTCTGGGGGACACGGGCTTCAGTACTTGTGGCTCCTTGAGCTTAGTTGCTCCTTGGCATGTGGGATCTTCCTGGATTAGGGATCGGACCCATGTCTCCTGCGTTAGCAGGTGGACTCTTTACCACTGAGCCACCAGGGAAGCCCACTATGATGGTTTTTAAATGCTATTTGTGTATTGCTCTGATTATTAATGTAATGGTTCATGGTAAACAAAGGCACAAATGTGAAGTTTTCAAGAGGTGGGAAATTTAAGTGACCAGGAGTCGATGATAGACTCCTGTTATATACTGATTAACATGAGTGACAGAAGAGATGATTGGATGGCATTACCAAGTCAATAGACATGAGTTTGAGCAAACTCTGGGAGATAGTAAAGGACAAGGAAACCTGGCGTACTGCAGTCCTTGAGGTTGTAAATGGTCAGACATGAGACATGAGACACCCCCACCACCATGAGTTAGTGTAACTGTGGTAAGTATAGAAAGCCTTCTGCCTCAGTGAGTACACTTTTGGCTGGAATTTTAGGTGGGGTTACTTTTTAAATAACCCCATGAAGGTGTTGGATTTTTTTTTCCCCTGGTGGTTTTAGGTAAATTGTTGACTGGAAGCAAAGATATCCAGATAGTTTCATGACATCAGCTTGTATTTCTGGCTATGCACATTTAATTCAGGGTTATGCCAGATTCTGGGATGAATAACTTTTGTTAGGGAGCATAGTATGCGCCAGGTATTCATAGACACAGATCTGTGGATAAAGAACATTCAGATTTATGGACCCTTGTGCTGAAATTTTAATTCAGAGCACCAAGTTAAAGCTTAGAAATGTGTGATTTCTATGTGTAGTCTAAAAGTAGTTGGTGCTTGTTATTTGTAGTACTTATATTCTGTAGGGTTGCCAGAGTGCTGAATTTGCAAATACTGAGCTATTACTCCTAGGGTAAATACAGGATTAGGTTCCTGCAAGCTTTTGGTTACATTTTCATCTGTTACTCAGTGCCTGTCTTTGTTTTATTTTTGTTTCTGTTTATGGACATTTTATGTAACTTCTAAAAATCATACATTCAGAATTTCTTTATAATGAAACAGGAAATAAGAAAGATTTAATATTTTCCTGACCCTGCATAATATGACCGTAAATTTCTTTGACTTTCAGTCTCACAGTGCTGTCTCCTATGCTGTTTTTTAGAAAATCAGTTGTCATCTCAAGAACTCACAAATGCAGTCACTTTTCTATTTTTTTCTGTAGCTTCATCATGTGCTATAAATGTTACTTTTAGCACTTTCTGGAGCAGCCTCATGTACAGATGGGCAAATTTTCTATTCCTTTTTCTGAGTATACCTACTATTGAACTCATGGCACTATATAGCCTCTTAATATCTGAGGGTGATTGGTTCTAGGACCCCTGCCCTGGGGATACAAAAATCTAAGGATGTTTATATAAAGTGGTTTAGTATTTGCATATAACCTAGGCTCATCCTATATATATATATTCTGAATCATCTCTGGATGATTATAATACCAGATCCAATGTAAATGTCATGTAAATAGTTGCTGGTGCATAGGGAAGTCAAGTTTTGCTTCTTGGAACTTTCTGTAAAAATTTTTAAAATCTTTCTGATCTGAGATTGATTAAATATGCAGATGATGAAAGCCACCTACAATTAATGCCTCAGTTCAGTCCAGTCACTCAGTCATGTCCGACTCTTTGCAACCCCATGAATCGTAGCACGCCAGGCCTCCCTGTCCATCACCAACTCTCGGAGTTCACTCAAACTCATGTTCATCAGTGATGCCATCCAGCCATCTCATCCTGGGTCATCCCCTTCTTCTCCTGCCCCTAATCCCTCCCAGCATCAAAGTCTTTTCCAATGAGTCAACTCTTCGCATGAGGTGGCCAAAGTACTGGAGTTGCAGCTTTAGCATCATTCCTTCCAAAGAAATCCCAGGGTTGATCTCCTTCAGAATGGACTGGTTGGATCTCTTTGCAGTCCAAGGGATTCTCAAGAGTCTTCTCCACCACCACAGTTCAAAAGCATCAATTCTTCGGCACTCAGCCTTTTTCACAGTGCAACTCTCACATCCATGCATGACTACTGGAAAAACCATAGCCTTGACTAGACAGACCTTAGTCGGCAAAGTAATGTCTCTGCTTTTCAACATGCTGTCTAGGTTGGTCATAACTTTTCTTCCAAGGAGTAAGCGTCTTCTAATTTCATGGCTGCAGTCACCATCTGCAGTGATTTTGGAGCCCCCCAAAATAAAGTCTGACACTGTTTCCACTGTTTCTCCATCTATTTCCCATGGAGTGATGGGACCGGATGCCATGATCTTTGTTTTCTGAATGTTGAGCTTTAAGCCAACTTTTTCACTCTCCTCTTTCACTTTCATCAAGAGGCTTTTTAGTTCCTCTTCACTTTCTGCCTTAACGATGGTGTCATCTGCATATCTGAGGTTATTGATATTTCTCCCAGCAATCTTGATTCCAGCTTGTGCTTCTTCCAGCCCAGCATTTCTCATGATGTACTCTGCATAGAAATTAAATAAGCAGGGTGACAATATACAGTCTTGACATACTCCTTTTCCTATTTGGAACCAATCTGTTATTCCATGTCCAGTTCTAACTGTTACTTCCTGGCCTGCATACAGATTTCTCAAGAGGCAGGTCAGGTGGTCTGGTATTCCCATCTCTTGAAGAATTTTCCACAGTTTATTGTGATCCACACAGTCAAAGGCTTTGGCATAGTCAATAAAGCAGAAATAGATGTTTTTCTGGAACTCTCTTGCTTTTTCCATGATCCAGCGGATGTTGGCAATTTGATCTCTGGTTCCTCTGCCTTTTCTAAAACCAGCTTGAACATCTGGAAGTTCACAGTTCACATATTGCTGAAGCCTGGCTTGGAGAATTTTGAGCATTACTTTACTAGCGTGTGAGATGAGTGCAATTGTGGGGTAGTTTGAACATTCTTTGGCATTGCCTTTCTTTGGGATTGAAATGAAAACTGACCTTTTCCAGTCCTATGGCCACTGCTGAGTTTTCCAAATTTGCTGGCATATTGAGTGTAGCCCTTTCACAGCGTCATCTTTCAGGATTTGAAACAGCTCAACTGGAATTCCATCACCTCCACTAGCTTTGTTTGTAGTGATGCTTTCTAAGGCCCACTTGACTTCACATTCCAAGATGTCTGGTTCTAGATGAGTGATCACACCATCGTGATTATCTGGGTCGTGAAGATCCTTTTTGTACAGTTCTTCTGTGTATTCTTGCCATCTCTTTTTAATGTCTTCTGCTTCTGTTAGGTCCATACCATTTCTGTCCTTTATAGAGCCCATCTTTGCATGAAATGTTCCCTTGATATCTCTAATTTTCCTGAAGAGATCTCTAAATGAAACTTATCTAATGCGTATTTTTTCTGTAAGGCACATCATGACCTTCTTGCACTTTGGGACACTAGACAGCATTTTAGCAGTTTATTTGAGTGTTACTTTAAATAGAGAAATCACAACAAAAAGCACAAAAGTGTGAAAACATGGCACTTAATAGATCATGAAAAAAATGCTTGTTTATACTGTGGGACCTAAAGAAAGAAGGTAGAGCCTCACCTTCTTTAATCTCCTGTAATGTGATGTTGGTCAATGAAAATTTTTCACCGATTGTCATGTGTCTGTGAATTATTGGGAAAGTGCCACAAAGGTTGATTTAGGGGTTACATATAGGTGAATTCAGAAATACCTACTCCATGAATAATCAGTATTTCTCCATGTGAAGTTGGATTTTGAGGAACCACCTGTGTAGAAGAATTCAAATCCCTCTTCCTACAGTTTGTGTCAGAGTGCCGTAACTTCAGACTCATTATTTAGTTTCTCTTATCCTCAGGTTATTTTTTGGTACAAAATGTGGCAGTATCAGATGCTCTCTCATAGGGCTGTCATTTAGTTGAGATAATGGTGAGAACAAGTTTACATATGTGTGTACTCCATAAATGTTAAACGTTCTCTGTTGTTGGCCGTCATGATCTTAGACTTGGAGTAAACCGGCCTGCTTCATGCTAATGGTTTAATTTCTCTAGATCTGTTTACTTTCCCTTGCAAGCATAGTATAATATTTACAGTTGACTCTTGTACAATGCTGGGATTAGGGAGAGTAACCTTCTGTGCCATTGAAAATCCATTTATAACTTCATAGTATTTGTGGTTCTACATTCACAGATTCAACCAGATTATGCAGTAATGTAGTAAATTACTAGAAAAAAAAAATTTGTGTGTAAGTGGATCCACCCAGTTCACCCTGTGTTGTTCAAGGTTCATCTGTGCTTAAGAGGGCTGCAGTGTGCATTTTATCGACATACCATTGGTGACAGAATTTGGTTAGCTCTGATGGCCAACAGAACAGTTACAGTTTGGTGAAGTCATAAATATCACTTAGTCAGCATTTACAGTATTTTTCCACAAGGATTTAAGATTTTGGGGTAAAGCCCCTTTCTCACCACTTAGCATATTATACTTCCTGTCAACTATAATTATCATTCTTTTGCTTTCAGCCAGTGGCTCACATTGGAAATGATTTTGATTATCAGGGACATTTGGCAATGTCTGAAGATCTTTGTGGGTTTTCATAACTGGAGGTGCTATTGGCATCTAGTGGGTAGAGGCCAGGGTTGCTGCTAAGTTTCTTACAGACACAGGACAGCTGGCTGCCCACAGCAAAGAACTATCTGGTTAAAAATGGCCATAGGGCCAAGGGTGAAAAACCCTGAATGAAACTGAAAGCTTCCTGAGCTCAGGCATCAACTTACTCACCCTGCGAACCCTGACACAGGAGTGGATACCCAGTGGGCCCTCAAGGGATACTTGTAGGTTGAAGGAATTTACAAATGCATAGACCTTTGATTTGGCATATCCACAGGTGGGCTTCGTGACCTCTAATGTTAAAGAGTTAATCTTTGACTTTTCTCCTCCCTTTTCAGTTTATTATTTATAAAATTTCAACTGTGCCATATTTCAAACATATGGAAAAAAAAAAGAAAATAGTATAAACAGAGCTCACAATGTGGTCTGTGGAGTGGTGCCAGTCTGCAAACTGTTATCAGTCCAGAAGGAGGCCAGTAGATAATGTGGGAGTAAGAGTTTAGGCATTTTGAAAGCAATTGGCCAATCCTGTGATGTTTCTGTTGAATATACAGAATCATCGAACTGCAGCAGGTTGGAAATTTGAAAGCCTGATTCCTCACTTTTGCTAGTTTGAGAAGTATAGGTAAAGAATTATCGGACTGCAGCAGGTTGGAAATTTAAAAGCCCGATTCTTCACTTTTGCTAGTTTGAGAAGTATAGATAACCAGTGCTCAGATTCTGACTTTCCAGATTTCACAAATGTTGACATTTTGCTATCTTTTTCTTTTTTTTAATTTTTATTTTTACTTTATTTTACTTTACAATACTGTATTGGTTTTGCCATACATTGACATGAATCCACCACGAGTGTACATGCGTTCCCAAACATGAACCCCCCTCCCACCTCCCTCCCCATAACATCTCTCTGGGTCATCACCGTGCACCAGCCTCAAGCATGCTTGGCCAAGCCACATGTCTTTCAGGATCTTAGGTGCTTGAGCAGGGATCCCCTGCTGTGGAAACGTGGAGTCCTAAGCCCTGGACCGCCAGGGAATTCCTGACACTGCTGTCTCAAGTTTGTATTTGTCATCTCCCTTTCAGCCTCACTCTGTGACCTTTTCTCTGTTTGTTAAAGAGGTACAACGTTGCTGACATTGAGCACCCAGTCTGTGCTTGGGCACAGGTCGGGTGCCGTTCTCTGGAACAGGTGTTTCAGCGCTCTGCTCAGCATGCTGCCTCCACTCCACTCAGAAACCTGTCTTCGCCCACCCCAGCCCCACCCAGAACCACAGCAACTCGACAGAACCAGCTGCTGGAAAAACGATAAACCCATACCTACCATACTGACTTCTCAAACTTCCGTTTAGGCCAGAGATTGTTAAGCTACTCCCGTTGCATAAAAGTTTTATTGGAACACAGCCATGCCCGTGCATCGTCTGTGGCTGCCTGCACACTAACTAGCTGAATTGAGTGGTTGCCACAGAGTCTGTGTGGTTTGCAAAGTGTAAGATAATCAGTGTGGTCTTTTATATAAAATGTTCGGTGATTCCTAATTTAGACAAGCACTTTTTCACGTAAAACCAGGCTTGGGTGCTCATTTGCATATCCGATCTAAACAATTTGATTTCTCTTTGAACTGAATAGGTCCTACTTGTTTTGATGGGGGTGAGAGAAAGTGGTTCCAGTCAAATGATGATTTTTCTTTTTATTTTTTTCTCCTTTAATGCACCTTTTGGTTTGTTTTGATAAAGCTTCTCTCCTGAATTTGTTAGTGGAGTTCTTGGTAGTTCCTGTTCTTTCAGTGTGTTCATGGCCTGCTTTCTTGGTGGTCATAATAAAGAAATAAAGATGAAACTATGGTTTTCCAGTAGTCATGTACGGATGTGAGAGTTGGACCATAAAGAAGGCTGAGGCTGAAGAATTGATGCTTTTGAATTGTGGTGCCAGAGAAAATGATTGAGAGTGCCCTGGATAGCAAGATCAAACTAGTTAATCCTAAAGGAAATCAAGCCGGACTATTCATTGAAAGGACTGTCGCTAAAGCTGAAACTCCAATATTTTGGCCACCTGTTGCAAAGAGCTGACTCATTGGAAAACACCCTGATGCTGGGAAAGATTGAGGGCAGAAGAGGGCGACAGAGGATGAGATGGTTGGATGGCATCACCCATTCAGTGAACAAGAGTTTGAACAAATTCTGGGAGATCATGAAAGGCAGGGAGGCCTGACATGCTGCAGTCTGTGGGGTTGCAGAGTCTGATGTGACTTAGTGACTGAAGGACAATAATAACATAAGACTAGAAATAACAGGTGATGCTTACTAGTACAAAGCACCAGGTTATGTGCTTTGTATGCCTCACATCATAGCAAATATGCCCCTGTTTTCATATGGGGAACCCAAGGCCCAGATATGAGACACCCAAGGTCTTCTAGCTTAGAAGAAGCCGGACAGGGTTTCCAACTCAAATATCTTGACCTGAGTCTAGTCATAACCCTTATACTTCAGAGGCTTTGATTATTGATGTGTTGCTGTGGCTTCTGTTTTCCCCATATATTTTAGAATGTTAATTTTCCAGCTCTTTTTCTGAAAAAAACCAAGATGTCATTTTAAATGGCTGTTTTCCACTGAATTTGTCCTTGTTTAATTATGAAAATGACTTGTGTGTTTAATAAGGTGCCACTTCCAAAACAACCTACAGGATTCATTTTGTTGACAGGAAATCATTTATTCTGTAATTTACATAGGATAACGGGGGTATGCTTTGACATTTGCTTTCCTCCCCACTCATTCTAGATTGACACTAGGGATCCGAAACGGCTAGTTCTGCCCCCTGGGGAGAACATATACCCACAGTAAATCTAGTTGTAAACCATCTGCTGAGCAAATGTGTAGAAGATGGAGATTTGGGCTTTTCAAGTTTGTTTGTTTGTTGGTTTGTTTCTTCTAGAGCTCTCAACTAGTGTTGGAAAAGATAATTCTGTGTCCTGAAGGGTGCCTGATTTGCTCGGAAAATGAGTATTGGTGCTGGTCCTGGGGTGTAGTTTGGTGTTTTATCTGATATGCCTTTGTGGTGCCAGTTTGATGAGTGTGTTTTTATTTGAACTTGATGCTTTTCTGCCTACCATTTTTATCCCCAGGATTAACTTCTAGTAATAATTGGTCCTCTGGCGTTGTGTAGTTGACTTCATTGTGTTGTAATAGCTTGTTACGGAAGACTGGACCTTGTGGCCTCCCCTGGAGATGATGTTTCTTTTTAATCTTGTTTCATTATAGCAAAATTTGTCTAATCTGAAAGTGAAAAGAATAATTAGAAGACAGATGTCAGGAAACTTTTTGACACCCCTGGTTTCTGTGATTTTAAGCCTAGTTTGAAGTAATCATGTGATAAGAGCAGGAGTCTGGCCCATTTTCCTCTAATGAGATCTGGAAACTTTCAGAAGACAATAATGTCCTTTGTTCCCCATGAATGTGTAGATTTCAGAGTTGTCAAGGGGCCATCACTTTGTATAGCTAGACCACTCCTTCAAAGGTGGCTAAATATTGGTGTTTGAGTATTTATCTTAACCTTGCTTGAGTTTCTTAGAATGTACTGTCTGTGGCCCTACACAAGACCACGTCTCCCCCAGCATTTTGTACTTGACTGTTGTTCCACTCATCACATTTGTATATGATTATTTATATAATTTCACATTTAATGTGTATTTCTACTGCTTGACTATGAACTCAGGGTGAAACTGTTGTCTGACTCTGCAGAGTGGGTGACATGGGATAGTCACAGAGTGAATATTTGTGAAATGAATGAGACAAATCAATAAAAGTTTTACCTCACCAAAAATACTGGGTTCCTTTGGAGGCTGAAACCATGCCTTCTTCTTGTATGTACATAACAAAGCACAGAAGAGTAATTTTCTAAATAGCAGGTAAATTGGACAGCTGAGTGATTTCTATGTGGCCAGTTTATAATCTGTGACTATTTAGTACTGTTCTTGGCAGGCTATAAAGCATGGACTCAATCTATCACATGGAGAGACCCAACCAAACTCTGGGAACCTGCTTTCTTCACCGTCCACTCATTCGGGAATTCTAGGGATGAGAAAGGTAGAACCTGAGGCCGACATCACTGTGACACAGGCAGTGATTTGGTGCTGAATTTTTCCAGAAGCAGAATCGGCAGTTCTGGGATAATTGTACATCATGGCATAGTGTTTATGAGCATGGACTTGGTAGTCAGACACTCTGTACTTCCTGTCTGGTGACATTGGGCTAGTTATTTAATCTGGCCGAGCCTCACTTTCCTCTTGTATAGAATAGAGATAAATACAGGACCTACCTCGTACTTCCTTTTCATACTGTTCATGGAAATGCCAGACTGGATGAAGCACAAGCTGGAATCAAGATTGCAGGGAGAAATATCAATAACCTCAGATATGCAGATAACACCACCCTTATGACAGAAAGTGAAGAGGAACTAAAGAGCCTCTAGATGAAGGTGAAAGAGGAGCGTGAAAAAGCTGGCTTGAAACTCAACATTCAAAAAACTTAAGATTATGGCATCTGGTCCCATCACTTCATGGCAAATAGATCATGGCAAATGAAAACAGTGACAGACTATTTTTTGGGGCTCCAAAATCATTGCAGATGGTGACTGCAGCCACGAAATTAAAAGACACTTGCTCCTTGGAAGAAAAGCTATGACCAACGTAGACAGCATATTAAAAAGCAGAGACATTACTTTGCCAGCAAAGGTCCGTCTAGTCAAAGCTATGGTTTTTCCAGTGGTCATGTATGGATGTGAGAGTTGGTCTATAAAGAAAGCTGAGCACCGAAGAATTGATGGTTTTGAACTGTGGTATTGGAGAAGACTCTTGAGAGTCCCTTGGACTGCAAGGAGATCCAACCAATCCATCCTAAAGGAAATCAGTCCTAAATATTCATTGGAAGGACTGATGCTGAAGCTGAAGCTCCAATACTTTGGTCACCTGATGCGAAGAGCTGACTCATTGGAAAAGACCCTGATGCTGGGAAGGATTGAAGGCAGGAGGAAAAGGGGATGACAGAGGATGAGATGGCTGGATGGCATCACCGACATGATGGACATGAGTTTGAATAGGCTTCAGGAGTTGATGATGGACAGGGAAGCCTGGTGTGCTGCAGTCCATGGCTTTGCAAAGAGTCAGACATGACTGAAGGACTGAACTGACTGACTGACTGACCTGGTAATTGCTGAGATTAGGTAAGTGCAGAGGACTGGCATGAAACATGTGAGGAGGGAGGCACCATCATTGATCCTTAAAAGAAGGAATTGTGGATATAAGTGCTACTTAATTTCAGGTATTTACTATCTTCATCCTTGTGTAGTTATATTATAGTACTGGGAAAGAAAATCTTCAAATTTAGACTCAATGTACTTAGGTACTTTGTATATATTTCATTTGGTTTTGGCATTGGACAGAAACTTAGGTTGGAGCACAGAATGTTGCTTATGAGCTGAAAAAATTTTTTTTTCAAAGCTGGATTTATGAGAGAGAGGGCATGTGTGCACATGTGAGTGATGGTTGCCTTGTGTCTTACAACCTTGCTACTCAAAAGTGTGATCCATGGACCAGCAGCATTGGCATCACCTGTGAGTTTGTTAGAAATGCAGAATTTCATGGCTCACCTCAGTCCGGAGGAACCAGATCAATACTGTAACCAAATTCCTAGATAATTGAAAAAAAGGCACATTAACATCTGAGAAGATACATCTACTGGAGTTCCTTCATTTGGTTACTAGCAAATGGGAATCTTGGTGCCCATAGATGGCATTGGAGGACAGAAAAGTTAAAAATCATTTTTTAAATTAAACTTGTTTGTTAAAACAGCAGCATTTTCCTTGACCAATTAATTTTGACTCAATAACTAAGTGGAGCTTTCATTCCTTTACTGATATATTGATATTTGGTTTGCCATATCCTTATGGAAAGTCAACAGTGATATTTATAGAGAACTGTGTAGTCTCTGGAGTCCAAAAGAAAGACTTTATAAGTGAGGTCAGAAAGACTGTAATAAATAAATGTTAAGAAACCCTCACCTCATTCCACCTTTGATTGTTCTTTTTGGCATTCAATTTCTTTCCCCAAGGAACATAACAGTTAAGTCACTGATTTTCCCTAGTGTGACTTCCACATCATTTGAAAGTCCTCACATACTGCATTAATGTTAAATCCTAAATTGCTTTCTGTGTACACACTTAATGCTTCACTGATAAATATATCAGATGTGATGCAAACATTTCACATGCATTATCTCAATTGTCAAAGACCCGCACGGGAAGATACTGCTCCACTAGTTTGATAGATGAAGAAATTTCACTCAGAATATTGGTGACCTTCCCAGTAGCAGGTGGGCGAATCAAGATTTAAACAAAAGTCTTAGTACTATCGCTTCTATCGGAGGTTTTTTTCAAGTTGGTTTGATATTTTTGGGGCTTTGCTCCAGACTTGGGAGCAAGTGTCATTGCTATCATGTTTTGGCTGCACAAAGCTCAGGCTAATTAGGATGCATGCAGATAGAGGTTTCTATAGAAAGCAAAGTTTAACCAGACTGACCATTGAAGCAGGTAGGAGGCAGGCTGCTGCTGCTAAGTCGCTTCAGTTGTGTCTGACTCTGTGTGACCCCATAAACGGCAGCCCACCAGGCTCCCCCCGTCCCTGGGACTCTCCAGGCAAGGATGCTGGAGTGGGTTGCCGCAGGCAGGGGTGTTCAATTTCCCAGTTGCTTCGGGGATCCTGCTTTGTGTTCCCTTTGACAGGAGGCTTCATTTAGGAAATAACTGCAACTTTCTCCCTCAATAACTAGCTACATATGTCTATTGTACATATTAAGTAGAGAGCACTTTCCCCTACCCCTCTTAATTCAAAGGCATATTTTCTGTTTGTTTTACCTGGGAGGCATTGTCAGTACAGGCCCTGGAGGTGGATCTCAGCTCCACATTTGCTGTATGCCTTGGGCAATATACTTAGCCTGCCTGTGTTTCTGTTTCCTTCTCTTTAAATTGGAGCTAACAATAGTATTTACTTTCTAGGGATATTGTGGCTTTGAAGGGGTGTGTGTGTGTGCCCGAAACATGTGTGTGCATGTTCAGTCATGTCTGACTCTTTACAACCCCATTGTAGCCCGTGGACTAGCCCACCAGGCTCCTCTGCCCATGGAACTTTCCAGGCAAAAATACTGGAGTGAGTTGAGATTTCCCCCTCCAGGGGATCTTCCCCATCCAGGAATTGAACCCATGTTCCTGCATTAACAGGTGGATTCTTTACCACTGGGCCACCTGGGAAGTCCTGGGAGGCTTATCAGGTTCTTAGCCCAATACTTGGCAGGTATTAGGCATTCCATAATATTAGCTATTGATATCATTATCCTTAGCCTCTTTATCATCATGTTTGCTATTGTATCTCTTTTTTGATACCTCCAGATATAGCCTATGTTTGGTGTGGAACACAGTAGATTTTCTTTCATTTATTCCCCCCCCCTTTTTTGTTTGTTTGTTTCTTTTTTTGTTAGATAGCCCTTCTTCATTTCCCCCATGGAAGAAGAAGTTTGTACCAAAAGATTCCTTTATATTTTTACCTATGATGATTATCTTAAGTCCATTAGCCTTTTTTATATTCCATAATATTTTATATTATGGAATGCATAATATAAATTATGAAATGCATATAATAACATTATGAAATGCATAAGATTTAGAATTAAAAATGACTTAAAAGATGCATGTTATTCTGTGTTTAAGGATGGTTTGGCATGTAGAATTTGATCTCCTTTGGATCTCAGATCTAGTTTGAAAATTGATACCAGACTTCACCTCATTTCTAATATTAAGCCTTCTGGGAGGCCAACTGGAAAAGAGAAAGAGAGCTAATATCGTAGCAGTGTTATATATAGTTTGAGATACAGTAAGATGCATCAGAGGCAAAGGGGCTTTGAGATGGATGCAAGTTTTCTAACTTTTGATCAAGAATGAATTTTCTCAATATATGGCCTGGAATTTTTGTGGTGATATTAAGGGAAACCTTTTTTAAATTTAGCACTTCTGAAACTTCATTTCTTTTTCCCTGATGCAGACTTGATGAGATTAGAGGATTATGTTTTTATACTGAAATCTGAAATGGTCAGCAAGAAGACCCACGCTTGCATGCTCGGACAGTTCCTGTGTCTTTAGCATTAGAGCTTTCCAGGTTGTCAGTGAACTCAAGGTACAGCCCACCTTTGAGGAGAAACTAAAAGACAAAAACCAAACAAATCCCCCAAATTTAGAAAGATGATTTCTTGCTAAACAGCATGACTTTTCACAAGAGTGTGAAAGAGCCCTGGGAATTGGCTCTTACTAAGCTGTTTGAACTTGGGCAGCTTTCTCAACTTGTCTGTGCTTCCATTTTTGTTTCCGAAAACAGAGATAATGATAGTTCCCATTTCGAAAAGTGGTGAGGATTGAATTAAATAATATATGTAAGCACTTACCACATAGTCCTGCAATAAATTGTAGTCAGCGTGGTGACGGATGAGGACGATTCAGAATTCTCCTCTACATGTCAAAGTGAGCAACATGAAAAAACTCTATGAGTTAACAAATCTGTAGGCATTGTACCATCGGTGGAATGAAAACCAGAAAAGCTCTTCATTTTCTCATGTGTGTTTTGCTAGAGTTTGGGTTCTATTTCTAAAGTCACAGTTGACTGTGACCATAACTCTGTGTGGCTGGATGTAGACTTTTTTTTCCCTTTTAATTAGTGCATTGCTTTATATTTGCTAAAGCCTTTATGGGTTTTCGGTGAAGTGTCTTCCAGTGCCATCTGGGATTACAGGTGGTGAGATGCTGTTTTTTCCCCTCTCTTCTCTCTGTGTCTGAATTCCCAGTCATCATACTGTTAGAATGCCAGGGAGTTGAATGAGACCCCCCCGCTGGCCTTCACACTGGTAGGAAAATGCATTGTGTGTAATAAAGAGAGCTTAGAAAGGCTCCTGTAATGATTGCAACTGTGCTAAGGCAGGAGGCAGTTTTCACTTTTTGAAATTGATCTGAAAGAAATGCAAGAGGCATTTTCATGTTGAAATTTAGGTTATTTGACAGTTACAAAATACATAGTTCACTCCACGTGTACTTTATGCTTACCAGTTTGCATTTCTCAAACTACTGGACAGTGAAGTCAATGTAGTTTCTATCCTCATAGTTGAGACCCTCAACACTCAGGAGCTTGGGAAAAGAAATGCAGTAGACAGAAGGAGTCAGTGTGGAACGTGGCCCCTACACAGTGGTGCATTTCGTGCCCTGACCAAAGTTCACACTGTTGCTTTGGGGCAAGAAGAGATAAAAGCAGGTAAAGTTAGGCAGATTGGCATGTCCTCTTGCCCAGAGTGAAAAAAAGACATTCTTCCGGGCAAAAAGTAGACAATCACTGCCCATGTCACTAGCACAGAGAACAAGACTCAACACTGTGTGTTGAATTAAGCTGTGAATTTGAAGCTTTTTACTCTGCATGAAAGCGGCGAGGAAACCTTTTTACTGATCATTATCAGGCGCTCATACTTCAAAACTGCGCTTTTCCTTTTGCTTATATTCCCTGTGGGTCAGCATTCCACAGCTTTCTCTGTACTTTTAACTTGTGCACTAGTGTTCTCCTACCACCGTTTAACAATGTTACAGGACATTCCCCTGTCCTCAATTTTGTCTTTCTTGCTGTGTGTTTGTCAAAAAGCTTAGGGCTGAATGAATTGAGGGAATAACTTCTGGACACACCACACGACAACAGTTTCTATTCTGTGCCCCATTATCTGGGCACAGGGATCTGCAGCTTAGCAGAATAAGGGCAAGTGATAAATCTTTACATTCCAGAATAATTTGATGCTCCTTTTGCCATCTGGTCTGTATCTTAGCCGATATATAAAGGCTTTTTTTTGTTAATTAATTTTTTACTGAAGGATCATTGCTTTACAGAATTTTGTTTTCTGTCAAACCTCAACATGAAGCTAAGGCTTACTTAAAGTTACCTTTTCGAGTTTTTATTTACTTTTCTTATTCTGTTATTGATAGTGGAAACCACATGAAAGTATGGAAAATCAAATTAATCATCTCTAATCTCAACATCCAGAGATATTCCTGTTAACATATGGCTGTCTTTCTTTCTGGTTCATTTGCCTTGCTTAGAACTCCCTCTGTAACAGCTTCCTCTACCCCATGGAAATATGCCGCATATGTGTATGTATATTTTGGACATAGCTGGAGTTGTGTTTTATATTCCCGAATCACGTTCTAAATAATGTTTATCACCAGTTTAACTTCCCCAAACCTTCACCCTTGCCACATTTAAACTAATCTTGGCCTAACTCCCTCACTGTCTCAGGGAAAAGGAAAGCACAACAGAAATTCAAAGAAAAACTAAGGTTGATTCTTGGCCTTTGAGTTCCAAAAGCCCAGGTCCTGGCAGGCTAGTGGGATTTTTAGGTATAATTTAGATTACCGGTAATTCTGGCTTTTTAAACTTTTAGTACCAGGCTCAGCTTAAGATCTGATTCCATTGCATGTGATACTGATTTTTTTTTTTTTATATCCCTCCCCTGCGCCCATATTGATGGTCCAGATAATGTAGAAGCATGAGGATGTTTGGATTTCATTTAAGAACAGTGGGAAACCTGTGAAGAAATACAAGCTGGAGAAAGGCGATCAGATTTGTGCGTTAAAAAAATTGTTTTATGTCCCATGGGAGAAGCCAAGACTAGAAGCTCAGTATTTACTTGGGAGGTGTCTGTAGTAATTCAGCAATGAAATGTATGATGCAAAGAAGTGGGCCTATTCAAGAGAGACACAAGCGGTGGAATTGGGAGAACTTTGCAACTGTTGTAATATGGGGGATGTGGGAAATAGAAGGAGTCAAAGATGCCTTTCAGGTATAAGAAGGTGCCTTTTCCTGTTCACCAGGTTGTGAGTTCAGTGCAGATTTTCATTGGGAAAGAAATGGAAAAATAACATATGAAGTTGCTTACCTCTTTGAATGTATTTGTTAAACACCAGTGACCTTGTGGATGAGTTAGTTCACCTCGTGCACTTCTCCTAACTACTCAATGTTCCTGGACTCCAGCAATTTAGGCCAATAGGCGGTCATATTTTGATGATAACTTTGGCCAGGACCGCAGTCTACTTGCCCATAGTTTTGGGCATAGTGACTATTTCAGGTATGCCTCACAGTAACTCTAGTCACTAGCTTCAGCCTTCAAAATATACATATATTCAGTCTCTAGACAATCAGTGAGCAGTTGACACCACCATCATTTCAATTCCAGTAAAGCTGAGGCCTCTTCATGCATGGGCTTGCATTGCATGCCATCTGCTAATACTTGATGATTCCTCAAATGCAGTCATAGGAGGTTGAATGGTGACAGTCATTCTGTTGTGTTGGCAAACCAGTAAACCACAGAGGCCAAGAGAGGTTTCAGTTACATTTAGGATTCACTAGGCTACTCTGTTGCGTAAGTTAAGCTGTGGTGCTCAATCGAGGACAGTTAATTGCCCAGGAGAAGTTTGGCAATGACTGGAGATGTGTTTGGTTTTCACAACTGGCCTCACATGAGTTTTGGCGTCTCGTGGGTAGATAACAGGGATGCTGCTAAACATCTCACAATGCACAGCACAGCCCCCACAACAAAGAATCATCTCACCCTGGATGTCAGTAGTGCTAAGGGTGAAAGCCCCAAATTAAAGTAAAACTTGTATTTGTTCCAGTTGTTACGGCTCTCTTACTGTCTTTGAATGACTGTGAATTGCCCTTCCTTTTTGAAATCTTTCAAAAATGACAAGTGACTTCATATTTAGAAGTAAAAACCAATTTTCTTACAAGAGTGTTTATTTATCTACCCTTTGATAATCAGAGTTTAAAAATACTTAAGTAATGATTTCATAGCATGAGTATGGCTAGTACAGAAACAGTAATAAAGCTCCTTTGGTTTTCATTTTGGATGGCATGTGTATAAATAATTGTTGAAGTTTCAAAGTAGATATTGTTTTGTTCAGCCAGTATAGCATTATCCCTTTAATTAAAGTGTTGTTGTTGTTGTTTTTTCCCTTCAGTGTAATAGTTAAGGAATATAGGGTTTTAGATGTTTACATATAAATATTCCCAGAACATGTTTGAACTGGGTCACTACATACTCTAAACATGAGCTGAAGAGTTTATCTGCAATGTAGTCATTTTGAGATGAGGTGGGGAAAAGTTGGCTTGTAGTAAAAAATCATTTGAAGAATTAACTTTGGGGTTAAGTTAAGCATATAGTTTTTTTTCAGCTATGGGACACAGATTATCTCTTGGATCCTCGGAAAATCTGGTGGTGTTTTCCTAGTGCCATTTACAAGGATGACATGTTTGGGATTCTGCCTGCAGTGAGGAAGGAAAGGAAGCAAAGAATTTAAAAGATGACTCGTTGATGAGCAGTCAGTTGATTTCTTTGTCTGTGCTGATGCCACGTGACTGGAGGAGTGGGTTTAATGTACAGTCTCAGAGACCATAATGTCCAGGCCCACAGCTAACCACCATCATAGTCAGGACATTGTGTATTTCTGGTGAGTGCTGGGCTCTCGCTGCCATATCTGCATCCTGGAGCCAGTGTAGATCCGAAGACTTTGGACCTGGAGAGAGTGTTACTCTACCGACAAGTTGGACCTTATGTCTAGAGCATATTTGAGATGCTTTGGGTGTGCCTTTAAATGAGGCTCCTTTGGACCACTGTTTGTTCTTTTTGCAGGTAGTTAAACTGGCTAAAACCAAGCCAGGGCCCTTGCAGATCTGGTTGCTCATGAGCCTGCGTAACCTCAAGTATGTGGGATTTCATTCTACCAGGTCATCATGATCCTAGGAAAGCAGCAATCCAGAAAGTAAAAAGTGTTGATCCTCATACATGGGCCCTGGCATCTTGTCATATAACATATTAGCAGGATTATAAGTATTAAGAACAAAGTGGGGGACTTGGTGAGGAAAGAGTCATAATCCCTCTGCCTCCAAACTGCTCTTTTTATGTTGTGCTCATTTCCTGCCAGGCCTTGACTTGTGTGCACGCACAGAAATTACACTAGCATTAAGGAATTTCAGATGTGTACCCTGCTTATTTTGCTTGTGGGGATATAATACATACATTCCATGTTGGTACAAAGTCACCACTACGGTGAATTAAGAATTGTGTAGTAGGAAATTCCCTGGCAGGTCAGTGGTCAGGACTCTGTGCTTTCACTGCTAAAGGCCGGGATTGATCTCTGGATGAGGAACTAAGATCCCACAAGCTGTGTGGTCCCCATCCCCCCAGTCATGTTCATATCAGTGCCCCTCAGACTTTATTCGCATCTTCATCACTTGGCGATGTTTATTTTTTTGAATATTTATTTGTATTTATTTATTTGGCTGCACCAGGTCTTAATTATGGCATGCAAGATCTTTCACTGGTTCCAAATAGGAAAAGGAGTACATCAAGGCTGTATATTGTCACCCTGATTATTTAACTTATAGTACATCATGAGAAACACTGGGCTGGAAGAAGCACAGGCTGGAATCAAGATTGCCAGGAGAAATATCAATAACCTCAGAAATGCAGATAACACCACCCTTATGACAGAAAGTGAAGAGGAACTAAAGAGCCTCTTTGAAGGTGAAAGAGGAGGGTGAAAAAGCTGGCTTGAAACTCAACATTCAAAAAACTTAAGATTATGGCATCTGGGCCCATCACTTCATGGCGAATAGATCATGGTAAATGAAAACAGTGAGAGACTTTATTTTTGGGGGCTCCAAAATCACTGCAGATGGTGATTGCAGCCATGAAATTAAAAGACGCTTACTCCTTGGAAGAAAAGTTATGACCGACCTAGATAGCATATTGAAAAGCAGAGGCATTACTATGCCAACAAAGGTCCGTCTAGTCAAGGCTATGGTTTTTCCAGTAGTCATGTATGGATGTGAGAGTTGAACTATGAAGAAGGCTGAGTGCCGAAGAATTGATGCTTTTGAACTGTGGTGTTAGAGGAGACTCTTGAGAGTCCCTTGGACTGCAAGGGGATCCAACCAGTCCATTCTGAAGATCAGCCCTGGGTGTTCTTTGGAAGGAATGATGCTGAAGCTGAAGCTCCAGTACTCTGGCCACCTCATGTGAAGAGTTGTCATTGGAAAAGACTCTGATGCTGGGAGGGATTGGGGGCAGGAGGAGAAGGGGACGACCAAGGATGAGATGGCTGGATGGCAGCACCGACTTGATGGATGTGAGTTTGAGTGAACTCTGGGAGATGGTGATGGACAGGGAGGCCTGGCGTGCTGCGATTCATGGGGTTGCAAAGAATCGGACACAACTGAGCGACTGGACTGAACTGAACTGAAGATCTCTCATTGCAGCCTGCAGAATCTTTTAGTTGTGGCATGTGAACTTCTCAGTTGCAGCATGTGAACTCTTAGTTGAGTCATATGAGATCTCGTTCCCTGACTAGGGATCAAACCCAGGCTCCCCTGCCTTGAACCTGTTACCTGGGTCTTTAGGTAGAGAGAACAGACTTTTGTTGGACTCTCGACATTTACTTGTTGTCAGCGTGTTCTCCTGCGATGCTGGGTTATATGGGACGTAAAGAAAGACAACTCACCTGCATGCTGAGATCTTTCCTGAGAGTCTTAAGAGGTCTGCCGTTGTGCTCCATGGGAGGATGAGGGAAATGCACGTCTGCATCATCTTCCCAGAAGAGGAGGTGTTACTCCTTTACTGTTTATAGACAGCAGATGTGACGTTGACTTGGCTCTGTAAGCCAGAACATTTATCAATGAGAGCTGTTGAGTTGGCATGAGATGTTTGATAAAGGCATGGTTTTAAAGGAGATAATAATTCCCCAGAGAACTGGTTATATGCATTTATCCAGTTCTTGTCTTTCCAACCCTTGTAAGGCACCCTCACCTGGAGAGGCTCTAATGTAAGGGCAGAGATGATGAGAAGCTGAGAAATGAATAACCTACCCCACCATCTGGCCTGTTGCATTTCCAAAAGTCACATGGCACAGCCAAGTTAGTTCTTCTTCGCTGTGTTTATTTGAGGTGCCAAATGCTAGATTTAAGCCAAGAACCGATTTTGAAAATATTTTTCTACTTCTGTTTTGTCAAACGTGTTCCTTGGCATATTATGTTAGGGCTTGTTCTGCTAAAGCTTAGCAGAGCCTTCTGTTTCTTCAAGCTGATTTGGCTTGCACAATTTAAACATTAGACCCTCGTTTTGGAACAGAATTCTTCTCTAGAGATAGCACGAAGTGTTTTAATTTCCAGTCAGGTAATACCTATCAAATGAAGGATGGAGCTTTTATTTTTTAATTGTTATTCTTTTGTATATGGGGCTTCTATTTTAGCTATTTTCTGCTCAAGCCTGTTTGACTGCATTTTCTCTTCTCTTTCCATAATCTTTCTAATTATGGGGGAAAAACGCAAATGTTAAGCTAGAATTCTTTTAACAAGAAAAAGAAATGAAAGTGTAACTGCTTTACTTTCATAATTTGATTTTGCTTGAACTTTTAAGATACCAGTGTGATTTTAGTATAAAGAAATAAAGAGTACACATGAGGGTTTTAGAGATTATACATGTCCAGGTAAGACAGCACAGAAACACTTTTAATTTTAATATGTGAAAAATTTTAATATATGGATGAGGAAAAAGTTTTCTGCTGGGGTTAAATATATGTAGTTGCTGATGAAAAAGCTTTAAAGCCTTTTCACTTATTCCCTGGGAGTCTTTTGGAGAGAGGGATGATTGTAGTAGCTTCTATATCTGTGACTAGTGGCAGAATAATATTTCATTAAAGGAAATTGATTGTTTGTGAGCACTGAACAGCTTGATTGAGGTCTGAGGGTGGCTGAAAGCATCACTTGGTGTTGGTACTTGAAGAAATGAGGCAGCCCATGGTTCAGCGTCAGCTTGAGTGTAGAATCCATCAACAGAATAATTACCCGATTCACAGCAGTTACATTTGAGTTGTGTTTAATTTAGGGGGGAGACTTCTGTTTGTTCTTTCGTCTTCTCTGTTTCTTCCTAAGTGTGTCGGTGCTTTATTCAGCTCCAGAAATCAGCCTGTACCACTTTTCAGACGTCAGCATTACTATTTTCATGTGGGAAAGCCCTGCGTTTGTGCTCGCAGTCCACCCTTTCTCACCTTGTTCTCTGTCATTGGTTGTAGCCCCTTTCCCACCTTGTCACTTGGTAAGTGTTCTTCAAACTAAATATATGTAACTTATTACTTTTTTCAGGAATTGGTCAGAAAGCCAAGGGGATGCCTGAACTGCAGTGAGAGACATCAAAGTCCAAGTCACCCAGCATCCCCAGATCCTTTGAAATGAATTTCCTACCCGGCTAAGTTGAGTGTTCTTCCCTAGTCAGGGCAGGCAGAAACCCAGTTTAACTTCCCAGGGCTATGGCTCTAAGAGGGTGTTAGATTTTGTTTGTTTGTTTTAAGCTCTCTTTCCTCTTGGTGTTCTTCACTCCACTCATCCCACCCTGCTCCTGGTTCAGAGCCTGATTTCACCTTTGAAGCTCAGGGCACTTCATCTTTGGAGATCCTACAGGATTCGCTCTACACAGAAGGTTCTGCAGAGATAGTCTCATAATTAGTGACTCCACTAAGTGTCCAGGATCAGAGAAGTAGGCTAGGCTTAGAATGCTGACTGCACACTGCAATCCCTAGGGAAGATGAAAGACCAAAACACCCACCACTGTCCGTTCTCTCCTCATAGATTCTTATTTAGTTGCTCAGAGGTGGGAGATTGGACACTGGTGTTATTTCAGCTGTGCCCTAGTGATTCCAATGTTCATCAAGGTTCATAACCCTCCCTTCCAGGTAATGTCCAGTCACCTCTTCCATTCTGAGTGAGCCTGGCTGGTTGCTTGTCATTAGGACATCCCAGGCCCCAAGGAGAGACCAGTTCCCTGCTTTTGCTGTTAGAGACATGTGAGGGAAGCCAGATGAACTCCATTCCTTCAGGTTCTCACCGTGACTCTAAATCATTATCACCTAATTTTCTTATTTAATACAACATATTCTAAAGCAGGAATTCTCAAATGTGGCGTGACATCTCCCTGGGATGTAGGCTGGTCTCAAAAGGCATCGCAAAATTTATTTAAGATCACTTTAATTTCTAATGAAAATTTTCTGTCTCCTTGGACTGGTCTGAAATCAATCAATGGAAAAGAGGGTGTCAGAGGTTCCCAAAGGGTGAGGTGTTGATATACTTCTGTTTGTTCCTCTGACAAATGTTAGACCCCTTTCTGTGTTTTGGTACCTCTGGAGTGTCACCTGTGACTTGCTCGCCTTATAACAACAATCAGTAATTAGATTTATTGCCTCATTTGGTGACTTTGTTGCAGTTTTTAAAATGTCAGTTTAGAAGTCTGGTGAGTATGTCTGTGTATCAGCAATTTATTTCTTTATTGTTTTTTGGTTTGTTTTAGCATCCTGGTTTTTTTTTTTTATTATTGAAACAGTTGATTTACAATGCTGTTTTAATTGCAGGTGCATAGCCATGATTCAGTTATACATATATATATGAATCAGTTATATATATATATATGATTCTGTTTTAGATTAATTTAGATTAACATTCTTTTTTAGATTCTTTCCCATTGTAGGTTATTACAAGATCTTGAGGAAAGTTCCCTGTGCTGTTAAGAATTTGGCTGCTGTAACCTGTATGATGTGTAAATACTCAAATAACTTTGAACTGTCTGAACTCCTTAGCTAGCACTCTCCTTCCTCAATGTGGGGGCAAACAAGCCAGAACAGGTTTACATGTAGCAGGGCCTGTTAAGAGTGACTGCTGAGTTGATGAGCCAAGAGAATGGTTTGTCACTTTTTCTGAGAAGCATAGCTGGATTAATTTTGCAAGAGGACACCCAAGGGAGAAGCCCTTGCTGGAATGGAAAGGTGAGATCAGATAAGTATCAGAATGGGAGAGAACTCTGGGATGGTTAAATCTAGCCTGTTTACTTCAAGTATGTGAACCAAGCTGATTTATTGGGGATTTCAGCAAGATTCATTAAGTGCCTGTTAGAATGTTGCATGTCATGTTGGAACCAGAAGAGGTAGTTAATGTATTCAGGTTCTGCAGAGAAGCAGAACCAATAGGAAGTTTTATCTATTTATGGATATTTAGGAGAAGGCAATGGCAACCCACTCCAGTACTCTTGGCCTGGAAAATCCCATGGACCGAGGAGCCTGGTAGGCTGCAGTCCATGGGGTCGCTAAGAATCGGACATGACTGAGTGACTTCACTTTCTTTTTTCACTTTCATGCATTGGAGAAGGCAATGGCAACCCACTCCAGCGCTCTTGCTTGGAGAATCTCAGGGATGGCTCAGCTGGGAAAGAGTATGCCTGCAATGCAGGAGACTTTGGTTTGATCCCTGGGTTGGGAAGATCCCTTGGAGAAGGGAACAGCTATCCACTCCAATATTCTTGCCTGGAGAATTCCATGATCTGTATAGTCCATGGGATTGCAGAGACATGACTGAGCAACTTTTCCTTACTTACTTTATGGTAAGAAATTGGTTTATGCAATTATGTAGACCTACAAACCCAAGGTCTATAGTTGATAAGCTGGAGGCCCAGAAATACTGATGGTGTGGTTTTAGTTAAGAGTCTAGAGGCTTGAGATCTGGGAGAGCTGATGGTGTAAGTTCTAGTCTGAAGGCTGCAGGCTTGAGACAAGGAGAGCTGATGTTTTGGTTTAGTATGAAATCCGGAAAGCTGATGTCTCAGCTCAAAGGTTGAGGCAGGAGCTCTTATTCATGAGCTTATTCATGAGCCCTTATTCATGGGTAAGTCAGCTTGCCCTCAACTGATTGGGTGAGGCCCACTAATATTAGAGATGGTGATCTGCTTTACTCAGTATATTAATTGAAACATGAAAGTCATCCCGTAGAATTCTCATAAGAAACATGCTAAATAATAATTGACTAGATACATAGATATCTAGACACCCTGTGGTCCAGTCAGGCTGATGCATAAAGTTAGCGCTCACTCATGACTTTTCCAAAACATATGGCACAGATGTAGGTCTCAAATCAACATCTCCTGACCCTTGCTCAGAGTTCTGTCTGCTTCATGTTCCTATTTTATGACTCATCTGTAACAAATGAACAATAAAGACAAAAGTAACCATAGAAATCAATAAATGAGGCTTCATCAACCATCAAAACTTCCACTCATCAAAAGATATCCCTAACAAAGTGAATAGACGAGTCACAGGCTAGGAGAAGGGGTTTGCAAAATTTATTTCAGACAAAGGACTGATATGCAGGATCTATAAGGAACTCTTAAAGTCAATATTAAAAAGATAAACTAATAAAAAGAAGTTAAACAATTTGAATAGAAATTTCACAAATGAATAGAAGATACTTCATATCCTTATCCATCAGGGTAATACAAATCAAAGTAATGAAGAAGCAATATGATACATATATGAAGAACATTGAAATAAATAGTAAAGTGAAAAATGAATGCCAGATTTCCTGATAACTGGTGCTGGACTGAAGGGTGTGTGATACTCTGTACTGTCATTCCTGTTCCATACAAACCTAAAAATCCTGCCTTTGCTCGCACACCTTTGGCCATAGAGTATACCGTGGATGCGCCATTTGTAAGTGTTCGGTGTGTGAAAGCAGTCCAGCGACAGCATCCGAGTTTTAGTTAGTTTTCAGCCTAGTAATATGGAAAGCTTGACTTGTTTAACTTGTTTTATACATTCTGTCATAAGCATTAATTATTAAAAAACTCTCCCTGAGGACAAACAACTCCACAAAAGGTACATTTTGGAATATGATACTGATACTTCCAAGTCAAGGAGGGGGTAGCTAGCATTTGCTGAACATTGCATGTTTTCATTTAATGATCTTTACCGCCCTGTTGTATGTACTGTCATTATCCCCACTTTCCTAAGAAAGAAACAGAGACCCAGAGTGATTAAGGAACTTGCCTGGGAACACAGAGGTAGCAAACGGCAAAGCCGGGGTGGGAATGTAGTTCTGCTTAGCCCTGCCTTAATCACTGGTGTTATTTTAAGTAGTGTTTTCATCCTTCATCCACTCATTTCATCATCACTAGGTGATGCCAATTTCTCCTCTAAGCTGAGAGGGTCTCAGCTCTCATGTGAAACTATCATGGTGGTGGAGGACACATAATAAACAAGATGAAGAAACATATTGATAAACCACCTTAGGTGGCTCAGTGGGTAAGAAAATCATGACTTTAGGTGGCTCAGCGGGTGAAAAATTCACCTGCAGTGCAGGAGATGCAGGAGACAAGGGTTCTATCCCCGGCTCAGGAAGAGCCGCTGGAGGAGGGCATGGCAACCTACTGCAGTGTTCTTGCCTGGAGAATCCCTTGGACAGAGGAGCCTGGTGGGCTAGAGCCCATAGGGTCGCAAAGAGCTGGACACGACTGAAGCGACTGAGCATACATGCAAAGGCTGTGAACACAGTAAACCGGAGCGATGGGCTAGACACTGGGGGAGGGGCTTTCCATTGAGAGGCTTGCCGGAGACTGTCTCTGCTGTATCACTGTTAAGACTAGCACAAACCTCTGGTCTCAGCATTAAGCTCTGATTCCTCTTTACCAGCATCCCTGCGCTAGAAGACAGATATGCTTATGTAAGTATGTGCCGAGGAGATCTTAGCTGTTTGAAATCATCCCCAGTATGAGGGTTTTTCCCCCAGTATTTTTCTAATATGCTCTTGGATCTAAATGGAGAAAAGAAAGAAAGCTCAACAGGAATAGCTGTTCCTGATTGCTCTTCATGTATCCGTCTCCCAGCGTGGCACTGCCTCACTAGGCTTGTGGCAGTGACTGGGGATCACTTCAGGCATTTATTTGGAAGCTGCCAAGAACCGGGCTGCTGAGGTTCAGAGAGTAAACCCACAACAAAGAATTTTCCTGTCCAAGATGCCAGTGGCACGCCTGGAAGAAACCCTAGGTGAATCGTGCCGTGGGCTGAAGGTTACATCTGTTAAAGTCTTGTGTATCAAGAGGGTGAGATTTGACCAGCTCGTCCTTGGATTTCCTTTAGGTCTTTCCCGTTCTGTGACAACGGCCAGGATTCTGACCAGATCCAGTTGATGATGTTTTCTGCTTTTCCTCTGGTTATCTGGATCCATGAGATGGCAAGACAGAGGATGGTTTATTAAGTCTGGTTTTCTTTCCTTGTATATAAAATTTTAAATGCTGTAGCACTTTGGCTCGCAAGTCAGTACTCTAGTTAAGAAAAAGATGACTATTAAGAGCCCTGTTTTCATCTGCAATTGGAGAGTTCGTCAGAGAAACCAGCTTGGCAGATGTGATGGGGTTTCCTTACATAAATCACCTCCCACTGTTGGGGTGGGCATATGGCCAGTGAGTGTCCTAATTATTGAATGGCTTTTATAGCCCCATTATTTATAATCACTTTTGAATAACAGCTGAAAGATGGTGATGGAATGGAAATAGTAGTGTGAAAATGATAATCACTTATGGAATTACAAGAATTAGAAATATCTTGTGACCACCTATGAATTAAGAACTCTTTCTCCCAAAGATTTTTTAGCCACATATACTGTATATCATACTCTCTATAAATGAGAACTGTGATCAGTCCCTGTAAGAATTCTTACCTACTGGTTTCGCCAAAGTAAAACAGCCCGAGAATCCTGCACATAGGCACTTTCAGATAGGTGCATTATGTACATTTTTTTAGAAATAAATTCTGTTTTGGAATATTTTAGATGCAAAAAGTTGCAAAGATAGTACAGAGCATTCTGGAACCTCCTTTACCTAATTTTCCCCAGTGCCAACATCTTGCGTGGTCATGATACATTTGACGAGTTGCTTTTACAGTGTCTATTTCTGTCTATGTTGTACTTAGTTGTCATGTCTTAAACTCCTCTAGTCTGTACAAGGTTCTTAATCTTTTCTTCTTCTTCCATGACCTTGACAGTTGTGATAAATACCAGTATATGTTTTTAACAAAAAGTTTTACTCTCCACTGCTGGATAAACACCTGGTTTAGAATCACAGAGATGAAAGGGGGAATGTGTAGAGGTTTGGAGTTAGAACATCTGAGTTCTAGTCCTACATCCATCTGATCCCTTCAGGACGTGGGAGTCTCACTTTCTTCATCTGTTTTGAAGTGGGAACAATGTTAACCATTCTCCCTGGGTTTTATGAAGTTTAAATGAGATGAAGTTCATGAAAGAGATTTATGATAAAGCATCAAACATATGATCATCAAAGGGAAATTTTTATTTATAATGTCTGAGTTTTTCTATCCTGCAGATCTCTATAGAGTGGAGATTGACACCAATAACATTCCATTCCAGGAAACATTTAATACATTTCTCAGAAGGCTCTTTAAATGTGTAAAATTGTTCTGCTTTATAGAGGCCATGAGAATGGGTTATGTTTAAGCCATAGAGTTTTTTTATGAAAGCCCCATCAGTGCAGATCATGGCTCACGCTCCTACTCTTTTTCTAAGGCAGTTGTTTGTACACCAGAGCTACCTGTATACACACAGATGCACAGTCATGTAAAGCCTGGCAAGCTTAGGCAAACAGCACATTTTTGAGAGAGAGACAATCCTTGGAATGGGGTGGTGGCGAACTACAGCTGGCGGGCCAAGTCCAGGCTACTGTATGTTTTTGTAATAAAGTTTTATTAGAACATAGCCAGGCACAACTGTTTACGTCTTGTTTAGAGTTGATTTTCTGGTAAAAACAGAGCTGAAGAGTTGGAACACAGACCTTAGAGCCTATGAAGCCTAAAATATTTACTATCTGACCTTTCAGAAAAGTTTTGCCTGCATCTGCTGTAGAATTTTACTGATGCAAGATGTCTGTCTTTCCATTCTCACCTGTCTGGGACCATATACTTGTGGTTCTCTCATTTGTTTTCAGTTCTGAAAGATTTTTAAAGAGGAATACTATGCAAAGCATAGAATTATTAGGATGCTTTGATCAGGGAAAATGGTCTTACCTTTTTCAGACCCATCAAATAATGTGTAGATATTGTTGGTGGGCTCTGTTCTCACAATCCAGCAGAAACTGGAGTGGCATGTGCTAACGTAATCCTTGTTGTTGAGTCACTCAGTAGTGTCTGACCCTTTGCGATTCCGTGGCCTGCAGCATGACAGGCTTCTCTGTCCTTCACTATCCCCTGGAGTTTGCTCAAACTCATGTCCATTGAGCTGATGATGCCAGCCAGCAATTTCACCCTCTGTCACCTCCTTCTCCTCCTGCCTTCAGTCTTTCCCAGCACCCTGTTTGTATGGCTTGGTGGCTTCCCTGGTGACTAAGACAGTAAAGCATCTGCCTGCAATGTAGGAGACCCGGGTTCAATCCCTGGGTCAGGAAAATCCCCTCGAGAAGGAAATGGCAATCCATTCCAGTACTGTTGCCTGGAAAATCCCATGGACGGAGGAGCTTGGTAGGCTACAGTCCATGGGGTCCCAAAGAGTCAGGACACAACTGAGTGAATTCACTTTAACTTTCTGCTTCTATGATATTTCCTTGTGTAGGTCAGAGGACCTGGAACTCTAGTCCTCGTTTGCTGTTGCTTGAATGATATCAAATCAGACCATATTAGAATATTGTTTGCCACCTGCATTATCTGTTCTTATCTGGGAATAAATTGGAGTGAGATTGGGACGGTAGGGGAACAGCTTCGTTAATTACTATGGATGTTCAAACTATGGAATGCCACTGGCATCTCAGTTTGTATTTTCATAAACACACTGAAAACTTCTTACTTGTCAACAGTGTCCTAAGACCCAAAAGGGCAGGGCTTCAATCTGGGGTGCCCAGTCCTGGGAGGAAACCTTGCATACACTCCCTGGTTGGGTGTTCTCTGGAATCTAATGCTGTTCAGATGTCACTTTCTTGTTGTTTCCTTATGTTGAGCATCAAGAGAATACTGGAACAGCTGTACAATGCCACAGTTTTATGGGAAGTCAGCCTGTGGTTTTTATGTTGAGATCCACATAGATGTTTTCTAGTGGCCTGATGAGTGTGACTGTTTAAGAAAAAAAATCATTTTCTTCTTTGTTTTATCTTGAAATATTTCACACCCATACACTAATTAAAAAAAAACAGCATGATGTATTCCATCATCATTGACCAGCTATTAACATCTCGCCATGCCCATTATCTCTCTCTATTTACACATATTTCTACTTTGTCAAATTACCTGGGTTATGGGGCAATATGTGAGCCTCATCTTCGGTAAGATGACATTGGAGGCAGAACCAGTCTCATTGGGTTGGAGTAAGGATTGTAAAGTTATTACTTAGCATTGTGGGTGGCCTTCAGAGCCATGTTCCATCCAGTGTTCACTGTCAGCACTTGAGTCCTGCAGGCTGGCTGAGCACAGTTCTGTTAGTTCCTAATGTGTTTTTAAGAATTTAGTGTCTTCTTGTAGGACACACACACACATACTATCTTCAGATTCCACTCATGGTTCTGATTATAGGGACATTTGACTTCAACTTTATATGAGGTCATGCAGCTGTTTGTTGATTAGGTTTGGGCAGAAGCTCATATCAGCTATATAGTGTGAAGCACATATCAGCTATATAGTGTTGCCAGCAGGGGACCATTGTCTTTTCTGCTCTCAGTAAATCTTTTATGTATTTATTTTTCTGAGCAGGTGTTATTCTACTACCCTGTTTAGCTAGAACGAATATAAGAAACACAAAAGGCTGGAAATAATGAGAAAAATAGAGATGATGGAATTTGAACCTTGTTTTCCTTTCCAGGCTTAATTCAGGTTTCTTCTGGCTGGGGGATGAAATTTATCAAAAGACTGACCAGGAGAAAAAGAACCAAGAAAACAGGCAGGATAATAATAATAAAGCAGCTATCCTGAAGTGGTAGCAAAATGTTTCATGCTTCTCCATGTGGGGAGTTAAATGTAGATAGTAATTTCTAGAGCTTCATCAGCATACAGAAATCTGTCCTGCAGCGTCTGTTTCACATCACAGACTCACCATGTATTTTTCTTTTCTGTTTTTTAAGTTCTGCAGAAACAAGACTGTAAGGATAGCAGTCTTTGTACCACTAGGGGAAAGGATTCAATCTCTGCTGGTCTAATGAGATACCACCTGCCTGGAGTCATGTGTGCTGTGCCTCTTATTATAAAGTGTTATTACTAGCTCACTAGCGGAGTGGCAGCATCTCTTGAGGTTTGCAAGAGATGGGAGAAATAGGGAAAAGCTCATTCTTAGAACCTAGTTCCCCAAGTTTTATTAAGGAACTTTGCTGGACTTAGACCTTTAATTTGAAGATTTTAGCATGTATAAAATCACTTGAAGGCTTGTTAAACCATAGATTGGTGAACCTGACTTTCAGAGATTTTAGTTCCGTAGGTCCTGAGTACAATGTAGTAATCTGAATTTCAGTAAGTTTCTGAGTAGAGCCGCCTAGGCTAATGTTAGAGATGATGACTATCCTGTACCCCAAGTATTACACACGAATTGCTCACCTGGAGATGCAGAACCAACATCTGGACCAAGAGTTAGCCAAATGTGGCCCCTGGGCCGAATCTGCTGCCTACGTTTGTAAATAAGTTCTATTGGAAAACAACTTTTTTTACATATAATCTATGGCTGTTTTCATACTACAAAGGCAGAGTTGACCAGTTGGACTGAGTCCATGCATGCCCCCAAAGCTGAAAAATACGTGCTGTCTGGCTGTTGGCCCTTTACAGAAAAATTTTGCTGACCCCTGACCTAGACCAATGCTTCCGTGTCATTTGGGGGAAGGCATCTTGGAAGTAATTCTGTAACTGGCACACTGAGTGTTACCAATTTCTGTATGTTTTGGACACAAGGGTTCTTCTGTTTTTATTTTATTTTTTTACTTAAATACATATGATAATGGAATTCATTTGTTATTTCTCAACAAGCTGTTCTCCAAATTGGTTTTCTCATTGGAACCAACAGTTTCTCAGAATTAAAAGAAACATAGTTTTAGTAGCCATGCTGCTTCTGTAATACAGAGCTTTGAATTAGAATTATTTGAATTATTGGTGGAAACTTTTTTTTTTTAATCACATAATTTAAAGGAGAAAAATCATTCTCCTATGGACTCTGTACTTGTTAGATGTGTGTTAGTTGCTCAGTCATGTCTGACTCTTAGTGACCCCATGGACTGTCGCCCACCAGGCTCCTCTGTCCATGGAATTCTTCAGGCAAGAATACTGGAGTGGGTAGCCATTCTCTTCTCCAGGGGATCTTCCTGACCCAGGGATTGGTCTCCCACATTACAGGCAGATTCTTTACCTTGTGAGCCACCAGGGAAGCCCCCAGTTGTCAGATCAGTGATACCATATTTCCTCCAAAACTGCCGTATGGAAGGCATTTGTCAATATGTTATAAAAATCTTTAAAAAAAAAAAATCTTTAATGTTCATACTCATTGCTCTATTCATTCTACTTCCAAGAAATTTCAGCAAAAATTCATATTCAGTGTTTTCCATTACAGCACTATTTATATATATATATATTTTTTAAGAATAAAACATCTATATGACTGTTAATGTGAAGCTAATAATATTAAGGTGAACCCACACTGCTGTTTTGGGACCATTTAAAATCAAGCTGGAAGGAAATGCCCTGGCTGTTCAGTGGTTGAGACTCCGTGTTTGTACTGCAGGGGGCATAGATTTGATCTCTGGTTGGGGAACTAAGATCCCACATGCCTTGTGATGTGGTAAAAATAAATGAAATCAAGCTGGATGAAGGGATGCTGATACAATCTTTTTGGAGGGGATTTTCTGTCAAGAACCTTAAACGTTTTTATACCTTTTGTACCAACATTTTCACTTAAGGATCATGAGAAAGTAATAAGAAATACAGATAGATTTTGTATAAGGAAGATAAGCACAGTGGAAACAATTTGTATGCTTAATAATTGGTAATGATTACATAGGTTGTAATAAATTGATAAGCTAAAGTACTATGTAAATTAAAAGTATATTTTGAGCTCTAATAGTATATTGGAAATGCTTTTGAATTATTAGAACATTTGGGTATGAATCATGTATATCACATGATCTTACGCATCCCATGTTAAATAGGTACTCATGGAACTCTCAGTTCCCCTCAGACCTGTAAATCACAGCTTAACTGAAGCTCAGACACCGAAGTCATTTTTGAGTCCTCTCTTGCATTTGGTATTTTCCTCCATCACATAGGTGAACTCTATCAGTTTCAGCTTTAAATTGCACCTCCTCTGTGCCCCCTGCCCTTCTATTTGGTCATTTCCTTAATCCAGGTCATCTCAGGTCTTGTTGGGTCAGCTTCATCCCATTTCCTCCCTGTAGCTTCACCCACTGCCCGGCTGCAAGCCTCATCTCAGAAGTTAGAGCACATCTTCCCACCTCTCTGACTAAATCCCTTGAGTGGATTCCTACTGAGCTTGGAATAAAGTGCAGACTCTTTCTCATGGTCTGCAAGGTACACAATTATCTGGTTCCTGCTTATCTTTGGAACCTCGATCTGAGCCGAGCCCTTGTCTGAGCTTTTTGCTGTTTCTCTAAAATTTCAACCTCTGTTCCGCTTCTGGAACTTTTACACATGCTGTCCCTCTGCCTACAGTGCTTTACCCGACACTTAGCAAAACTAACCAGCTTCTCGTCTTCCTTCTCATCTTATTACTTCAGTCCTGAGGCCTGCTTTTTGCTGCCTGAAACGGGTGTGTCAGTCCTGACTCAGGAACTCAGTGTTTTCATGCCCTGTCTTCTGGGTCCACAGGGTATCTGGCTGAAGGCACTTAAGAAAAATTTGTTGAGTGAATCAATGAATCTGCTCCATTATTTAAGCATATTATAAGTATATATGTATATGCCTACTCAGGGCATATAGTACTAAATGTTAATGGTGTTGCAAATTAAGAGTTTATTTTAAACTTTTGATAGAAAACAAAATTATGTAAAGCAGTTATCTTTCAATTAAAAATAAAAAAAATAAACTCTCTTTGGGAAGTTTTGTATATTTTTAAATCTTGTAATTAATTTATATTGCTTCTTTATTGTGGTAAAATATACATAAAATATATCATTTTAACCGTTTTTAAGTATACAGGTCTGTGGCGTTAAGTACATTCACTTTGTCGTGCAGCCATCAACACCATACATTTCCAGAATTTTTTTCGTCCTTCCCAGGTGAAACTCTGTACCCATTAAATATTAAATTTCACCAGTAACTTATCTTATTTTCACAATAAGAAAAACATTAGGAAAAATAGGTTACAACAAAACAAATGGCGAACATATTTTTTGGACAAAGCTCATTTAAAGGTATGTCAGATTGTGAGTCTGAGTGACTACAAAGCTAGTAAATTTGTTCTTCACCTTATAATTTTGTATTAGAAAGGCCCATCCTGTATATAGTACATGTATATAGATGTATATGTATAAAAATGTATATACACACACATACATCTAAACCATATATATATTCTTTTCAGATTCTTCTCTGTTATAGTTTAAGATACTGGATATAATTATTTGTGCTATACAGTAAGTTCTTATTGTTTATTTACAATAGTGTGTATCTGTTAATCCAAACCTCTTAATTTATTACCCCTCCCTTTCCCTTTGGTAACCATAAGTTTGTTTTCTATCTCTATGAGCCTATTTCTGTTTTGTAAATAAGTTCATTTATATCATTCTTTAGATTCCACATATAAGTGGTATCATATAGCATTTGCCTTTCTCAGTCTGACTTCACTTAATATAATACTTCTAGGTCCATCCATTTTGTTGCAAATGAATTATTTTATTCTTTTTTATGGCTGAGTAATATTTCAGTTGTGAGGTTTTGTTTTTTTTTTTTTTTTTTTGCGTGTGTGTGTGTGTGTGTGTGTGTGTGTGTGTGTGCCTGCATCTATACGCACACATACACTGTATCTTCTTTATTCATTGATCCACCGCTGGACACTTAGGTTGCTTCCATGACTTAGCTATTGTTAATATTTCTGCTGTGGGCATAGGAGTTCGTATATCTTTTTGAATTAGAGTTTTCACCTTTTCCAAGTATATGCCCAGAAGTGGGGTTGGTGGATCATATGGTAGCTTTATTTTTTGTTTTTTAAGGAGCCTCCATACTATTCTCTGTAGTGCTTGCACAGATTTACTTTTCCCATCAATAGTGTAGGAGAGTTCTCTTTTCTCTACATGCTCTTCGGCGTTTATTAATTGTAGACTTTGATGGTGGCAGTTCTGGTTGATGTAAGGTGATATCTCATTGTAGTTTTGATTTGCATTTCTCTAATTAGCAATGTTGAGCATCTTTTCATGGGTCTCCTGGCCGTCTGTGTGTCTTCTTTGGAAAAATATCTACCTAGGTCTTCTGTCCATTTTTTGATTGAGTTTTTTGTTTCTTTTTGTTGTTGAACTGTGTGAGCTGTTTCTATATTTTGGAAATAAATCTGAAATAGGATGCATCGTTTGCACATACTGAATATTTTCTCCCATTCTGTAGGTACTTTTGTTTATGTGGAAACCTAATTTCTTGACCGTGCAGATTATTTCTACTGACTAGCATTCCTCCTTAGAATCTATATTCTAGGAGATAGAGATCAGAGCAGAGTTCCCTCATAGTCCATCACCTTTAAATTGATGCTCTGGTTGAGTCGGTAGAAAACCACCTAGCATGGGAGAGGAACAGTTGGAGAATAGCACAACTCAGTTATTTTGGGAATTGTTTCATGTTTAAATAATAATAGGCAAGGTTTGTAACATAAATACTTGATGAAGGAATCATACCCAGAATATATAAATAGCATCTTATCAAGAATAACAAGATAACCTACTAGGAAAATGCACAAAGACTATGAACAGGCAAGTTACAGGAGAAGAAAAGTTAAAAAGAAAAAAAGAATGTCCAATTTCATTAATACTTGGTTGTAAATAAATTAGTGTAACACCAAAATATCAATTCATCTTTATTAGATTAGGAAGATTTTTTTAAAAAGATGGGTGGTTTGTGTATGCTCAGTTATGTCTGACTCTTTGCCCTCCCATGGACTGTGTAGCCCACCAGGCTCCTCTGTCCATAAAATTTTCTAGGCAAGAGTACTGGAGTGGGTTGCCACTTCCTACTCCAGGGGATCATCCTGACCCAGGGATTGAATCCTTGTCTCTTGCATCTCCTGCATTGGCAGGTGGATTCTTTCCCATTGCACCACCTGGGAAACACCATGGACAGTACAGAAAAGAGCTGATGGTTAGTTTGAATGCCAGCGTACCAAATTGGCTCTTGGCTAGGGTCTGGGAAATTGCATTTCCAGAGGGTTCTATCCATTCCCAGAACTAATAGCGGCTTACTGTGCTTTAGCTGTTGATGCAAAAGATACATTTTATCCTTTCCTTCTGAGAGTTTGGAACTTGATTTTATGCCAGGCAGAGGCTGCCTACATGATTAGCTTCTAATACAAATTCTGGGCCCTTATGTGTAATGAGCTGCCTTGAGTGTCTAATGAGCACATTTCACATTGTTGCCCTGGGAATTAGAGTGACTTCACAGGGGAGGGGACTCTTAGAAGCTTGTACCTGATTTCCTTTAGACTTTACTGCCCCTTGAACCTTTTCCCTTTGTTGCGCTTGTGGTGTACCCTTTTTCCATAATGAAATATAGCTTTGAGTACAAGTATATTCTGAGTCCTGTGAATCTTCAAACCTGTGACTAGTCCCAGGACCCTACATACACAAATAATAGCAAACGTTGGCCTAAGTGTGGGGAAATGGGACTTCCCAGCCTTTTGGTAGAAAAGCAAGTTGGTCCCAATGATTTTGAGAATTTAGAGATACCTTGGTAAGTTTGAAGGTGACTACATCTATTTCCAGATTTAGATATTTAAAAAGAGTAAAAAAATACACAGTTTTGCTTTTTAAAAAAAATATTTTAATGACACTTACTGCAGCATTGTTGAATTGTCAGCAACATTGGAAATAGCCTAATTATCTCTGAAGGAGAAATAAAATTGCTGTATTTTTAAAATGGAATATTATATAGCATTTAAATAATTCAAAAGTACACTGATTGACATGGTTAAATTTCTGTAAAGTAATGCTAATCAAAAAAGCAGAGCTATATTGTTGTAAATTTAAAACCACAGAATTCCAGATATATACATATGAAAATATGAAATAGTGGCTAATCCAACACAGGGTCTAAAGTCTCCCTTTTCCTGTTTAAATAATAAAATTATCTTAAAATTAGCTCTAAACCTTTTCTTGGAAAAAGTTCTGTATGTTGCTGATCTGTGTTCTCTTTTCCATTTGCAAAACAAATCTTGAATTTCACAGAGAGCGAAGATGCTATGACAAGCTCTTCCTCTAACAATCATTATTTCATTGGCTCACTGCCCTTGACAATTAGGAGAAGATTTATAGACATGTCCCCTGAATAATTGGCAATTAATTTGAGATTAGATGCCCAAAAAGTACAGTATTTCTAATGTAATGCGAAGGTTGAGGCTTTTGGCTTATAAATGTCACGAAACACAGAGTAAATGTTAGCCGGCAGCGTAGTTAACCTTGCCCTTTTGCACATCCGCAGTAGGGAGGAGTTTTAGTTTAATGATCATAAACTTTAGCTAGCTTGGCTAGTTTGATTGTAAAGCTCAAGAGTAAACAAAGAATGTCTATGAATTAAGAATGCTTCCAGTCTCAATGCCCCAGGTTCATCTTGACAGGTATTGAATATAATTCATAAGGATCTATGTGGGATAAAGAAATACTCTATCCTGAGTCTTCTTTGGATTTTTGTTTTGGACTCATAAGGACCTATATGAGATAAAGAGATATGAATCCTGAGTCTTCGGAATTGCTTTTGACTTAGGCAGTGGTACATTTGGATCCCATAACATCTTTACAACTTACAGATCAAATGTTAACTGTCAGTGTGTTTTTATTGCACAGAACTCTGGTCTCCAAGAGGAATATAAATCCTAGGTTCTAGGCAATGGGGATTTTGCTGATAAACTTTCTTGTCCTTGTGGTCAAATTCGAGAAAGTTTAGACCTAGAAGTAGAGTTGGCCAGCATGACTATCACATGTCAGTAATTTACTAGTTGATTTTATTTTCTGAACAATTCCAGTGCAGTGCCAGTTCAGTTCAGTCGCTCAGTCGTGTCCAACTCTTTGTGACCCCATTGACTACAGCACACCAGGCAGGGGTCTATCACCAACTCCTGGAGCTTGCTTAAACTCATGTCTATCAAGTCGGTGGCAAGGTGCCAGGAGTATATTAAATCTGTGCTAAATGTTAACCAGATTACATGTGTCCAGAAAATTTTAGTGCAGTAGAGTTTATATTAGAGTCCTGAATAGTCATTGGAAGGACTGATGCTGAAGCTGAAACTCCAATACTTTGGCCACCCGATGCGAAAAACTGATTCGCTGGAAAAGACCCTGATGCTGGGAAAGATTGAAGGCAGGAGAAGGGGATGACAGAGGATGAGATGGTTGGATGGCATCACCAACGCAATGGACATGAGTTTGAGTAGGCTCCAGGAGTTGGTGATGGACAGGAAAGCCTAGCGTGCTGCAGTCCATGGGGTCTCTAAGAGTCGGACACAGCTGAGCGACTGACCTGAACTAAGAGTTTTATTCCCTTCTGGAAACTCTAGAAGTATCTTTTATTCCAAATTTCCCTGTGCCTGTATTTTGTTTCTGGCCATGTAAGTCAAAAGTTTTATGTGCATTTTTTAAAAGTTCATTTTAATTATAATTTCTTATATATCTAATTCATAGTTAGTATTTTGTATATGTGTGTATTTGGCCACTCTGTGTGGCTTTTTAGGATCTTGGTTCCTTAACCAGTGATTGAACTGAGGGAGGCCCTTGGCAGCGAGAGCTTGGTGTCCTAAGCATTGGACCACCAGGGAATTTCCTGTGTGTATTTTTAAAAGGAATAGCAGTCCATTTTTGGACTGATCTCAGCTCTTTCTTCACTTGCGTCAATGGTGGCCCACTCTAGTGATAATCTCCATCTTTTATTAAGTGCTTTCTCTTCTCCAAGTACTGTCTGAATCTCATTTAATCCTTACAAGTCTTGTATTAGAGCTACTGTTACATCGGTGCTCTGTTTTCATAAATGAGAAAAGTGAGGTTCAGAGATTAAGCAAGGCACTTGGGTTCACCAGCTAATAAAGAGTAGAACCAGGATTCACACCCAAACCTGTCTGTCTCAACCACCAAGATTTACTCCACTCTTCTTTCAGTTTCTCTCTTTAATGAGAAATTGAAAACTAAGCATTTATAACAGTGCCTACCATATAGTCTTTTAATAATTATGTACAGTTTAAACTTTTGAAATTGATTTTATGATAGTATAATTTCTATACTATAAAATGTCTCCATTTAGATATACTCTTCTGTAAGTTTTGATAAATGTGTAAACCCGTGTTATCACTAACACAATTGAGATATACTGCATTGGAATCCCCCCCCCCGCTGCCTAAGTTTCCTCTTGATTCCCCCTTTTAAAAAAGTTTTTGTCTTGATATCAGTGTTGACTCTCAGGAAGTCATAAAAAATAGTTCAGACTTCTTGCTTATCCTTCACCCTGCCTCTTCCAGTGGTGACATTCTTATATAGCTATATAATACAGTTGCAGAGCCAGGAAATGATAAATATACTCTATAGATTTTATTCCCTGTGTGTTAATCTCTTCCTGTTCTCACTCCAGGTCACTGCTGAACTGTTTTGTGTCATTGTAGATAGGCCTTCTGTGAAGCTTTATATATAAATGGAATCAGACAATATGTTGTCTTTTGTGTCTGGCTTCTTTTGCTCAGCATAATGTATTTGAGATTCATCAATATTAGTGATTTGTATCTTTTAATTGTTGTATAGCATTCTGTTGTTTGAATATAATACAGTTCCCTTATCCATTCAATATTGATATTCGTTTGGATTGTTTCCAATTAGGGGCTATTATATAATGAATAAAGTTGCTGTGATGATTCATCTATAAGTTTTGTGTTTATATGTGTGTACTTGTTTTCACTTCTCTTGCATAAGTAACAGTGGAATAGGGTCATTTCGTTAGTGAAGATTAGTTTATAAGATACTGTCAAATTGTTTCCCCATTTTAGACACCCACTAGCTGTATATAGGAGTTCCTGTTGCTTCACGGTCTTGCTAAAACCTAATAATGATTTTGCCATTCTGGCAGGTATGTAGTAGGATCTCACTGTGACTTTAATTTGCCTTTCTCTAATAATTAGTGATATTGAATATCTTTTCATATGCTTAATGCACAATTGTATATATTTTATAAACTATATATTCAGACCATTTTGGGGAGGTAGGAAATGCGTGTGTGTGTGTGTATGTCTTCTTACCTAATAAATATTTGATGAATAATTGAATGACCTGAGATAGAGCTATGTATTTTTCTTTTGGCCACTCTAAATCTTAGGTGTACTACAACTCAAGTAAAGTAGTTCAAATTGAATTTCATTAGTCTATTCTAAAATGATCACCTATAGTAGGAAACCTGGTTTAGAATATGATACTAAAATAAAGATCAGTAATTCCTCTCCTAGGCGTCATAGCATCTTCTTAACCATCAAAACTTTCATCCTCAAAACTTGTTCTTTTTGACCATGGGAAAATTATCTTCTGAAGATGTGAATTTTGTGGTTCACACGGATACTGCATTGTTTCTCTAATGCTAAAAATGCTCTTACCTAATTTTTATCTTGTCTAAAAACGGAAGGGCAATCTTAGCCTTGTTATTTTTAGCTGTCACTGAAGCAGTTTTCTCCACTAAGAATAAGTGTTAGCTATATTGATCTATAAGCCATCTGCTGATCATGTAGACTATAATTTGTGTTTATAATTTTTTTGAAAAGTTTGGTTACCTACTTCTTTCTGTGATACAATTTGTAATAATATATTTTTTTAAGCTTTTGTGTCGGTCTGTTATCTGTAGAGAATTAAAAAGAAATAAACACATAGACCAGCCCAGGTAACTATTGCTTAAGCAACACCAATTTAAAAAAAAATGTGTTTAGTGATTGTAAATCAACATAGAATAGTAAGCTCTATATATCTTTTTCTGTCTGTATAATGAGGAGTGACATCTCCTCTTTTATTTCCCAAACTCAAGTCCTTCTTTCTAAAGGAGACTGTTGTTAAAACTTTTTGGTGGTTCCTTCCATTAATACATGGTCTCTCCTTTTCTTTATTCTTCTCACATAAAAAGTCAGATACCATTCCACATATTTTTCCTGCAGTTCCAACACATGAAGATCTAGCTTTTGTAGAGTAGTTATTATGCAGATGATAGACTTGGTTGATTCCTGATGGTTGTTTCCAGGGTTTTTTGGTGATTATTTTTATTTATTCACTGTTACAAAAATGTTTCAATGAACAATACTGGAGATTTGGGCAGACTTTGCAAGTATAGCCATAGAGTAAATTTATTCCAGTTGAATCCCTGGTCAAAGAGCATTTTACAATTTGTCAGCTGTTGCTAGACTGTCCTCTGTAAGATTTCAGCCATCCACTTTTCATCTAATAATGTTTGCAAGTGTCTACAATACATATTTTAAATGTAATAGCCTCTTTTGCGTTCTTTGTTATTTGAGTCTCCTCGTATTATGTGAATTGGGATCCCCAAACTGATGCTGTTTCAGTGCTGTTTTATCTCTGTTACATTCCTGCTTGCTTTTTCCCCTGCATAGGAAAACCTAAACTTGAGTCTTCCCGCTGACAGCGGGTAGCAGACTAGAATGGCTTCATGGGGCTCTCCTATACGTGGCTCTCGGGCTGCCCAGTCTCTAGGAAACCTGGTGTTTGATGCCTTCTGTTTTATATCTTTCCTGTAGGAGGAAAGCTGAACAAAGACCTGCGACATTTTCTCAATCAGAGGTTCCAGAAAGGGTCGCCTGATCATGAGCTCCAGCAGACCATAAGAGATAACCTTTACCGCCATGCTGTGCCTTGTAAGTAGTCAGTTTTGGACATCTTACTGCTGGTGGGTGTGTGAAAAGTTGAGGGAAGACAGACGATAGCTGGTTCTGGAATACTTGGCAGTTTGTTCATTTAGTGACTCCCTAAGTGCAGGGAGTCCAAATTGACAATGAGGGACTGGCAATCCAGTGGTTAAGACTCCACACTTCCAATGTAGGGGGCGTGAGTTCTATCCCTAGTTAAGACACTAAGACCCCACGTACTGCAAGGGGAGGCTAAAAAATGGTGAAACAATTTAAAAACAAGCAAAAAAATTGACAGTGAGACAGAGTACTAAACCAGGTGAATGACTTGGTTTTTCAAGTTCTGGCTTGAATATGCCAGGCAAATTATTTATCCTTTGTAAGGTCATGTTTTCACAGCAGTGAAAAGCACATCTCACTCCTACTACCTTCAAAGAACTGTTAGAAAGTCAAAGGAGTGACATTTGTCAATGTGTTTGTATCGTATGGGCACGGTGTAAGCCTCATAAATGTTAACCATTTTTGTTATGAGTGAAGAGGACCAGGCCAGAGGCCTTCAAACTGACCTCGGAGGATTTCAGTAGGTCTCTGGTGGCCCTCAACAAAGGGAATGCCTCAGTGAATTCTCTCTTCCTCCCCACCTTAATGAGATTCATAAATCATGATTTCATATATGATTTCCTTTGAAGAAAGCCTGCGATTCCACAGATTAAAACCCCCAAATTTCCAAACCTATTAGATAAGACCAAATCTGAGAAAGTAAGATAATGGAATGTAGGGACTATGACATTGGGAATTTTGTGGTTAAGGGAAAGAAGGAAGGGAGGAGGGAATCAGCCTATCAGATCATGAGGTATTACCATGCTCTATCAGACTACATTTTCATCCAGCTCATTATGAGATGAGAATCCTGGGAAGACGTGTGATTATTTACATTCATTCAAAATAGGAAGAAAAAACGAAGAAAAGAAGATGAAAGAATGGTTTTTATTTTATTATTTGGGAGTTTTCTTTTTTCTCTCGATTATCCAGTCATTCAAAATTTTATAATTAAAAAAATTTTTTTTAATCTCCTAAAGAAAGGAGGACAAATTTGAAGTTCAAGGTACTCTGCTGATTGCTCTAATTTGTTTGCTATGGATGGTAATATTTTTCCAGTGATGTGCTAGAGTGCTAGTGTTTCCTCATACTACTGCAAAATGATGAACAAAATTGATTTCAGGCATGCCATGGTTCTGCAAGGACTTAGACTGAAAGCATAGCTGGGGACCTTTAGCGATCAGATTTTAGAACAGACCCTGCCTTCCATTTCACCTATTCATAAAGCCAAGACTCCAAGAGTAAGACTGAGTTGACTGCAAGTGACATGGGTCAGTGCCCCAAAGTTGCCTCTTTCTGCTGAGTGGAAGAGCCACATTTATTTATTTATTTATTTTCAGAGCTGCATTTGACAGAGAAAATACCATCATGCATTGATGTGAATCCCTGGCCCCCAGTTCTTTTAATTTTGCATTATTAGTATTGAAAGCCATAATCCTAAAATATCATAACTGTTCCTTACACTTGGATTAATAATAATAATGATGATAATACCTATGGTTACTCACATGCATGGGCAGGGATTGCCTTTCTATTTTTATATAAATAAATAAAGAAATCAAGACACAAAGGTAAGCCAGTTAAAGCAAGGCCAAAAGTGACTGGGGTTTCAAGTCATTGTCCTACCTCTGATATACTGTCCCATGTTACACTTAGAATAGCAGCCCTTTGAGGTTGAGGTTTCCAGTACCCATTTTCCAGATGAGGAAACACAGTCACAGAGCGATCAAGTAACTGTTTCATGGCAGATCCAGGGCTTTGGGACTTGTAAGCCATCCAGGGCTATTTCTGTAGCTCAACCGTTGCTGCCCCCGAAGTTCTAGTAAGCAGGTTGGATGCAATTTTGCATAATTCAGTAATTGCAGAATCATGATTGTTCTCTGTGTGATTTTTCCCCTACTCAGATTCCAATTTAAGAAATGGGGAATGAAGCAAATGAGCACACCATTTCTTGACGCATCTGTGGTGTTACTATGGTTACATTTTGGCAAGCTTTTCCATTTATTTTTTTCCAGTGATTTATTGGACCTGACTGTGAGCTAAATGGCTTGATTTTAAGCTTATCACTCTGTAGGAATTGGGGCAAAAATGACCTCAGCCTTTTAAAAAACAGTGGAAAATAATATTTTGTCTTTGCTTATAGAGAGCCATTGGTATTCATGTTTCATGTCTATGAAACCAATAAATCAGAAATTGAGAATGTGGAGAGAGGTTTTTTTTTCCTTACTAAAGAGAAAACAGGTAACATTTCATTTTGTATTTCCTGCATAAAACAGGAAGGAAACTTGGAAGAGGTCTGTTTCTGAATCTGGCGCAGTGTGTGTGCCTTTGAACAGTGGTCACATGGGATTTGGTTATGGGCTTAGATGACTGGGGCCACATTTGTGTTTATTTTGGTTCTTTGGCCCGTGTGACTGATAGAGCAGAACTCAGTACCAAGCTGTTGTGCTCATGGATGAGGAAGCCCTTGATTGAGTCACGGATCTTCCCAGTGATGTTGTAACTGTGCCACCGGGAAATGAACTCCTGCAATCTATATTTTCCAGAACTTCCTGCTGCCGATATTTCAGTAACTTTGGTCTTTTGAGAAGGGATGATCTCATGAACAGGTGCTTGCGAGCTGGGGTAGACTTCCTTTTCTTTACATTTTAGGAGGCTCACATGTCATTAGAAATGAACAGATAAGGCTGTTTGTTCTCAAGTTTGTTTTAGGATCATCATAGTGTAGTAGAACCTTCTGGGCACCATGATGGATTTTGCCATTCAGAATTCCATTTTATCCTCGTTTTTTGGCAGACAGTGTAAGTTTTGCATCCATATTTTCAGGTAAAAAAAGTGAAGTAACAAATGTAGTTTCCTCAAAATCATACCAGTTCTAATGCCACATTACTCACTTCTCATCCACTGCTATTTTTAAAAGTGGCTTTATTGAAATATAATTCATATATCATATAATTCACCCAGTTAAATTGTTCATTTAGTGCTATTTTTGCTATAGTCATTATTATTTTCTACTCCTCTTTTGTTTTGATTCAAAAACATTTATTATTTCCATAGTATGAAAAGGGTCATCATAGATAAAATTCAATTATATTATCATTGAAAATTACTCATTTCAGTTCAGTTTCTCAGTTGTGTGTGACTCTTTACAACCCCATAGACTGCAACATGCCAGGCTTTCCTGTCCATCACCAACTCCTGGAGCTTTCTTAAACTCATGTCCATCGAGTTGATGATGCCATCCAACCATCTCATCCTCTGTCATCCCCTTTTCCTCCTGCCTTCAATCTTTCCCAGCATCACAGGCTTTTCTAATGAGTCAGTTCTTGACATCAGGTGGCTAAAGTATTGGAGCTTCAGCTTCAGCATCAGTCCTTCCAATGAGTATTCGGGATTGATTTCCTATAGGATTGACTGGTTTGATCTCCTTGCAGTCCAACAGACTCTCAAGAGTCTTTAACACCACAGTTCAAAAGCATCAGTTCTTCAGCGCTCAGCTTTCTTTATGGTCCAACTCTCACATGGATACATGACTTTAGGCAAACCCATAGTTTTGATTAGATGGACCTTTTTTGGCAAAGTAATATCTCTGCTTTTTAATATGCTTTCTAGGTTTGTCATACCTTTTCTTCCAAGGAGTAAGTGTCTTTTAATTTCATGGCTGCAGTCACCATCAGCAATGATTTTGTTGCAGGAAGGGGGGACACTTCCAGTTACCAAAAGTCTAACACTCAGAAATGAATTGTCCAAGGAGACACATATGCTGACAAAGCAGAAGAGTTTATTGGGAAGGGGCACTTGGGCGGAGCGCTGTAGGGTAAGGAACCCAGGAGAACTGCTCTGCCATGTGGCTTGTAGTCTCCAGTTTTATGGTGAAGGGATTATTTTCTGAGTTGTTTTTGGCCAATCATTTTGACTCACAGTCCTTCCTGGTGGCACATGCATTGATCAGCCAAGATGGATGCCAGCTAGAAAGATTCTGGGAGGTGGTTGGACATGTGATGTCACCTTTTGAACTTTCCCGAACTCTTCTGGTTGGTGCTGGCTTATTAGTTCCGTGTTCCTTACCAGGACCTCCTATTGTAAAACAGATGGTTAGTATTTTGCCTGGCCAGGTCATACCTGAATGGTCTAGTGGTTTTCTCTACTTCCTTCATTTTAAGTCTGAATTTTGCAATAAGGAGTTCATGATCTGAGCCACAGTCAGCTACCAGTCTTGTTTTTGCTGACTGTATAGAGCTTCTCTATCTTTGCCTGCAAAGACTGTAACCAGTCTGATTTTAGTGTTGACCATCTGGTGATGTCCATGTGTAGAGTCTTCTCTTGTGTTGTTGGAACAGGGTGTTTGCTATGACCAGTGCGTTCTCTTGGCAAAACTCTGTTAGTCTTTGCCCTGCTTCATTCTGTCTTCCAAGGCCAGACTTGACTGTTACAGCAGGTATTTCTTGACTTCCTACTTTTGCATTCCAGTCCCCTATGAGGAAAGGACATCTTTTTTGGGTGTTAGTTCTAGAAGGTCTTGTAGGTCATCATAGAACTGTTCAACTTCAGCTTTGTCAGCATTAGTGGTTGGGATGTAGACTTGAATTGCGGTGATACTGAATGGCTTGCCTTGGAAACGAACAGAGATCATTCTGTCATTTATCAGATTGCTCCCAAGCACTGTATTTCAGACTCTTGTTGAGTACAAGGGCTACTCCATTTGTTCTAAGGGATTCTTGCCCACAGTAGTAGATATAATGGTCATCTGAATTAAATTCACCCATTCTGGTCTATTTTAGTTCGCTGATTCCTAAAATGTCGAGGTTCACTCTTGAAATGTCCTGTTGAACACTTTCAACTTACCTTGATTCATGGACCTAACATCCCATGTTTCTGTGCAGTGTTGTTCTTTACAGTGTTGGGCTTCATTTCCATCACCAATCACATCACAACTGGGCATTGTTTTCGCTTTGGTTCTGTTTCTTCATTCTTTCTGGAGTTATTTCTCCACTCTTCTCCAGTAGTGTATTGGGCACCTACTGACCTGGGGAGTTCATCTTTCAATGTCATATCTTTTTGCCTTTTCATACTGAAAATTACTACTACCACCACCACCCCCAAAATTACTGCAGAAAAAGAGATAACTAGATGCAGAATGAGTCAGAAGCCTTGGTGTAAAATCTGAGGGCTGTTCTATAACTGGTCAGCTTGGTCAGATAGCCTCTCTGAGTCTCTCTCTCTATATATTTTTTAAAAATCTATAGTAAAATGGAGCTGGAAATATCTGTCTCCAGCATTGTCTTACCAAATGCTGACGGTAGCCCCAAGAGATGGATACATTGGAGGAGACAGAGACTCAGAGAGGTATATAGGTTGCTTCGAATCACACAGTTAGCAAAGAACATGGTCAGGGTTTAACCAATTCTCTAACTCCTGCACTAATCACACAGTAATGTGTTTAGAAAAACCTGTTTGCAGTTCAGGAAGCAACCATTAGAACCAGACATGGAACAATGAACTGGTTCAAAATTGGGAAAGGAGTATGTCAAGGCTGTGTATTGTCACCCTGTTTATTTAACTTATATGCAGAGTACATCATGTGAAATGCTAGGCTGAATGAAGCACAAACTGGAATCCAGATTGCAGGGAGAAATATAAATAACCCCCAATATGCAGATAACACCACCCTTATGGCTGGAAAGTGAAGAGGAACTAACTAAAGAGCCTTTGAGGATGGTGAAATAAGAGAGTGGAAAAGCTGGCTTAAAACTCAACAATCAAAAAACTAAGATCATGGCATCCGGTCCTACCACTTCATCACTTCATGGCAAATAGGTGGGGAAACAATGACAGACGGTTATTTTCTTAGGCTCCAAAAGCACTGCAGATAGTGACTGCAGCCATGAAATTAAAAGACGCTTGCTCCTTGGAAGAAAAGCTATGACAAACTGGAACAGCATATTAAAAAGCAAAGGCATTACTTTACCAACAAATGTTTATCTAGTCAACGCTTTTTTTTTCAATAGTCATGTATGGATGTGAGAATTGGACCATAAAGAAAGCTGAGTGCTGAAGAATTGATGCTTTTGAACTGTGGTGTTGGAGAAGACTCTTGAGAGTCTGTTGGACTGCAAGGAGATCAAACCGGTCAATCCTAAAGGAAATCAACCCCGAATATTCATTATAAGGACTGATCTGAAGCTGAAACTCCAATACTTTGGCCACCTGATGCGAAAAGCTGACTCATTAGGAAAGACCCTGATGCTGGGAAAGATTGAGGCCGGAGGAGAAGAGAATGACAGAGGACCTGATGGTTGGATGGAGTCTCTGACTCAATGGACATGAGTTTGAGCAAGCTCCTGGAGATGGCGGTGAACAGGAAAGCCTGGCCTGCTGCAGTCTATGGGGTTGCAAAGAGTCAGACACGACTGAGAGACTAAACAACAAAAATGTGATTAGAGCAGTATACCATGGACCACTGAGACTGAAAGAAGAAAGAAAGAAAAATCTCACTGTTGAATTACAAATGTTTAAAATCATAGAGTTTTATGTCTTGGGGGTGGGAAGCTAGATAAGTCATCGTATCTAAGAAATAAGCATCTTCTCTCTGATTTTCATGTATTTCACTGATGTGTAGTATTGAATTTTAATAACTGCTTAATGATTATTCAGCTTTTAAAAAATCACTGTAGGAACCTCTTGAGATTTATCAGTAGTCTACTCATGGAAAACCACCTTAAGATAAATGAATCTTTTAAAAAAGAATTTTTTAAATTTTCAGCTGCCCTGGGTCTTCCTTGCTGCATGAGCTTTTCTCTAGTTGCAGTGAATGGGGGCTATTCCGTAGGTGCAATGAGCAGGCTTCAGTGGTTATATCTCAGTAACTGCGGTTCCTAGGCTCTAGGGTACAGGCTCAATGGTTGTGGTGCCTGGGCTTAGTTGCTCCTCAGCATGTGGGATCTTCCTGAACCAGGAATCCAATCTGCAGGCAGATTCTTTACCACTGAGCTACAGGGGGAGCCCCAATAAGTGGACTTCAAATGCATGGAAACGTCATCAGTGTTGCTGACGTCTCTCATTCCTCAGAATCATCTGGATAATATTTCTGTCTCCTGCCCCTCCAATCCTGCTTACATTCCCAGTACCCTTCCCCTGAATTCTTTAGTCATACAAACTTCGTCCATTTCTCAAATATGCCTGATACCTTCTTATAACTGGGTATCAATTATTGTCTCTTTTCTCTCCATCTTTCCATCTAACCAGTTCATAAGCTTCCTGTAAGCTTCAGTCTAGATGCCACTACCTCCAGGAAGGTCTCCGTTGATTGTACCCATTGCCTTCCTCACTGCTTCCACAGCCCCACCACCCCATTTGACCACATACTCTGCCTGCTGTATATCTGTCTGTTCTTTTAGAATCCTACTCTTGTGAGGCCAGCAACTGATCTGCCTCAGTGATCAGCCCACACCTGGCTGGCTGAGTGCCTGGACCATGGGATAAACATCTATTGATTGAAAGAACTGATGAAGAAATGGATAGAGACCCTCTTTGTTTTTCTTGTTTTATTATTTGTTTTCTTCATTACTTAACATTTGGGGGAATCAGCAGAGCTACTCTCGCCATAAAGCTCTCAGAATAAAGGGCAGCTCAGCAGCTTGAGCTCCGAGTTGGCTGATGAAGACTCCACTGATTACGTGACTGAGAATCTAAACCCAGAAAGTCCAGTCTCCCGGTGAGTTTGGAGCTGGAGTGCCCATTCACAGCTCCTCCTAATTACAGTCTAGATATCACTGCACCTCCTGCACTGATAGCCATTCTGCTTTATGACTTCTTGTCTTAGCTGATGTGACAACATCTGAGATTCTTGCTTTGGAACGGCTGCTTTGCCCGTGAAGATAAATGCATTACCTGACAGGGCTTGTCATTGACTCTACTGCTGCTGTCAAAACGAGATACAGCTCATCTAGGAATCTCGGGGCTCTGGAATGCTGAAGTCCACCCCTCCTGTTCCTTCTCCCTTCTCTGGGCACAATAGTGATTGAACACATCTTTCTTTTCAAGCAGAGGTCATTTGAAAGAGGAAAGGATAAGTCAGTTTTTTCTGTAGCTTAACATGGTGATCAAGGCTCTCCTTGATACTGAGATCATTGCAACCTGTAAGAGGCATTGATCATTGACTTAAAGGAGTTTACAAAGGAATTAAACATGTTTGATCTCTAAGATTATTTAAATCTAATGTGGTAAACATAGGTGATCCTGCTTTTTGTTTGTAGAGGTGGTGGATTTTAATGGACATGTTTGTTAGCATCTGCTAACCAACAGTTAATGTTTTTATTATTTTGAATGTGACTGTGAAGTCAGGGGAGAAGAAAATGGCAACTCACTCAAGTACTCTTGCCTGGGAAATCCCATGGACCGAGGAATCTAACAGGCTACAGTCCATGGGGTCCCAAAGAGTCATTTAAGAGAATGAAATACAATATATGTTTAAAGAAATCTTGTATCAAATGTGTTTTATAAAACTATGTACAAATAAAATTTCCAGCTTCTCTAATGGATAATGAGCACTTATGAGATCCAAGTAAGAACACTTCACCAGTTATGCTGTGTTAAGTTACCCAAGTCCCTATGAAATGAGCTACCCACAGTTTAAACAATAAGAAAATGTCACTTTTGTTAGTTTCAGTCATGATAAGAATAAAGTAGACTTATGAGCTGCTTGGCATATTGCCTGTTGCATTTAAAATTTAACCAGTTATACATCTCTATTTTGGGAAAATACACTGTAATGTATTTAGGGATATAGGGCCATGGCTACAAAAGATTAGAAATGGTTAAAATTTTGTACTATTCTTACTCTTACAAATTTCTATAAATATGAAATTATTCCCAAATAAAAGTATTTTAAAAACAGTTCAGTTCAGTCACTCAATTGTGTCTGACTCTTTGTGACCCCATAGACTGCAGCACACCAGGCTTTCCTGTCCATCACCAACTCCCAGGGCCTACTCAAATTCATGTCCATTGCGTCGGTGATGCCATCAACCGTCTCATCCTTTGTCATCCCCTTCTCCTCCCACCTTCCATCTTTCCCAGCATCAGGGTCTTTTCAAATGAGTCAGATCTTCGCATCAGGTGGCCAAAGTATTGGAGCTTCAGCTTCAGCATCAGTCCTTCCAGTGAATATTCAGGACTGATTTCCTTTAGGATGGATTGGTTGGATCTCCTTGCAGTCAAAGGGACTCTCAAGAGTCTTCTCCAGCACCACAGTTCAAAAGCATCAGTTCTTTGGTGCTTAGCTTTCTTTATGGTCCACCTCTCGCATCCATACATGGCCACTGGAAAAACCTTAGCTTTGACTAGATGGACCTTTGTTGGCAAAGTAATGTCTCTGTTTTTTAATATGCTGTCTAGGTTTGTCACAGCTTTTCTTCCAAGGAGCAAGTATCATGGTTTCATGGTTGCAGTCACCATCTGCAGTGATTTTGGAGCCCCCAAAATAAAATCTCTCACTGTTTCCATTGTTTCCCCATCTATTTACCCATACCATAAATTTAAAAAAAAAAACAACCAATGTAGTTTCTGGAAAATATATTAGGTGTTGTATTTTTGTTTTTCCAGATTATTAATATTAATGTTTTTAACCTAACATTGTGATTTTGTTAATACTTTGATAGATCTTATTTATTAAACTATAGTGGGACTAGCCTGAGACATTGTGCATATATTAAAACCCCAACACTTACAGAATACCAAATACATGCTAAGTGTTGTAGTTTTAGTTCCTCATTTAACCTTTGTGGAAAAACTGTGGGGATAAAGTAATTGTTATTGTTCTCATTTACAGATGAGGAAACTGAGCCTTGGTAAGGTTAATACTTTGTCTTAAAATTGTGGAATCGAACTGGAACCGAGGCACTCAACACGGATGCTAATGCTGCCTCTAGTAGCCACCACATTTTCTTAGCTCAGACTGTGTGTGTGGATATATATACGCAGACTCAATATATTTAGGAAATAAGTTAGGAAAAATTCTTTTAAATGGGTCCTAAGTATCTGCTAATGGCATTCTAGATGACTATGAGTATAATAATCATCATTAGAATTATTACCATATATTGAGTGCTTGCCAGGTGCTAGGTTTTGTCTTATATTTGTGTAATAACTCATTTAATCCTCACAGTAGCCTTGCGTGTATATGTTATTACTCTCCACATTCAGGGAAACTGAGGAACAAAGTGATTGAATACCTTGCTGAAGATGTCGTGGTGAAGGTAGAACTGTGTTGTCTTGTTCTGAAAGTTTCCTTCTTAGCCAGTGGCTCATATTGCCTGCTATTTATAACTCTGGAGAATATTAGAGAAAAAAAAGGAAAATAATCAGTAATTCAACATACTCCTTCTCTTTTGGAGAACAGAGCAACTATTTTTTCATACTCTTTTTTTGCTAGGGGAATGGGGGTGTTAGGTCCATGACCAGGGATTGAATCTCAACCCACAGCAGTGAAAATGTGGAGTCCTAATCACTGAACTGAAAAGCAGGATATTCCCTGCTTTTCAAGATAATATGTCTTAGTCTTAGATTCTATCAAAGCTACCACAGTATACAATCCTGGGGGGCACTATTCAGTTTATAATCTATGTGAATGGTGCCCTGGGTTGTGGGCAGCACCCTGACTGCCTGGCTGTATGTTGTGGCTGAGTTCCAGTAGCCGATACTCAGCCGATACTCAGCCGATACTCTGAAAGAGAACCCATTGCCATTCAGTTGGGATGCATGTGTCTCAATCATGGTAAAACGGTACCTTACTCCTGTGAGGGTAATACCCACCACATACTTGAACACCAGAAGCCTAAGCCAGTCCAATTACACGATCTCTCCGTCCTTAATTATGCCAATCAAAGGTTTGAGACAGTACTGGGACTGAATCTTTCAGGGTAGAAGCTGATATTTCTTTCATTTATCCTGCCTTCAGTCATTTGCTTTAACTATTCACACAGCCAGTCTCCATTTATTTCATGTATCTGTCTATTCAGCAAGCATGTATTGAATATTGCTGTGAGCAGGTCACCATGACAGACGCTCAACATTTAGGGGGGAAACTGGTTACCTTTCCTGCTTTCAGGGAGTTTATAGTATAGTGGGCAACCACTATAACAAACAAGAGACAGCTGTAAGAGAGAGAAGTAAATCCCATGGTAGAGTAAGCCCAGGACTACATGACATACAGGGACAGACACCAAGCTCAGTCTTGAGACCAGTGAATCAGTGTGACCAGGAAGTGAAATAAATCCCCGAAGAGAAGACAAAGGAAAAGCAGTGCAATATCTTTCCTAGGAAGAGTCAGGAAATATCTACTCATGTAACCATGGGCAAATGACTAAAATCTCTAGGCTTAATTCCTCTTTAAAAAGGAGTATGTTTATTAGGGGTATAATTGACTCATTAAGCATCTTAATATCCCAGGCCCAGTCTCAAGATAATATAGTCCTTTGTACAGTGCTCTCTCCTTAGGTCCCTTCAAGAATAGACTGCTTAGAGTTTTGTATCTTACAACAACTAAAACCAGTGCCACAGTGAAAGATAGGATGCGATTTTAATGCTTGCGTTTACTTAATCCTTTTAGCATACACATAACAATGCAGTATAATAGGGCAGTTCACTAGCTGCAAGATGTATAAAACATTAACTCAAGGTATACTAAACGCAGTATATTCTAGTAATAGACTCCAAGTCCAAATACATTTCTTTTAGTGTATCTTTGTAACTGTAGACATAACTTTATTTGATGATAACAAAAGTCTAATTTTAAGGCTCTTTTTGAATAGTAGACATGGATTAAAGATCTTGCCCCTTTGCCTCCTCGGCATCTCAGTAGATACAGGATGTGATGAGATGAGATAGGGGCGTCCCTGATAGCTCAGTTGGTAAAGAATCCACCTGCAATGCAGGAGACTCTGGTTTGATTCTTGGCTTGGGAAGATCCGCTGGAGAAGGGATAGATCACCCACTCCAGTATTCTTGGGCTTCCCTTGTGGTTCAGGTGATAAAGAATCCACCTGCAATGTGGGAAACCTGGGTTTGATCCATGGGTTGGGAAGATCTCCCAGAGAAGGGAAAGGCTACCCATTCGAGTATTCTGGCCTGAAGAATTCCAAGGACCGCATAGTCCATGGAGTCACAAAGAGTAGGACACAACTGAGCGATTTTCTAAAACAGCTTGAACATCTGGAAGTTCGCGGTTCACATATTGCTGAAGCCTGGCTTGGAAAATTTTGAGCATTACTTTACTAGCGTGTGAGATGAGTGCAGTTTTGCGGTAGTTTGAGCATTCTTTGGCATTGCCTTTCTTTGGGATTGGAATGAAAACTGACCTTTTCCAGTCCTTTGGCCACTGCTGAGTTTTCCAAATTCGCTGGCATATTGAGTGCAGCACTTTCACAGCACCATCTTTCAGGATTTGAAATAGCTCAACTGGAATTCCATCACCTCCAGTAGCTTTGTTTGTAGTGATACTTTCTAAGGCCCCCTTGACTTCACATTCCAGGATGTCTGGCTCTAGGTGAGTGATCATACCATCATGATTATCTGGGTCATGAAGATCTCTTTTGTACAGTTCTTCTGTGTATTCTTGCCACCTCTTCTTAATATCTTCTGCTTGTTAGGTCCCTACAATTTCTGTCCTTTATCGAGCCCATCTTTGCATGAAATATTCCCTTGGTATCTCTAATTTTCTTGAAGAGATCTCTAGTCTTTCCCATTCTGCTTTTTCCCTCTATTTCTTTGCATTGATCGCTGAGGAAGGCTTTCTTATCTCTCCTTGCTATTCTTTGGAACTCTGCATTCAGATGCTTATATCTTTCCTTTTCTCCTTTGCTTTTCGGTTCTCTTCTTTTCACAGCTATTTGTAAGGCCTCCCCAGACGGCCATTTTGCTTTTTTGCATTTCTTTTCCATGGGGATGGTCTTGATCCCTGTACAATGTCCCGAACCTCCGTCCATAGTTCATCAGGCACTCTATCAGATCTAGTCCCTTAAATCTATTTCTCACTTCCACTGTATAATCGTAAGGGATTTGATTTAGGTCATACCTGAATGGTCTAGTGGTTTCCCCCACTTTCTTCAATTTAAGTCTCAATTTGGCAAGAAGGAGTTCATGATCTGAGCCACAGTCAGCTCCCAGTCTTGTTTTTGCTGACTGTATTAAGCTTCTCCATCTTTGGCTGCAAAGAATATGATTAATCTGAATCAGAGGTCAAATGCAAACATCCGCTGGCATGGAAAAAGCAAGAGAGTTCCAGAAAAACATCTATTTCTGCTTTATTCACTATGCCAAAGCCTTTGACTGTGTGGATCACAATGCTGCTGCTGCTGCTGCTGCTAAGTCGCTTCAGTCGTGTCCAACTCTATGCGACCCCATAGACGGCAGCCCACCAGGCTCCCCCGTCCCTGGGATTCTCCAGGCAAGAACACTGGAGTGGGTTGCCATTTCCTTCTCCAATGCATGAAAGTGAAAAGTGAAAGTGAATTCGCTGAGTCTTATCCAACTCTTAGCAACCCCATGGACTGCAGCCTACCAGGCTCCTCCATCCATGGGACTCTTCAGGCAAGAGTACTGGAGTGGGGTGCCATTGCTTTCTCCGGTGGATCACAATAAACTGGGAAATTCTGAAAGAGATGGGAATACCAGACCACCTGACCTGCCTCTTGAGAAACCTATATGCAGGTTAGGAAGCAACAGTTAGAACTGGACATGAAACAACAGACTGGTTCCAAATAGGAAAAGGAGCACATCAAGGCTGTATATTGTCACCCTGGTTATTTAACTTATATGCAGAGTACATCATGAAAAACGCTGGACTAGAAGAAACACAAGCTGGAATCAAGATTGCCAGGAAAAATATAAATAACCTCAGATATGCAGATGACACCACCCTTATGGCAGAAAGTGAAGAGGAACTAAAAACCCTCTTGATGAAAGTGAAAGAGGAGAGTGAAAAAGTTGGCTTAAAGCTCAACATTCAGAAAACAAAGATCATGGCATCTGGTCCCATCACTTCATGGGAAATAGATGGGGAAACAGTGGCAGATTTTATTTTTCTGGACTCCAAAATCACTGCAGATGGTGATTGCCATGAAATTAAAAGATGCTTACTCCTTGGAAGGAAAGTTATGACCAACCTAGATAGTATATTCAAAAGCAGAGACATTACTTTGCCAACAAAGGTCTGTCTAGTCAAAGCTATGGTTTTTCCTGTGGTCATGTATGGATGTGAGATTTGGACTGTGAAGAAAGCTGAGCGCCAAAGAATTGATGCTTTTGAAGTGTGGTGTTGGAGAAGACTCTTGAGAGTCCCTTGGACTGCAAGGAGATCCAACCAGTCTATCCTGAAGGAGATCAGTCCTGGGTGTTCATTGGAAGGACTGATGTTGAAGCTAAAACTCCGATACTTTGGCCACCTCATGTGAACAGTTGTTAGAAAAGACCCTGATGCTGGGAGGAATTGAGGGCAGGAGGAGAGGGGACGACAGAGGATAGATGGCTGGATGGCATCACCGACTTGATGGACATGAGTTTGAGTGAACTCTGGGAGTTGGCGATGAACAGGGAGGCCTGATGTGCTGTGATTCAAGGTGTTGCAAAGAGTCGGACACGACTGAGTGACTGAACTGAACTGAACTGAGCGACTTTCACTTTCATGAGATATAATGACACTTTGGACTGAGACTTGGCTCTTTCAAATCAAGATGCAGTGGATTATTAATGGAAAAAGCCAAAGTAGGGTTAATAAGTTATCTGAACTATCTAAGCAAGCAAGACAGGCCCTACTGAGCTCCAGTGGTACCAAGGCTCAGCCTTCTCTTTGTATTTCTAACACTTCTATCGTCAAAAGGAAAACGTTTTATTACTTGGACCATTTCTTCTGAGGTTGCCATGTTTCTAGTTGGATCTTCTCTCCTGACCTCCCTATTAGAAGTGAGACCATGCTATCTCTTCAGTGCTTCGCTTTGAAAACTAAGACAGAATTTGGTTATATTACCAATGAAGTCATTTTCAGGGTCAACAAGCTTAAAAGATTTATTACTTTGGCTTTCTAGTTATAGTTGCTGTACATAAATAAACTTGATATTTTTCTCTTTTCCAGTCTCATAAGATCATTTTAAACAGATCTTACAGGATTGTCAGAAATGACAACTTATGTATTTTTAGTTTTCCTCATCAGTTGATTTGAGGGACGCACACAAAAATGTTACCCAAATTGTACATAAAATATTCTCTAGATGAATAATATGACTTGGAAGTGAAACATCCTAGAAAACCATCAGATGAGCTCAAATTTGACCTAAGTTCTGATGGTTTGGTGCATGACTAAAAATAAGTCTGAGAATCTACATGTTTTTGCCCTAGTGAATAGAATATTGTGACTAATACAGGTTCCGTTGAATTTCGAGTTTGCTGCTTAATGTGGTCGTCCCATATAGGCTGCCTGCTAGAAGGTAGGCATTCAACCTTCTTCATTACACTGGAATCAGACACTGCTTGCAAATCCGCCATCATCTGGGATACTTTAGAAGAATTTTTTACTTCTGACTGTAGATATAGATGGTTTGCAGAAGCAAACTGTTAGATACAACTTAAAAAAATGATATCTTTAGGGAACATGGAGCAGTTGAAAAAAATAACATTGATATAATAATTGTTGTTGTGTTCTGAATTCATGTTGTATACTTCAGGGGCCTGGCCTGCCTTGACCTGTCAGCCTTCTTTCTCCTTTCCTCTGTTGTTTCCTTCCTTCCATTGTCCTTCCCACCCTCTATTTCCTACCCCCTCTTTCTTTTCTTTCCTTCCACCATAAACTATTTCTTCCCCTTGTTCCAGACTCTGGCAGTAGAGCAGTCAATAGCCGTTACTGGAGCTATGTGTACTTGGGCTCTAACAGAGACCCTAAAAAAAAGTTTAGGTAGAAAACAAATAAAACATCTGTAATAAATTATATAAATCTTAAGTTCATAGCTTGCAGAATTTTTATGCAGATTCGCATTCATACCTCCACCCCATGTCTATGTACCCATTACCCAGATCAATATGGAGAACACTGAGCATTCCAGCAGGTCCCTCATGTCCCCTCTCATGATTGTAACTTAAGTACCCTAGATTATTTTGTCTCTTCTTGAATTTCATATAAACAGAATCATACAATGTGTATTATTTTGTTCTAACTTCTTTTTCATCCATATTGTTTGCATGTAACAATAGCCGTAGCTTGGTTTTTCCTTGTTTTTGTGCTGAGTCTTGCATTGTGTGACTATACCACCATCTTTATCCATTTTTCTGTTGATTTAAACTAGCATCCAGTTTTAGCTTCCTTACTGCTGGGAACATTCTTATATAAGGGGATGTATGGAGTCGTTTCACACCTAGAATTGTTGGCATATGTGTAGGCATATGCAGACATACGCAGTTCCCTGTAGCAGAGATTGTCACATAGTTTCCAAAACGATTGTACCGATTTGCACTAGGACTTTACGTGAGTGAGAGTTCCAGTTGCTCCTCATCCTTACTGACATTTGCTATTGTCAGTCTTTTACATTTTTCATCCTTGTGGTAGATGTGCCATGGTTCTTCATTATCATTTGAATTTTCATTTTTTCTGATATGTGATGATATTAAGCACATTTTCAAATGTTTATTGTCTACTTGGGGACCTTCTTTTGTGAAATACAATTGAAATCCTTTCCCATTTTTCTTTTTAATTGGGTAGTTTGTCTTTTTCTTGCTGATTGGTAGAGAAAGCTGGGTTTTAAATCTTGACTCTGCTGGTTATTAGATGTACTTGGAAAGGTTGCCTCACCTTTTTGAGCTTCATCTATAGGATTGGGCCAGTAATACCTATTTTATAGGTTGTGGTGAGAGTGGCTTGAAGAATTGTATGTTAATTTCTAGTAATATACGTTACTATGCCTGTGTTTCCACGCATAGAAAAGGCATGGGTGTCTTATACCTAAACTGAAAAAAAGTCTGTTCTGCTATCAGGTGAATAGCCTATTGAGATATTTTAAATACCTTTCTTTTTCTTTCCCAATATTCTCTTCTCTTTTTTATACTTACATAACAAAAAGGAAGACAGTGCCCATGTCTGTAATACACTATAGGCCAAAGTGACTTATCTCCTACAAATGAACACTAGAAGTTGTATCTGTTCTCCTAAGAATTCTGTGCTTGCAACTGGGACAAGTGAGAGCCAAGAGACTTTCTGAAAAGGAAAGAATAAGATAAAATGCAGATGTAGGACCCAATTAAAGAAATCTGCCTGCCCTGGGTAGTGGTGGGAAGCATGTCTTTTATTTCCTCTTTCTTCCTTGTCAGCCAGCTTCTTGAGACTTTGCTTTCTCATTTGGAAAATAGGACTAACAATACTTTCCTTAAAGGGTGAGTCAGGTGGCCTGGCGCAGTCTGGATCTCCTGTAAGCACTTCGCATCTGGAGAATGCCGGGATGGCTCATGGGCATGGTGACTGTGCTGGCCATGATGGGGATAGTGGTGAAGGTATTGGAGATACTGAAGGGATGTCTTCTGTTAGCAGACTTGTTTACAGCCTACGTGAAAGGCTGCTTCGGGGCAGACAATAGCAGTTTCAGGAAGTAGGTGGGAAGGCTAGAAAAGAGCAAAGAATCCTCTGTTCTGAGAGGAATTAGCATAGGTTGCCCATTTGTACACCAGATTTGTGTGTGTTGAAGATGACCTGGGCATCCCAAACCATATTACTGTGATAGATTATTTATTCCTAAAAATATCAAAATCATTATATCCTAATGGGGTAGGCAGTTATTGAAACCCGCCTTGAATACCTGTGTCAACATTGAGCAGAACCTTATTGCAAGGGAGTGAAGTGAAGTGAAGTCAGTCGTGTCCGACTCTTTGCGACCCCGTGGACTGTAGCCTGCTCAGGCTCCTCTGTCCATGGGATTCTCCAGACAAGAATACTGGAGCGGGTTGCCATTTCCTTCTCCAAGGGAACTTCCTGGAAAATCAGTCCCCTTCAGTTTTCAGGATGCTGAAGAGTACAGGGTTGTGACTGCTGAGTCAACATAAGCTTCGGTTGTGGATAGAACTGGTTTGATTCACCACCCCTCCACTCTGTGGCTCTGTGATCTCAGATAAACTACTTCCCTGAGGTTTCCTAGTTTATAAAATTGGGACAGTAGTATCATCCCAATAGAAGTGTGGTGAGAGTTATGTGACATAAGACATAAGAAGCACCAAGAGAGGTCCTGGCAAGTAATAGTTGCTCAAACTGCAGAAATATATTCATGTATCTGATGAGTAGATGCGCATGCTCTCTTTCTGTGACAACTGTTTAGTGAGCAGAGTGGAGTGATGCAGAGGAGGACGAAAGGGTCTTTCGATGTAACTATCCTGCTGTACAAGAGCACTTGCTAGACCTCATCTCTGGGTTGTGGATAAAAATGGGCTTTCTTAAAAAAAAAAAAAAAAAAGGCTTTCTTGCAAGGTTTGGTCTCTATAATTCTTCCACTATAATGTTTGATATTAGAGCAATTACCGTTGAGAAAAGTCCACCGTATAACTCACCCACTATCGAGGCCATGTTGGACAATTTATAATTTACTAACATAGGGCCCACTGATAGGTACTCTCAAATGCTGCATAGTGTAAGCTTAATTCATTCTTTCCTCCTCATTAACTCTGATCTGCTGAAAGCCCTTCAGCACACTCTAAAGGTAGGATAGGCACCCTGGAAAGGACTAGTTGGCCTCCAAGGGCTAGTTTTTCTTTTATTGCCAGCTCTTGGGCTCTCCGTCTCTGAGCCATTGCATATCTGCAAGAAGATAAGCACTCCCTGCAGTGGTGCATGGTCCCCGAGAAGCACAGTTGCCTTTCACAACAGACTCTCTGGAAAGTATCGAATCTGTATTTCATGCCCCCTTTACTCATTCACTGTGACAGATTTATTCAGAAGCCTTTTTGGCTGGTATATGAAAGTAGTGAAAGGTTCTAACTTGCACACGGTGAATATACTCTTGGGAGGCCTAATTTGTATCCTGAAGGCAGCAGGAGTCAAAAGACACAAAGATGATACTGTAGATTCAATGTAAGTTTTGCAGTTTAAAGGAGGGAGAGATGTGGTCTTGTAAAACAGGTCATTTGTAGAGAAATCTGGTCGTAAAAATGTAAAGAGTCAATTTTGACACCGTCCTTTGTGCAGTTCAAGTCTGAAGTTCCTGAAACTTTGATCTTTGATAGCACCATTGCAGGATCCTTCTATTAATCATCTTAAATTGTGTATTTTCATTGCATGAGTCATTTTCTTGTGTAATAGCTAGAAGCCTGATTTTTTTTTTTTTGCATTTTCTTGGAAAACCTGTAAAAAATCTCATTTGAGTCCCATCCAAGAATATGATCATCTTTCATACCTTAAAGAGAAGTAATGCTAGAATTATGATACTTGAATGTAAATGTTCCGTGTCTATCCTTTTCCACTTCTTGTTGAAATTTACATCCATAGGAATTCTATGTATCTCCCCTTTGCTACTTGGCTCCTCTTTTGACTAAGAAAAGCCAGGAAATTGTCAGTGGACTTGTTGCTTCATAAAGGGTCTCTTCCTCACACTTCCATGGAAATTCAAGTTAAAAATCCAGCTGGAAAATACCATCTCAGGTTGATCTATATATTTTTTAATGCTGGAAATCCAAGTTTATTATAAGGAAAATACCCATTTCTTTGGGTATGTAAATACTTGAAGCTAAGTGATATGGTCATTTGTCTTTGACATATGAAAGTTGTTATCTTTCATCCATAAGTCATGAAAAAACATAAACAATATAAACTCCAATATCACTCTTATATGTTGATCTTATATTCAGGCCCCTTGGTCACTTTAAAAAGCATCATATATAATGAGATGCTTCTGTTTTCCTTCCTAACCAATGGTGTTTTCCTAATAACCAAAATATTTGTTATTTCTTATAATTAATGTCCATATCTAATTAAATATCATTTTCCAGACCGATCTTGGCTACAGAATCTAAACAACACAGATTAAATTATTATCATTTGAAGAATATTTTTCTCTTTTATCAGCATTTCACTTGGTTAGATAGCACCATTATTTCTTGATTCTCAGATAGTAAGAAATCAATATTTTTTTCTGATTGGCTGTTGTTGAACATAGATGTAGATGTTTATTGTGGTAGTTTTCTTTTTTTCTGGAAAGTTATTAATTCAAAAATGTATTTTATAATTAATGATATCTTAGAACTAAGAAGATTTTGGTATTCAAAATTACTAGGCTTCTGCTTTGACGTTTTGGTCAGGCTTGCAAATCCACCATTCAGTCAGTTCAGTTCAGTCACTCAGATATGTCCAACTCTTTGCAACCCCATGAACTGCAGTACGCCAGGCCTCCCTGTCCATCATCAACTCCCAGAGTTCACTCAAACTCATGTCCATCAAGTCGGTGATGCCATCCAGCCGTCTCATCCTCTGTCGTCCCCTTTTCCTCCTGCCCCCAATCCCTCCCAGCATCAGAGTCTTTTCCAATGAATCAACTCTTCACATGAGGTAGCCAAAGTATTAGAGTTTCACCTTTAGCATCATTCCTTCCAAAGAACATCCAGGACTGATCTCCTTTAGGATAGACTGGTTGGATCTCCTTGCAGTCCAAGGGACTCTCAAGAGTCTTCTCCAACACCACAGTTCAGAAGCATCAGTTCTTCGGCATTCAGCTTTCTTCACAGTCCAACTCTCACATCCATACATGACCACAGGAAAAACCATAGCCTTGACTAGATGGACCTTTGTTGTCAAAGTAATGTCTCTGCTTTTCAATATGCTGTCTAGGTTGGTCATAACTTTCCTTCCAAGGAGTAAGCATCTTTTAATTTCATGGCAATCACCATCTGCAGTGATTTTGGTGCCCAAACAAATAAAGTCTGCCACTGTTTCCACTGTTTCCCTATCTATTTCCCATGAAGTGATGGGATCAGATGCCATGATCTTTGTTTTCTGAATGTTGAGCTTTAAGCCAACTTTTTCACTCTCCTCTTTCACTTTCATCAAGAGGCTTTTTAGTTCCTCTTCACTTTCTGCCATAAGGGTGGTATTATATGCATATCTGCATATTGATATTTTTCCTGGCAATCTTGATTCCAGCTTGTGCTTCCTCCAGCCCAGCGTTTCTCATGATGTACTCTGCATATAAGTTAAATAAGCAGGGTGACAATACACAGCCTTTTCCTTTTCCTGTTTGGAACCAGTCTATTGTTCCATGTCCAGTTCTAACTGTTACTTCCTGACCTGCATACAGAGACTATTTATTTCGTTCCTTAGGGATTTTTGCCTGCAATTAGAATACATTGCCATAAGGTGGCAACAATGGTACCCTCTTATCTACTCTCCATGTTTCAGTCAATGAGACAGAAAATTTAGTCTCCAGTGAACACTAATTTTTTTTTCACTTCACATTCCTTTTTCTGTTGTGTAAGCAATGCATGTCAATTTTTCATTAAAAACAAAAACATCGTAATAAATGTCAGCATCCTCTTGGACCATCCCACCCTCATGCTCTTTTCTATTTTTTTCCCCAAAGGCAACCACAGATCATCATTTAAAATTGTCCTCTGGGATAGTTTCCTAATCATTCATAAATAGATATATAAATCCACAGAAAATGGAGAATACATAGTTATGTGTTTGTTGATTACCATAAAGGGTACCACATTCTTTGAAAGTCTTTGTAAAATCTGCCCATAAAGCATCCTGGCCTAGGACATTTTTTTTTCCCTTATAAATGCTAGGAAAAGGGAACAAGGAGATAATTTAACATCATTTCATTTTAGTTAAAGCCATTGCTCTACTTAGGATTCCTATTGCTTCTTGAGGTAGATCCATTAATTTATTGCCCTGGAAAAATGATCTCTTCCTACTAGATTTTGAAATTAAACTGGTATAAAGCTGTACATGGCATTCTCTTATACATGAAAATAAATCTCTTTTATATATTTTCAATGCCACCTCTTTTGTGCTAAAGTTGATTTTTTTTTTTTTTTTTGAGTGTGTGTGATTTCTCCTCCCCACTTCGCACCCACCCATGGTCATAATTGCCAAAGGCTTTTCAGTTTTATTAATCCTATCATAAAACAGCTTTTTTTCCTCTTGATTTTTTTTCCTTATTGCCTCCAGTTACCTATCTATATTTCTACCTTAATTTCATTATTCCTTCTTTCTACATTTTTAGAACAACTTTATGGAAATGTAATTCACATACTATATAGCTCACCCGCTTTTCAAAAAGTCAGTATTTTTTAGTATATTCACAAGGTTGTGAGGGTGTCACCACAATCAAATTTTAGAGTGTTTTAATCTTCCCCATAAGGAATCCTTGACTAATTAACGGTTATGCCCCATTTCCTCCCAAATCCCAAAGCTTTAGGTAACTATAATACTAGTCTATTCTTCATCTATAAATCTGCCTGTTCTTGGACATTTCATATCAATGAAATCATACACTATGCAGCATTTTGTGTCTAGTTTCTTTAACTTAGCATAATGTTTTCAAGGTTCATCCAAGTTGCAGCATCTATCAGTACTTAATTCCTTTTTATTGCTGAATAATATCCTATTGTATGGATACACCACATTTATGAATTCATTTATTAGTTGATGGATGTTTGGTTTATTTCCTTTTTGGGTTATTATGAATAATGTTGCTGCTGCTGCTGCTGCTAAGTCGCTTCAGTCATGTCCGACTCTGTGCGACCCCATAGATGGCAGCCCACCAGGCTCCCCCGTCCCTGGGATTCTCCAGGCAAGAACACTGGAGTGGGTTGCCATTTCCTTCTCCAATGCATGAAAGTGAAAAGTGAAAGGGAAGTCGCTCAGTCGTGTCTGACTCTTGGCGACCCCATGGACTGCAGCCCACCAGGCTCCTCCATCCATGGGATTTTCCAGGCACGAGTACTGGAGTGGGATGCCATTGCCTTCTCTGGAATAACCAGGGAAGCCCAATAATGTTGCTGCTGCTGCTGCTGCTGCTGCTAAGTCGCTTCAGTCGTGTCTGACTCTGTGCAACCACATGGATGGCAGCCCATCATGCTCCACTGTCCCTGGGATTTTCCAGGCAGGAGTACTGGAGTGGGATGCCATTGCCTTCTCCGGAATAACCAGGGAAGCCCAATAATGTTGCTAGCAACATTCAATTAAAAGTTTTGTGTAGAAGTAGTTTTAATTTCTCTTGGCTATAGATCTAGGAATAGAGTTGCTGAGTTTTCAATGATAGCCACCCATTGAGTTTGAAGTGGTATCTCATCTTGGTTTTGATTGGCATTTCCCTAATGACTAATGATGTTGTACTTCTAATATGCTTATTGGCCATCTGTGTATTGTCTTTGGAGAAATATCTAAGTACTTTCTCATTTTTTAATTTAACATTTCAGTTATTTGTCTTTATTGTTAAGTTGAAGGGAGTCCTTGTACAGTCTAGATGCAAGTCCCTTATCAGGTATATGATTCACAACTATTCTCTTCCATTTTGTGGATTGTCATTAAAAAAAAAATTGTTGGACTGTAGTTGATTTACAATGTTGTGTTAGTTTCAGATATGCAGCAGAGTGAATCTGTTATACATGTACCTATATCCTCCACAGATTGTCATTTCACATTATTGGTAACATTTTTTTTCAGCACAAAACTTAGATTTTGATGTAGTATAACATGCCTATTTTTTCTTTTGTGATGTGTACTTTTGTTGTCATTATCTAACCCAAATTTACTCCTGTGTTTTCTTCTAAGAGCAGCATAGTTTTAGGTCTTACACTTAGGCTATGATTCATTTTGAGTTACTTTCCATGTACTGTATGAGGTTGGTTTCCAACGTGATTCATTTGTATGTGGATATTCATTTGTCTCAACTCAAATTTTCTTTTGCTTCTTTTAAAAATTCATTTCATTTTTATTTTAATAGCTTCATGAGTATAAAGCAGAAGACATTAATTTTCTGTCTCTCTTGTTCTCTAATAAATGCATTTAAAGCTATAATTTCCTTCTGTTTAGGAATCTGGGTACATCCCACAGATTTTATTGTTATTATTGATAATTTTTCTTCCTTTTCTATTAAATTTTTTCTTTTTATTTTATTTTACTCCACGAAGGTAGCCTGTATTATTAATGTCACATGAAAAAAATCAATATAATTTTATCCAAAGTACATTTCTATTAAAAAATAACTATAAAGTGTTTTTTCAACTCTATACATGTAGTACTTATTACATGCAAATGCTGTGTCCTTGGTATGTGCTAATACATATTTATGGGAAGACATATGTAGAGCATCCTAACTGTGAGAAGTGATTGATGTCACAGATGTTAGTAAGTAACTAACACTTACTAAGTCCTTTTCTCTGCCCCAGCCACTCATATAAGTGCCTTGCCCGGTATGTACTCAGTCTTTGTAGCAATCCTAGGAGGCAGGAATGCTTTATTCTCACTTTATAGGTGAGAAAGTGAAGGTGTAGCAAGGTGGTGTCCCTTACCCAATGATTCATACCAAGAGAGAGCCAGAGGCGGGTTTTCAACCCAGCTAGTCTGGCCCCAGATGCCACTCTGAGGATTACTACATTCTATCGCCTCCTAAATGGTCACTTTCCCACATTTAATTGGTCTGATTTATAATTATTTCTGTAATTGCTTTGAACACAGTCAGTGGAGGAGATTCTTGGCCCTTTTCTTTCCATTGTTAGTTAAATATTGTGATAAAGGCATATCTACATTTCGCTACCACTCTGAACTGTGCTCTGGAGACACTGCATAGCTCACCCTTAAGTTTCAGAAGTTAGACATCCAGGAAGGAAGGCTAGTTCAGGACTACTGGTTTTCATTTTTGTGTGTGTGTGACAAAAAGAAACTCAGAAAAAATGCAGTAAAGCATCTCTCCTGGCTTACGCTGGAGACCACACAAGCTCAGAGAGCCAGTTTTTGAGATCAAGTGTGTACTCTGATGAAAACCAAGTAGATTTTCGTGGAATCTTTTCCTTGTGCTTCATTAGACATAGAGAAACCTGGTTTTTGGAGCTCTGATTGAAAATAATTTGTTATTGTTAGGGACATTTCCAAACCAAATGAGGGCTATTTTTCTCCCCCTATTGAAGATTGGAAAGCTACATCCTTGAATACTTATTGAATAAAAGTTCCCTTCTTTCTTTCATAAGGAGAATGGCTTTTGTATTTTTGTTCCCATCAGTGCAGTCTCTAAGCAGATTCCTTGCAAAAGAGCAATTTAATTTGTACTGCACAATCATTTTCTTGTGGAAAACTAATAACACACAAATTCCATTTTTCAGCATTGGGTTGTAGCTAAAGGCTTTTAAAAGTTTTATGTAGAATCTGCTTTCCTTTTTGTTTCTTCTTTTTGATGATGATCAAGAGGGGAAATGATGTAAATGTTCACATGTATTATGTACATGGTTGATAAAGAAACCATCCCCTCAAGTTTTTATTGTTTCTTGCAAACCAAAAATGTAATCTAATACTCCTCATTCACCTCTCAAGGGCTTTCCATCTTCCTCAAAGTAGATGTGAGACAAGAATGAAGCAGATGAAACTGCTTTTTCTTCCAGGGTGTCTGTTTCTGACCAGGTGACATCCAGGGTGCTGATGTGTGCCTTTTGCTAAGCCTGGGGAGCTGTCCCAATTTGTAGGTGTCCACAGAAGTAGAGGATGGAGGTTTTCACTTTGTGAGGACTCTTTACATAGAGATAAAGTGATAATAATAATCATAATAAATGATCATTTATTTTAGGGAGCACCGTTTTTTTGTGTGGTGAACTGTGCCAGGCACTTGCTATATATTATACAACAAGTAGTTTTAGTACCTTTTACATGTGGAGAAAAACAGGTGCAGATCTAGCAAGTAAGTTACCCTCTGCCCCACTGCAGAAAGGTAGAGAGAATAGGGAGAACGCAGTGAGTGGGACTCCAGAGTTGAGGGTTTTGACCATCATGAATGGCTAGAAGGACAAGGAGCTTTAGCAATGCTGTCCGTCCACATCCCGGTTTATCAGGGAACAGATAGCAAGATGGATGTGCACACAGAGACTGTACTGGGTAGCAAATGTTGAAGGAACACATTCTGTTTTCTCATCTGGTGTGAAATGCAGCTGGCACTGCCTTCAAGGGTGGACTTTCTGTTACCCTGTGATTTCAATGTCTCTACTGCCCTCTCACCTTTCCTCCATCACTGCTTTATGATCACATGAAATCTGGTCTTCTGTCCATGTTGAATATAGGTTCTGCATTGTCCTTGTCCACCCTAGCCCCCAGGAATAGACATGTCCCTTGCTTCCTCCCTCCCTTTTCTTATATTCTTGTCACTTGTCCCCCTGGAATATTTCTTCTGCCTCCTTGTCTCCTCCTGTCCCAACTGAGTCAGGAATTTTCAGAGGCTGCTTACATGCGGCTCTGTCACACCTGGGTGAGGGGAAGGCAGGCAGTGGGCTCTCTCCCTCCTTTGACAGTCTGTGGGCGTTCTCTGCCTTACAAGTGGCTTCAGCAGTTTCTAAGGACCGACTATTTGACAATAGAGGGAAAAAATGTACCTCTTTAGAGCCAGATGGCTTTCAATAAAGTTTTCTTGGTAAAGAGGGTGAGGACCCCTAAGGAGGGGAAGGATGCCTCATCCGAAGCAGAGGCGAGATAACACCACTAGTCTCTTAGGTTTAGAGAGTGGATTTGAATGACACAGAGATAAGCCCTAAAGAAACAGCTTGATTCTGAGCCTGCTTCTGCTCTGAGTTCTTGAAGTGGCTGTTCCTTGAAAGTAGATTTCACAAATTAATATGCTAAGCTTCTCCATCCACCTCTAACTCCAGGGAAAACTATTATTTCAAACATCAGAGTTATTATCTTTGAAGTTCCCTCCAGAGCTGGGGACAAGGCAGAAGGGCAGAAATGAGTCCCACCTGAAGGTGCTTGGAAGCCAACTGCCCGTTCCTCTTGAAGAAGTCAGGGTTGCATCCTTAGCCAAGAGAATCACCACCTTTCCCCGTCTTTCCTTCCCCCGTCTTTCCTTCCCCCAGCCTTCTGCGTCTTGCAAATGGAGCAGCCTTATATCCCGCCTTTCCTTGGCCAAGGTCTCCCCCAGGACCTCACGGGCGACGGGGACCTGACGCGCCTGACGGGAGAGGCCGTGCCCGCTTCGCTTGGCTCTTGGCTTCCGCCCGCTCCGCAGGTGCGGCCCTAATCCCCCTGGCCTAGATATCCGGCAGCCTCTAGGAACCCGGGCTCTGTGATGTAATGCTCTTTTTTCACACTCTCGGCTTAAATACAGATGGAAATTGTTGTCATGTGTTAGAAATGTCGCCTGTAATATAAAAGGCGCAAGCTTGGGCATCTTCGTTTCCTTCTCGCACCGTCAGCTGCTCCTGCCGCCAGCGCCTGCTTCCCTCGCAAAACCTCTCCATGGTCAGGTGGCCGAGGCGCCCCCAGCTCGCCTAGGAAGGGGTTCGGATCCCACCCCACCCCCTCAACCCCCGCCTCTCTTTACAGCCGCTGCAGAGCCGAGGACCAGCGTGGTGGGAGGCTCTTTCTGGCTCACAAAGGGAAGGATTAATCTTGGCGATTGGGCTGGGGTTTGCAGGCAAGTACAAGAGGTCCACGATCGCCCGCTCTTCGCCCCCGCCGCCCCTGCCCACCTCTGGATTCGAACGCTCGCCTGCGGGAGGAAGCCTGGGCACAGGCAGGCGTCGGCAGAGGCGCACCGTCGCCCGAGGTTTGCGCTTGGGTTGTGGGAACATCCATGGAGGTGAAGATGCCCTGTGTGGTGTGTGGACCAGGGAGGAGGGGCGGGGAGAAACCGGGCCAGCTTGGGAGGGCCAGATGGCTGCGGCTGCGTTCTAATTCACCGGACAGGCCCGTTTGGCCCGGCAGGGCGGGCGGGAGGGGGTGGGGGGAGAAAAAAAAATCAGGGGTCAGTGGGTAGGGAGAGGCCGGGCTCTGGAGCAGATGCCTGACGAACAATGGGGCTTTTGAAGGGGATGCTGGAGGAAGTGTGGCGCGCGCTTTGTATCGCCTCCTCCGCATTGCAGGTTGGAATCGGGCGGCTAAATTTTAATGAAGTGCATTCCAAAGTGTGCTCGTCAGCCTCGGCTTTGGAGAGAGGGGCTCGGCTGAATGGGAACCGGCGGTGGGAGGGGGAAGGGGGCGCCGAAATGAGTTCCTGATGGATGGTAAAGGAGGAGATGAAAGCCTGCTCAGTGAGGAGGGCAGGGGAAGGGACGGGGGAAAAATCAATAGGTCCCCGTGCATATTAATAGGCTCCAGCAGGTGTTGGGAAATGTATGTTACTGCATTGTTCCGGCGGCCAGGCTGGGGTAGGCGGGGAAGAGGGTGAGCTACTTCGCCCTGGCACTGGTGGGCAAATGTCTTTGCACTTTGGAGGGCTTTGCAAGCTCCCGGGGAAATGAAAGGAGGAAAGAGCTGCCATCCACTCCTCCCGTTTTACCCATTTTTAAAAGTAAGAGAGTACCTGCAGGTGCAGGCGGCTTTTTAAGTTTCCTGGAAATTAACATGTGTGTATCAGAGCACTGTCTTATCTAGGTAAGATATGGATGTCTGTGGGCAACCAGAAAATAGAAAACAGAATCTAGAGTCTCTGGCTTGCTGAGTGCTTGGGAGCTGAAAGGCTCTTCTCGCTGTCTGGTTCTTATAAGTGAGTGGGCCAAGCAAGGAAGGCTGGGAGGGTTTTAGAGAGGCATGAAGGCTGGCCCTTCCCCTTCCCAAGTCGTGAGTCTGTCTGACCTGAGTACCAGGCAACAGTGGAGTGTGCATGGAAGCTGTCATGTCGTGGTGTTGAAACACGGACTTTTGCCTGGAACACAAAGGGAATGGATTTGTGCCTGAGCCAAATTATTTGAGGGTATGTGTAGCATATTTATAAGGATTAGGAGGTATGTAGTAGAGTTTACCGTGCTTGTGCTTTGTCAGTTGAGAATCATTGAGGAGGCTACTTCCTCACGAGTGTGTGCTGACCAAAACAGCCTTGCTGGTTTTTTTTGTGGTCTGTTTGTTTGCTTTGCTATTCATCTTGAATAAGTATTCAGTGCTTTCACAACGTTCAGACATGTTTGTTGGGGGAGCCAATAAAACTGGAAGCTTTTGCATGAGGTCATCGTGACTTTTTCATATTAAAAATATTTGAGAGTGGGTATGTATACAACACAGATGAACCCATGTATATGAACTCGGTAACCTCAATAATAACATACTGTCTTTCTGGTTCTGGGAAAATACATTTCTTTAGTTGAGAAAAAGCTTGTCTTTTATCACCTGTAAGGCTCTTACCTTCTAAAAACTGGTGTTTTTGATAACTTTGCAAGCCCTCAAGTATTGATTGGATATGCCCGTAGGTTCTTTTCTTGATTTAACTTGCACTGGAACTTGTCAACAAGATGCAGCTCATCAGTTGCCCATGAATTTTAGTGCTGTTGAAAGCTTTAGCAGATTAATGGTATCAACAGGGTCTTGATTCCTCCATTTCTCAACTGAGCAAACAGAAGCAGTCTGCCCTGGCCTCCCAGTGTTTTGGGAGAAGGGGATGGGCCAGAGGGAAAGGCTCCCTGCTGAGGACACTGGTCTCTAATCCTGAAGCCCACCTCACCCCTCCTGGACCCCACCAAATGAAGTACTGAATGTTACTGATTTGCATCCCTATGTAGTTTTTTTCTTAGGCTATATTTCTGCGGCAGCATTAAAAAAAAAATGTTTGGATTGTGGTATTTGAATTTGTTGTGCATGTAATAAAGAGATGTGGGATCAGTTTGTTGTTCTTTTCACTTACTATAGCTCCTGAATGGATCTATATTTCCTTTAGACTTGAGTCTTACCTGCTGGTGTGTGCTGAGCAAAAACATGGAGAGTTGTATTTATCATGAGACCTCCCACAGGGGAGTCCAGAGCCTCACTACCTTTTAAGTTAACTGTGGTCAGAGGAACAGTTTGTGATGGAGCCTCTGGTGTGTTTCCTAGAGCTACCAATCATGGAACTCAGGTTCTCTGAAAACTTGCAGGTAACAATTTCATGAACAGAAAGGACCACCTCAGTGTATTTTTTCTGACACCAGGGCTGTTTTAGTAGTTAACAGCTGTAGCTCTTTGACGTGCATAAGTGTGAAAACAGAAACGCTGCCCATGCATTAAAGGTACCACAGAAGCCCTGACAGTAGCTGATATTACTAAGACTCAGGCAGCAGAGGCTTCTGATGAGGCACTCTTTCTCTCCCCCTTGTTTCCATTCTCTCGTAGCATCTGGATGTGGGTAGAGGAGAGGAAAAAGAGGAGAGAGAGAGAATGAGGCTCTCATATTCACAGAGAAGCCAATCACCCTGATTACGTGATACCAGTGATAGAAAAATTAAATTGTAATTTCTGTTTAACCCTCTGTTGTGTCACTTAAAGCAGGTGATGTAATACCAACAGAGATTGCTGATTTACTGATCCCAAGAAGTATATATAGATCCATGATGCTGGCTGATTAGAGCTGCTGTAGGGAAAAGAATTTGGGAGACACCTATAACTAAAGGTGAAAGAATTTCTAAAAGGAAAAGTAAACACAGAGAAATAGTGTTAGAAAAAGGGAAATCACAGGAATCCCTCAGCTCCATCAAATACATACCAAGTAGTGTTTTTCCCTTGTAACTATGTTTTCATGGCAAAATCCAGTTAGTTTGGTGATCACCATTTTCCTATCATGTTTGCCTCTTCTTTTTAGAATTGTTTTTACGTTGATAATCAGGCCCCAAATATTTGACTGTAAGCACATCCCTTGCAGTCATACTGACACCCTCTGGCACCAGAAAAACTGTCGAAAAAAATTTGAGAAGTCTCGTGGGAAGAAAAGAGAGCAGTGCCAACCATTAATTCAGTAACTCTTCTGATGGCTGTGTCTGACAGCCGGTCGGCTGTGGGTGACTTTTAGAGCATTATAAACACTAAGTGCAAAGATCTTGCTGGCGTGTTGGGTCTTGATGACAATTTTCGGCTCCTGGGGATCTCCGGCACAACTGATCAATTTAGGATGCTCACAGCCAGGAAAATTATGCCCAAACAATACCTCTGAAGGAGTGTGGTATGCCATTTTCACTGATAAACCTATTTGATATGTGGTGCCATGTTGATAAAAATGCCACACTGAACCCATTCACTTCCCCATAGTCTTATTGAGTTGATGACTGCATGCGATCTAGATACCTGTTTTTGTTTTTTGTTGATACAGTTCTGGAGCTGCTGTTAATGATTTTTATTCTTTCTTCCAATGAGGTTGACATCTGTTAAAGTTTGGAATCAACTATCAAATTTAAAAGCAGAATGGTAGAAATGTTGCCTAGTATTTACTAAGGTGTTTGAGAAGATTGTAAGCATGAGAGTAGAAGAGGACTTAGAAATGAATTACGAGGCTGAAAGTTCTTGAATGAGAAGATTTGAATGTGTTGACACTTTACGTTTATCTAACCTGAAAGGACAGCAAAAAAGCATAGTGCACATACCTCTGTTTTGTGAGGTGCAGCATATTTGTCCCTGGAGGGTTTTGCTATTCCTTTTTCTGTGTACGAGTTCTAAGCCCAACACTTAACCTATCACATGTGTTCAACAGTGATTGAATGAGTGGTTGCATCGAGAACGTAGACCACTCACTGTGAAAAAGTTTGAGTAATTTCCTGGAGTGAAATTACTCAGCAAAACAGCAAAAAGCACGATTCCATCGAATGTTGTTTTAAAAACAGAAAAAGGAAACACCACTTTTTATCAATTTTAATAACATATATTCTTTCCCACAAACCAGTTTTCCTGTTGTTCTATTGGAAATTTGAAAATAATTTAGGTTTCTACTAATTGGTTGACTGATCTTAAATGCTGAGCTATTCTCTTGATTAGAGAATCTCCTTTTTCCATGACCTGTCCCACTATAGTTGACCTTGGGTCTGAATTATTGCACTGGGTATTCTTCTTTGCTGCTATGAATATTAGATCAGTGGGAATCTATACATTTGACAACTATCATATGAAGTAACTTGCCTAGGAGACAACAAATGCCATAATTTTCAAGTTAATTGTGGAGCAGTGCCAAAGAGAGTTGCTTTAAAAATACACAATGATTGTGAGAGAGACCTGAAAGGGAGCAAAAATGTCTAAAACATTTTAACTCCTTATTTGGAGGCTTAATACTCTAGTTTATGGAGGCCTTTGATATTTCTTTTTGAACTGTTTCATTCATTGCTTATATTTTTACCTGGAGGTGGTCTCATATTAGAACCAATTTACTTTATAAATATTTAAGAGCCTACTATGTGCCAGACACTTTCTGAGTATTAGTACAGTGACCAAATCAGTCTCCCTGCCCTCCTCAGGCTTGTATTAGAATCCATATTAATTTAGTCCTAATAAGATCAGGGAATAGGGAATAAGGTTGAAATGATTAGTTAAAATGAAATCTTTCAGCTGTGAGACGCTTGTTCCAAAAATGTCTGTGGTTGGTTTGATTCCTTCTGAACTGGTTTGCTTGATTCCTTGCACAATGAAACAATGCAGTATAAAATTACACAGGAGCCTTCTTTCTCTCCTCAGCCTCACTCCTCAAAAATAACTTATTTTAAAATATATCTTTCAAATATAAAAAATTATATGTATAGAAATTTGGTTTCCCTCCTCTTTTGCTTTAATATTGATACACACAACTTTTCTTTTTTTTTTTTTTATTTCAAAGTAAATGGTATTACACTCTAAATCCTGTTCAGTCAATAACAACTTTTTTCCCCTAGCTGAAATTGACATCTTAATATGATAAAGTAAATACTCATACATAATTCTTGGTAACGATTATGTGGTATCCAAAGCATGACTTGAGGATTGGCGTAATCTATTTAAATATTACCTGGGTAAAGAGATTTTAGATTGTTTCTGTTAGTCTTTTTTTTGTTGTTTTTTCAGTATTGCTAATAGTGCTGTGATAACTGTCTTTGCATCTAGTAACTTGGCTTTTATTATTGTCGTTATGATTGGCCAACCTTCCACATCAGTACCTGTATGCTTACTTCATTCTTTCGAATAACTGGAACCCATATTTATTAGATGATTATTTGCTAGGGCTGGTTCATTTTGTTCTGACAAAATCATTAAGATTTTTCATTCAGCAAATATTTATTAAACAACTTTCTTGTGCTAGAAACTGTTCTAGCTGCTTAGGACATTATTGACCAAAAGAGATGAAGATTCCTCTTAGGGTTTATGTTCTGGTCAGGGAAACAGACAATAAACAGTTAATGTACTCAAATAAGTATAAATTATTTTGTATGTTAGAAGGTGGTATGGGGGAGGGGAAGCAGTGCAGAGTAATATTGTCAAGACTGTGGAAATGGGCCATGTTGTAATTTTAAACAGGGTTATCAGGGTAGACCTCTCTGGGAAAGTAGCATTTAAGCAGAAATTTGAAAGAGTGAAGCAAGGGGCCATGTGTATATCTGGCTGAAGTACAGATGTCCTTTGGTGGCGTTGCAAAGGCCCTGAGATAGAAGTGGTACCTGCATTGTGGCAAGAGTGGCTGAAATAGAGAGAGCAGAGGCTAGAAATGTGGAAGGAGAGGTCAAATTGTAAGGGACAGCAGACAGGTCCTTTAGATCCTTTAGACAAGCATTTTAGATCCTTTTAATTACTTGACTCCAGGTGTAGCGGTAGTCACTGCAGGGTCTTGATTGGGATAATGACATGTCTCAATTAACATAGGAGAAGTCTCACTTTGGTTAATGCATTAAGGATTTATGGAGGAGTAGAAGCAGGGAGCACCGCTGGGAAGCTGTTATTGAAATCCTAGTGCAAGATGGTAGTGGTTAGACCAGAGTAGCAGTAGGAGTAAAGGTGGTGTAAATGGTTAGGTGTATTTTGAAAGCATCCCCAAAGCAATTGCCTGATGGCTTAGATGAGGGATATGAGAATGACTACAAGATTTTATTTGTTTGTTTTTTTAAATGGAGCATCTTAAAAGATGGAGTTGCTCTTTACTGGATGGGGAGAGCTGGGGCTGTGTCAGGAAGTGAAAAGTGAAAGTGTTAGTCTCTAAGTCGTGTCTGACTCTTTGCAACCCGGTGGACTGTAGTCTGTCACGCTCCTCTGTCGATGGTATTTTCCAGGCAAGAATACTGGAGTGGGTTACCATTCCCTTCTCCAGTTAGATCTTCCCAACCCAGAGACTGAACCTGGGTCTCCCGCACTGCAGGCGGATTCTTAACGGTCTGGGCCCCATCAGGGAGGCCATGGGCTGGGTCATCTCTTGTTGTAAGATCTGGAGTTTCATTTTAGACTTACTGAGTTTGAGATGTTTATTAGACACAGAAGTGGGCTCTCAGAAACTCAGTGGGTGAATTCATCGAGAACATGGCTGCACCATCATCCCTCAGTTGTGGAAAGGTAGAAACAGTGCTGAAAAAGAGCATCTTGCATACACCTGGGCGCCCAACTGTGAATCCTAATGAAAGCTAAACCGAAGCTGGCCTCACTGAGTTTCAGAGTGTGTGCATTTTGGGATTTGAAAGTACTTCCAAATTATTCTACCGAAAGGATTGTATGATTTACATTCCCATCAGTGTGTACAAGAGTATTTATTTCGCTTCATCTTTGCCAAAACTTAACATAGTTTTTTAAAGTTTTGCAACTTTGATAGGTCAAAGACTTTTTACGGGCTTTTACTTTGAGCTCACGTGTCCTCTGATCTCAGAAGCTCTGTCCAGCTCTGGAACACATAGGGCTGTTCCCTGTTCTGTGAAGGTTTGCACAGTGGTGATGCAGGTCATACTTGGTAGCTTGAGGACTAATTGCTTGAGGACTTAGCTCTCTGGAAGAGGATGCAACATATTCAGCATTGTTCAAGCAGCTAATTAAAGACTAATGGGGAGACAGCTAAGTAGCAGTTTTAAAGTACATCTCTTTTTTTTTTTTAAAGTACATCTCTTTTAAGAGGGGAAATGTTGAATTATATCCTCCTGAAGAAGAACAGTTCATTCTGACATTTGGACAACTTTAAATAGTGAGTGTTGAATTCAAATCATTGACATCACCAAGATAGTTAGAACATTGAGCGAGTTGCAGTCTCTTTAAAGTTACGCCAAGTGAAATGAGCACCAAGTTAGAAGTTTTGTGACTTCCTTTTATTAATTAAATAAATTAATAAACTTAGCTGTTATGACACAGCTAATGCAAAGATATATGAAACACAACCTTTATCCTCATAGAGGGTCCATTGGAGTTGGTGGGGGAAGACATATATACAAGCAGACGTCCCAGTGTGCCATGGGTATAAAAGAATTATGTAAAAGTTCTTGGGGAATAAAGATGCTGGCCTGAATTTTGTCCAGAATTCAGGTCGGGGAATTTTCATGAAACGTTGGTTATGGGTTTGAAGGACAGACGCAATGTATTAGAGACGTGATATATTAGAGGATGTATGTAGCCAGTTATACTAGAGGAAACATTGCAGAAAGAGGACCCAAGCCTGTGTAAATCATGGCGTGAGAGGTTGGTATTTCTGGGAAGCATCAAGTCATTGATTGCTGAATGTGCAGTCTCGAGCTGTGAGGGACTGGCGAGGGGAGAGACACAGAGGCCCTTGTATGTCCTGCCAAGGAGCCTGGAACTTCTCCTGAGGGCAGTGGGTGACTTAGAAGAGTTTAGGGTGGGGAATAACATGGTCTTATTTGTAGGTTTTGAAAGCCGCTCTGGCAGACATCTAAGACAGGGTTCATCAAACTATGATCCTCAGGCCACCGCCTGTGTTTGTTAAAGATGTTTTACTGGAACACAGTTCTATGTTTATGTATTGTTTATGGCTGCTTTTGTGCTACGGTGGCATTGTTGAGTAGTTGAATCAGAGACTGTACAGCCTCCAAAGCCTGAGCTATTCACTATCTGGCCCTTTACAGAAAAAGTTTGTCAACCCTTAATTTATGGGATGAAATTAATGTGGGTGGTGAGGAACAGAGTGGAAACAGAGAAGCTATGGCTAAAGTGAAAACTTAAGGCAAAGGAGGCCAGGGGGAGGGGAGACTCAGGAGGTATTCAGGAAAGAGAACTTAGTGAGTCATGGGATGGGAGGTGTAGAAAGAGGGAGGAGGCCAAGATTGTGTACAGGGTCCTGGGAAGAGTGACCAGGCTGCCCAGAAGGTCATAAAGGACATCTGAATGGAAACGTGCAGCTGAATGAGGGATAAATGAGCCCAAGTGTGGTAGAAGCGGGTGTTCAAAATGGTGAGTTTGCACTTGTGTTCAAAGTATCTTGTTATCATGTAAAAGTCCAGAACCATCTAATCCCACTGCCCCATCGAACATCATATTCTGGAAATGAGTCCTTTCTTTGACATTTTTAATCTTTCTTGGCCAGTCAATGCTTGTCATCATGTCTGTGCCCTTCAGGAGGCCTTCTTTGCAGACTGCAGGCTGTCCGTGCTGACTCTCCCTTCTCTGAACCTTTATGTGGATTTAGTGGACTGCCTATGTGGTTCTTATGTCAAATAATCGTTTCTTGTCTCCCTATCTAGATCATAAGTACAAGGGTACACTCTGTGTCTCCTGCGTGTTTGTGTGTCTGCTAGGTCTACCATAAAGTGTCAAATTAGGTGTATAAAGTTTATTTCTAATTTACAGAACCCAATAGTCAAATGATGGGACAAAAGCAATCTTATCTTACCTCTAATATCATTCACTCAGTTTTTCAACAAAAATTTATTGAGCACATTGTACATATATGCCACTCTTCTAGGTTTCAGTTCAGGTCAGTTCAGTCACTCGTTCGTATCCGACTCTTTGCAACCCCCATGGACTGCAGCACGCCAGGCCACCCTCTCCCTCACCAACTCTGGGAGTGTACTCAAACTCATGTCCATTTGAGTCGGTGAGGCCATCCAACCATCTCATCCTCTGTCATCCCCTTCTTCTCCCAACTTCAGTCTTTTCCAGCATCAGGGTCTTTTCAAATGAGTCAGTTTTTCGCATCAGGTGGCCACAGTATTGGAGTTGCAGCTTCAGCATCAGTCTTTCCGATGAATATTCAGGACTAATTTCCTTCAGGATGGACTGGTTGGATCTCCTTGCAGTCAAAGGGACTCTCAAGAGTCTTCTCCAACACCACAGTTCAAAAGCATCAGTTCTTCACCACTCAGTTTTCATTATAGTCCAACTCTCACATCCATACATGACCACTGGAAAAACCATAGCTTTGACTAGACAGACCTTTGTTGGCAAAGTAATATCTCTGCTTTTGAATATGCTATCTAGGTTGGTCATAACTTTTCTTCCAAGGAGGAAGTGTCTTTCAATTTCATTCCTGCAGTCACCATCTGCAGTGATTTTGGAGCCCAGAAAATAAAGTCTGTCACTGCTTCCACTGTTTCCCCATCTATTTGCCATGAAGTGATGGAACCAGATGCCATGATCTTAGCTTTCAGAATGTTGAGTTTTAAGCCAACTTTTTCACTCTCCTCTTTCACTTTCATCAAGAGGCTCTTTAGTTCCTCTTCACTTTCTGCCATAAGTGTGGTGTCATCTGCATATCTGAGGTTGTTGGTATTTCTCTCAGCAATCTTGATTCCAGCTTATGCTTCATCCAGTACACCATTTCTCATAATGTACTCTGCATACAAGTTAAATAAGCAGGGTGACAATATACAGCCTTGATACACTTCTTTCCCAGTTTGGAACCAGTCTGTTGTTCCATGTCCAGTTCTAACTGTTGCTTCATGACCTGCATACAGATTTCTCAGGAGGCAGGTCAGATGGTCTGGTATTCCCATCTCTTTAAGAATTTTCCACAGTTTATTGTGATCCACACAGTCAAAGGCTTTGGCGTAGTCAATAAAGCAGAAGTAGATGCTTTTCTGGAACTCTTGCTTTTTTGATAATCCAGTGGGTGTTGGCAATTTGATCTCTGGTTCCTCTGCCTTTTCTAAAACCAGCTTGAACATCTGGAATTTCACAGTTCATGTACTATTGAAGCCTGGCTTGGAGAATTTTGAGCATTACTTTGCTAGCGTGTGAGATGAGTGTGCAATTGTGCGGTAGTATGAGCATTCTTTGGCATTGCCTTTCTTTGGGATTGGAATGAAAACTGACCTTTTCTAGTCCTGTGGCCACTGCTGAGTTTTTCAAATTTGCTGGCATATTGAGTGCAGGACTTTCACAGCATCATCTTTTAGGATTTGAAATAACTCAGCTGAAATTCCATCACCTCCACTAGCTTTGTTCTTAGTGATGCTTCTTAAGGCCCACTTGACTTCACATTCCAGGTTGGCTCTAGATGTCTGGCTCTAGATAAGTGATCACACCATCGTGATTATCTGGGTTGTGAAGATCTTTTTGGATACTTGTTCTGTGTATTCTTCCCACCTCTTCTTAATATCTTCTGCTTCTGTTGGGTCCATACCATTTTTGTCCTTTATTGAGCCCATCTTTGCATGAAATGTTCCCTTGGTGTCTCTAATTTCTTGAAGAGAACTCTAGTCTTTCCCATTCTATCGTTTTTCTCTATTTCTTTGCATTGATCACTGAGGAAGGCTTTCTTATCTCTCCTTGGTAATCTTTGGAATTCTTCATTGAAATGGATATATCTTTCCTTTTCTTCTTTGCCTTTTGCTTCTTTTCGTAACTATTTGTAAGTCCTCCTTAGACAACCATTTTGCTTTATTGCGTTTCTTTTTCATGGGGATGGTCTTGATCACTGCCTCCTGTACAGTGTCAGGAACCTCCAACCATAGTTCTTCAGGCACTCTATCAGATCTAATCCCTTGAATCTGTATCTCACTTCCACTGTATAATTGTAAGGTATTTGATTTAGGTCATACCTGAATGATCTAGTGGTTTTCTGTACTTTCTTCAATTTAAGTCTGAATATGGCAATAAGGAGTTCATGATCTGAGCTATAGTCAGCTCCTGGTCTTGTTTTTGTTGACTGTATAGAGCTTCTCCATCTTTGGCTGCAAAGAATATAATCAATCTGATTTTGGTATTGACCATCTGGTGATGTCCATGTGTAGAGTCTTCTCTTGTGTTATTGGAAGAGGGTGTTTGCTATGACCAGTGCATTCTCTTGGCAAAACTCTATTAGCCTTTGCCCTGCTTCATTCTGTCCCTCATGGCCAAATTTGCCTGTTACTCCAGGTATTTCTTCCCTTCCTACTTTTGCATTCCAGTCCCCTATAATAAAAAGGACATCTTTTGGGGTGTTAGTTCTGGAAGGTTTTGTGGGTCTTCATAGAACCTTTCAACTTTAGCTTCTTCAGCATTACTGGTCGGGGCGTAGACCTGGATTCCTGTAATATCAAATGGTTTGCCTTGAAAACGACCAGAGATCCTTCTGTCATTTTTAAGATTGCATCCAAGTATTGCATTTCAGACTCTTTTGTTGACTGTGATGGCTACTCCACTTCTTATAAGGGATTCTTGCCGACAGTAGTAGACATAATGGTCTTCTTTAAATTCACCCATTCCAGTCCATATGTTCACTGATTCCTAAAATGTTGATGTTCACTCTTGCCACCTCCTGTTTGATCACTTCCAATTTGCCTTGATTCATGGACCTAACATTCCAGGTTCCTATGCAATATTGCTCTTTACAGCATCGGACTTTACTTCCATCACCTGTCACATCCACAGCTGGGTGTTGTTTTTGCTTTGGTTCCCTCTCTTCTTTCTCTCTGGAGTTATTTCACCACTGATCTCCAGTAGCATACTGGGCACCTACCTACTGACCTGGAGAACTCATCTTTCAGTGTCTTATCTTTTTGTCTTTCCATACTGTTCATGGGATTCTCATGGCAAGAATACTGAAGTGGTTTGCTGGGTATCAAGGATACAATGATTGCCCTCATGAAACTTAAATTTTAATAGAAGATAGAAAAGATGTAACCCTCTGCTTTTCTTAAAAGTATAGACCATAATATTGCAAGAGAACACTGAGATTGTAATCTTGCTCAGTTGTCTTATTTTACATATGTTTAAATTGTGCAGATATAGAACTTGAACTGCCCATTTCAGAAGTAGAGTGATGAGGCTTTCATTCGTGTTGTTCAGATTGAACAGTGTGATTTGATTTCCATTCAAGAACATAGCAATTCATTGTTTTAATGCACTTTTGTATACAGGGAGTTGCTTGTTACGTTTACTCTGGTGAGTGTCCATTCTGAAGTGCCGGGGTTTTATTTTTTATTTTTATTTTTTTTTTTTTTCTGCTTCCAGATTTGTATTTTCCTGCAAAATCTCTGCCATACTGGGGTCAAATTTAGGGAGGAGTGCTTCACCCTGGTTCCCATTTTATTCTCATGTAACATGCTGATATCTGTATTCTTGGAAACTGACATGGAAAATGAAGGAAAATGGAGTCTCTGGCGGCTTCCCTTTTTCATCATTATAGGAGTTGAAAGCATCAATTTTCATTTCATGCTTTGAATTGCTTGTAATATAGGTTTTTAACAAGTCTTTGGTAGGCAGATGAGCCAGAGCTCGGGGGCTGTTCATGACAGGAGCCTCTAAGGAAAGCAAGAGAATAAGCTCTCGAGCCCCAGGGAGGGAACCATATGTGTGCTGGGGAATTGAGACACGAGTGTTCCTCTCCCAAAACTGCCAAGCGGAGCAGCTCTGTCTTGCCAGAGACTTCATTTATACTTACTGATTGAGGGCCTCTGTTAGGTCTCTTTGTGTTCAATGAGTCTTGCAAAAAAGTGGGATGGAGAGTGTGGCTAATATTCTAGTGATAGTAAGAAAAACATTAGGGTAAAGAGAGACTTGGGGCCCAAAGATAACTTATTGGGGAATGGCACAAGATGTCAAAAGGAGCTAACCGTGACTTTGACAGCAGAGTACTTACCCAGCAGTAGATGAGGAAGGAAATTCCTGGGGCAGTAAACCAGGTTATTCTTATGGTGCATCTTCCCTAATGGGAAACCAGCAAGCCTTTGGAAAATTACAGCTTTGTGACAGTTTCTCTCCAGTAAAGACATACATTAGCTACAGCAGATTTTATGACATTACAGACTGAGGAGAAACCTGTCTCCCCTATCCCAGGAGCTCCCCTGCACCACATTTTTGTATTTTCCAGCATTGAGAGTGAAGGTACTGGAGGGAACTGTTCTGCTTACCAACCAGAGGGAAGGGGTTAAAGAAAAAAAGTCTGTTCCTTGCTGGTAGGAAAGTATGTGTGGTCCAACATTTTGTCTTTAAGAAAATTACTTGTAATTTGAGATGGCTATAATCAAGATGAGTTTCCAGCCTTGTAATGCATCTATGAGAGGTGTTCAATTTGTCGTGTTAAAAAGCCACAGTGTTTTGAAGTGAGCTTTATTCAGCTTTCAGAGTTTACTTGCAATAAAGTTTGCTCTTCTTGCTAAACTACTGTCTGAGTTGCGGTAAATGCATGCAATCTTGTGACACCATTTCATTCAAGGCACAGAACAGTCTCAGCCCCTCTGTCTGCACAGTTCTTTCCTCTCACTCTCTTGTTCTTAGTCTTCCGCTATCACTTGGCAACCACAGCTGTTTTCTGTTCTTAATGATTTTGCCTTTTTCTGAATGTTATATAAGTGGAATCGTATAGTATGAAGCTTCTGGATTTAGTTTCTTTCACTTGCTAAGAGGATTTCAGGTTCATTCATTTAGTTGCTTCTATCATACTTGTTCACTTTTCTCGCTGCATCATATTCCACTTTGTGGACATACCAGAGTGTGCTTATTCTTTCGCTAGTTAAAGGACAGTTGAGTTGTTGCTGGTTTTGGGGGATTATGAATAAAGTCAATAAACGAGCTTCCACAGGAAGCAAGAGAATAGACTCAGAGCCCTAGGGAAAGAATCAAAGATATACTAGAGAGGTTTTGTGTAAATAACAGGTTTTCAGTTTGCTTGGGTAGATACCCAGGAGTGAGATCAGTGGTTATGGTGAATATGTACAACTTTATAAGAAGCTGCCGAAGTCTTTGGCAAAAAGCTGAACCATTTTGCATTCTTCCTTAGCAATGTTTAAAAGTTCCAGTTGCTCTGCATCTTCACAGGCAATTGGTGTTGTCAATTAAAAAAAGAAAGTTTCCCTCACCTCCAGACTTTTCAATACATAATATGGGGGTATTTCCTTGTGATTTTATTTTGCATTTTCCAAATGATTAAGATGTTGAACACATTTTCATGTGTATGTTTGCCATCAGTGTCTTTGGTGAAGTGTCTTTTATCCATTTTTTTAAAGTGGAGTGTTTTTCAATTACACATTTTAAGAGAATGTACAAACTATCACTCAGTCCTGCTCATGTTTGGCTTGCCTGATTTTTTAAAAATACAAAATAACACTTTCAAACATTATTTATAAACATTGCGTTTTTTAAAACTTAGAGGTGAGTTACAATATTGTATTAGTTTCAAGTGTACAGCAAAGTGGTTAAAGTATATATGGGTATATATATGGAAAAGGATCTATATATATAAGGATATATCTATACACATGTATTCTTTAGAATACATTTAGATTCTTTTCCAATATAGGTTATTACAAGATATTGAATATAGTTTCCTGTGCTATACAGTATAAACACTTCTCTTTCAAACATTAAGCTTACGACAGCAGTCAGACAAATCTGGACCTCTTGGCTCTGTCATTGACTATCGATTGACCATGGCAAGTCATTTGACCTCTTCAGCATTCAGTTACATCATTTGTAAAATGGTCTCAATGCCTACTTACTGATGGTTGTTAGGATTGGGTGCCTTGCATAGAACATAACACATGGTAGGTATTCACCAAATAACAGTTCTTATAAATATCAGCGTCACTGACTCAGGTGAATGTCGGTAGGCAGGTCTTTGTCAACCATTGCAGCGTCCGTGTCTAGCAAGGTGCCCAGTGCATGAAAAGACGTGAAGTGATCGAAGAAATGAGTCGAGGAAAGCATGCCTACTGTTTATGCTTACCTCACCGAGAATATCACGCATACAGTTTTAAGTCGAGGAGTATGTGTTGAGTTGTAGCCCTGTTACATTTCCCATTTATTTTAGTGTGTAGTTATTGATATCTTTTTACCCACACACCTCAGATTTATTTTTAGGGAGGCTGAGGGTGGAAGCATTTGGGATGCTACATGATTTTCTTTTTCTTCTCTCTGCTCTTATATGCTTTCTCAAAGGCCAAAGAACCATGACCCATGACTCATTCTTAGGTATCTCTCCCACTTGAATGGGATGCTAGCAAATAATTGCAGATAGACCAATGGCTTCCCAGCCTTGCGGAACACTGCTAATCACTCAGCCCTGCTAGAGGTTGCTGCCAGTTTCGTTTGGGCTGTTTTCTGGCTAGTGGGTGTGTGTAGGCTGGTCTTTGCCTTTTCCAAGAAAGATGGCCGGTAGATAGAGCCTCTGAGTTTCTGTGTCCTGACCCCATTTTGAAGAAATCGCTGATTTTGGCAGGGTGATTTCAAAGCCTCACCAACTCCAGAAGTGGTCTGAAAAACCGTTTTTTCAGCTGGTCGCTGCTGAGTCAGCTGTTAGAAGTGGGCCTGAATGTCTCATTCTGTAGGCAGAACAATGCTGGAAACTAGCCTTCCACCCTCAAAGGAGGCAGTTAACATTAAACCAGTATGTTCTCTTTTGCAGAAGGAACTTTTTTTAGGTCGTGGTAGATGGAAATAAGGGTGGGGAATGTCTGAGTCTGGACACTCGGTGATGTGTTAATTATTTTAGGTCCATCGTGCTACAGACTTCACACCACTGTTGCTGTGGAAAGTTCTGCAAATTGAACTGCCTCTTGTATTCTGGTAATCCGTTTCACCTTTGAGAGGCTAGTAGAAGCTCTAATCTCTGAGGAGAAAATGACAGAGCTCTTCTTGGTATAGATTTTCAAAGCAACTCTCTCCCCTGGTAAATTCTCTCCTAACCTGAGTGTATTTAAAGTTCTTCTTCATTAAAAAGTTGGTTAGAGCATTCCTTTGAGTTCTCAGAGTCCTGTCCTGTTCTTCTTAAGCCTCATCTTGGTTTTATCTGTTGGACCACTAAGAGCTGACTTACAGGCATGCAGTTACAATGAGAAGGTAACCGCACTTGAACTTTGCCCTGTTCTAGCTTCTTTTCTGTTGCTGTGCATTTGTTTGCTCTTTGTTGGTGGTAATGTTGGCATGCTGTTTCAAGAAACCTTGCAGTCAGCACAGACTTGCCCTTGCTATCCATAGAAACTCCATATAAGAAACTTAAGGAAGTTGATGAAATTAACTGAAATGGGTTCTAGTTAGAGGTCAGAGAAACACACATAGTATTTTCAAATGAGAGACAGGTTATCTCTGTCCTACACGTCCTTTCATGCTGTAATATTGCTTCATTTAACTGCCTTGCAAGGAACATGTTTTTGAACCTGAGAATAATGAAAGTGATGTCATTATAGGTTAGGAGACATTTTAAAATCGGTTGTAAAATCTTGAAATGGTGCTAGTCTGAGAGTAACACTAACATCCTGAAAGAGAAAGAACTTAACATACAGACTTGGCTGCCCACTCTGGTAGCCTCTAGCCATTCATGACTTGGAGCATTTCTAATGTGACCAGGTAGCACTGAAGTAAGCTGTCCGTGCAAAATATATACTAGAATTTGAAGAGTTAGTATGAAAAAAGAAAGTAAAATATCTCATTAACAATTCTTTGTTGACTTCATGTTCTACTTACAGTATTTTGGATATATCAGGTTAGAATAAAAATTTAAACAGTATTAAATTAATTTCACTTGTTTATTTTTACTTTTAAAAAATATTTTTAAATTGAAGTATAATTATTTTATAATGCTGTGTTAGTTCAGGTATACAGCAAAGTGATTCAGCTTTATAGGCTCATACACACATACATACATTTTATATATATGTATATATTTCAGATTCTTTTCCATTATTGGTTATTATAAGAATGTTGTTTCTTGTGCTATACAGTGAATCCTTATTGTCTGTTTTATATGTGTATATGTATATACATATATACACACACACACACACACACATATATATAGTGTATGTGTTAATCCTAAACTTATTTTGAATGTTATGCATGTAATTTGACATTGCATATGTGGTTCACATCATGTCTTTATTAGACAGTGCTGCAAGAGTGTATGAAAATGGTACCCTTCATCCCAAAGGCCATAGACATTGTAGTCCTGTCTCATAGCAGTGTTCATTTGCCGAAGAGGTCTATCCATCTTTGGAACATTCACATTCATGAAGCAAAGCCTGTGAGAATTGCTCTATCAGATCAGAGACCCCAGGGAAAGACAGGTGATGACCGAGGTTTCTTCCCTGGATAGCTGAACTCATGGCAGGGAATATCACCTGAGTGGTGACGTTCAAGATGAGAGAAGTGAGGTCACAAGGTGAGAATGTGAAGGGAAACCCCAGCAATTTCCCTAGTGAAGCTTGCTTTCCACAAGAGTCTTACTTGACCTTGTTTTTGTGCTCGGCATCCTCACGTATGTCAACACTGGTGAGGCTCTCTCTGCTGTGATGCAATAGGAATTCCGAAGGGCTGTCCCCTGACGTGAAATGCTTCTGTGCCATGTTTAAAATCATCCCTTTTGCTAATATTCCCAAGAATAATGAGAGAGGCCCCTGTGTGTAGCGCTGCCACCTGGTTGGTTGGTTGGTTTTTCTTTGATCTAGTCATTACGCAGAGCTGAGCCTGTGTCTGGTGTGACTTCTGTGTCTGGGTAGGATCAGACACTCAGAGCCATCAAGAGCTGTATTTCATGTCCACAGGGAGCTTATAGCATGCCACGTGTTATCTGGGTTTGAGGAGGCAGCAGTGAGAAAGCAGATGTAAATTCCTACCTATAGGGAGCTTACATTCTGGTGGAGCCTATGGTATAGTTTAAAACCTCAATTGGAATAAATTTGTGAGCTGGGGAGGAGGGTTGCCTTGGGGATATTTTACATGTTAAATGTATCGTAGGGGTTAGTGCAATACCTCACATATGGCAGTCTCCAGTTGTGTATATTCATTTATTCAACAGGTATTTATTAAACGCCTGCTACATTCTAGGCACTTTTCTACGCATTGGGAATATATTGGGAAGTAGAAGAAAGATTAGTGGTCTCAAGGAACTTTGATTCCCTCTGAGTATCCACTGACAGTGGCATAAGATATAAGTAAGTTGCATGGCATGTCTGCAACTGACAAAAATGGATGAAAGGGAAAAGACAAGTATAGCAGGGCAGTGGTGGGTATTGGGAATGCTGGTGGGAGATGGGTTGCAACTTTCAGTAGAGCCTAATTTGGGAGGTATCTGCTGTGCAAGAGTTGGTGTGGAGGATATTAAGGACTGGCAGGGATGAGGGGCTAGAGGGGTTGGGTTACATTCCAGGTAAAGGGAACAAACTGGTACAAAGTTGCCAAGGCAGGAGCCTGGCCTGATCTGTTTGAGGAGTAGTCAGGGGGCTAGTGTGGCTGGACCACAATGTGCCAGAGGAGAAAGAATATTAGAAGATGAAGCCAGGGAGGTGATAGGCAATTGGATCAAAGGGGAATTTCACTTTTACAATATAGGGTTTTGAGCAGAGAACTTCAGTGGTCTGACTTAACATTTTTCATTAAATTTTTTTAAACATACCTTTTTTGCTGTACTGTTCTCTGAGCTTTGATAAATGCACACAGTCATATGACCACGACCACAATCAAAGCAGACAGTCAGTCTTCCCATCACTTCAGAAACCTCCCTCGTGCTACCCCTTTGCTAATAAATTAATACTTGAGAGGACAATTCTGGGTGCTCTGTGGATTGTAGACTACGGAAAGCACCTGAGATACAGGAAGACCAGTTGGGATGCTTATGCAGTTATTAAGGTGAGTAGTGATGGAGGGTTGCCTGGAGCAAGTGGGGACTGGTCTTTTCTGAAGGTAGAGGTTTGGTAGGTGTAAAAGAAAAGAGAGCAGAAAATCATGACATGATTTTTGCCCTGAGCCAAAAGGAAAATTGGTGTCATTTACTGAGATAGGACAAGTTGTAGGTGTGAAGGGGAAGAATATTGTGTAGCTTTGGACATTTTTTATTTCATCAGCTATCTAAGTAGAGATATCAGTTGGAAAGTCAGATGAATTGAAATGCACAAATTATTTTTAGAAACCAAATTTTTAATATCATGAAACAGTTGGGAGGGAAAATGTGCAATTCTTAAAGGAAACCACTTTTGAGTCTTTAGCATTCAGAAGTTCTTGAGTAATCTGATACCCAGGATTTTGGTGTGCACAACTTTTTTATGGTCCTTCAATTCTTTCTCTTTCTTATTTTTTTCTATTTTCGCCTATGCCGCACTGCATGTAGGAACTTAGTTTCCCAACCAGGGATCAAACCCATGCCCCCTGCAGCGGAAGGGGGGCATCTTGTCCCCTGGACCACCAGGGAAGTCCTTCAGTTCATTTCTTTATCTGTTCTTTGGTAGATAGACCTACATCCTTTCTGTGCAGAGAATACCACAAAGTTCAGTATGATGATAATGGTCCTGGTGTTTGCTTAACTTGTTAATTGAAAACATGACCTGTGTTAGTAGTGAGGAAGAACTAGTTCAGAAGGACTCTTTTTATTCCACCAAAGATGTTTAACTCCAGGAAGAACTTCCAGTGTTTGACTTTAGGTCACTGTGTATTGACTGACTCATTTCTGGTGCCTCTAGCTGCCAATGTACTTGAGTTGAAGAAGAGAGAACCGAAGGGAAGGCTAAAAATAAAAGCAAGATATGATGTTAGTTGGCAAAGAAAAGTAGAATGCAAAATTCTATATATGGTCTAATCTCAAATTAGATTGAAAGCTTGTATGTACATGTACAGAATACATTCTGAACAGAATATTCGGAAATAGAACAGCCACTATCTCTCTGTTGTGAAATGATGGGAGAGTTTTATTTAAAGTATTTTTGGGGGGAATTTCAATAAGTAGATATATTTTTCTTTTTTAAAAAATATTCAGGAAATGTTTATTCAATATTTGATTCAGATGCAGTGAAGGCAGATCAGTGAAGAAGACAGGAAGAGGTTTCGCAGCTTCAGGGAGTTAAAGCCTTGTGAGATCATTGTAGTTTTATAATTAGAAGAAAGATACACTAATTAATGAAGAAAGAATGCGAGTGAACTTATCTAGTTTCATTGGCTTTTTTATACACATGGACTGAGCGAGTTTTTTATGAATCACCCTCTGTCCACGTTTCTTCCTCTGATGGTCTCAAAGGAGTGAGCCTTTGTGGCTGTGTGACTCTTGGCTGAATTTCTGAAGCCACTCGTATAATATGGCATATCTTGTAATAGTGGGTTGAGGGGTCTATCTTGCCTTACCATGGTGAGGGGCTACATAAAGCCTGGACATGTAACAGCCTTGGGCTTAATTGATCCTACCACAGGGCAGCTACAAAGATCATACTTCCTCAACAAAAGCTTTGGGGAAAAGTCAAACCTGCTGTCGGCTTCCCAAGGGGCTCAGTGGTAAAGAATCTGCCAATGCAGGAGATTCAGGAGACACAGGTTCGACCTCTGGGTTGGGAAGATACCTGGAGGGGGAAATGACAACCCGCTCTAGTATTCTTGCCTGGGAAATCTATGGACAGAGAAGCCTGGCGGGCTACAATCTATGGGGTCGCAAAGAGTCAGATGTAACTGAGCATGCACACACACATACCTGCTGTCAGTATGATCTAAAATGAGTTACCCAGTCTTGCTAAGCAAGCTTCTGCTACCTCATTTGAATAATATCTGGGACTAGTTGAATCTGATCCTCTCTGAGTCCAGAATTTACACAGTGGTGGTGCTGGACAGTGCCTGATTTGAATGTGAAGAACATTCACCTCGTGGATATTTACATGAACATAATTATCCAACCTCCCTTCTGTTAAGAGATGTCCTGTGCCAAATCCATGCTTTGTTTCAGTGACCCAAAAAATGGAGCTGATTGCGGAGAGCTCACAGAGAATACCCATTCTCACTGAGAGACTTAGATCAGGGAGATTTCATTTTCCCCCATGACTGTCTCTCCATTTAGGCTCAAATACATTGAATAGAATTGGCATCCAGCTCTTAGATTAGTGACTGGCTAGATGCCACGAGGAGGAACAAAGAGGAATAGGAGGGGTTATTTTGTACCTGAGGATTTGAAACCTACAAGACACATTTGCTCTTATCTTCTCTGTACTGGATTTTGTAGCTGGTTGAGTTTTGCTTTCCTCCTTTTTTTCTCTCTTCTTGTGTGAAAATGTTGATATGGTGACTTTCTTCTAATTTTATCAAATACAGTATGTCCAGAAACAAAACAGAACCATGTTTCCGTGTGTGATTCCTGGCAGAAATGGTGCGATTTCATCTCAGGATAAAACTGTGAATTTGTGGGAAGCAATATGGTACGGGTACTTAGGGAAAGCAAAAGGAATACAGAGCCTGGCTGCCAGTCGCCTTTGTCTTGGTGACTGGAGGAAATCACTCGTGATTTGTAGGAGCTGAGGCCCCTGAGGATAGAGTCGGTCAATGAGCAGGCAAGCCGGGTAAGGCCAAGGCTCAGGCAGTGTTATGTTTCCAGTAGAGCCACATAATTTATGCATTCACATTACACGTGTGTGTGTTTATGTGCATGTGAGAGAGAGAAAGAGAAAAAGACCGAAATGGAGAGACAGAGGCACAGAGGGGAAGAAAGAACACAAATGAAAACACATATGGACAGAAGAGCATAATTGGGTCCAGCTGCCTTGGAGGCTGTGCCTGGAGTCGGGGTGACATGGAAGACAAGATTCTGTTGATCTCACTTCCCAGGGACCTCACACAGCATCAGCACCTCGAGCTGAGTGTGAGAGTGCTAAAGACACATTTTGTGTATGGTGAGGCTCTTTAAATATAAGCCAACATCTTCATGCAGGGCTTATCCGGAGAAACAGTAAGCTGTTCCAACACTGTCGACAAATGAACTGGGTTGAATATGTTGAGAGTAGAATATTTTATTTCATAGACAGTCTAAGGGATTTTTCAAGGTCAATTTTGACTGTCAAGCAGAGCTGGGGTTAGGTGAAGCCAGTGAGGCACTCATCTTCAGCACAAAATTAATGCAGGTGCTAAAAAAGAATTCATAATCATGAGAAATAATATTTTTAAAAAGTCAAAATTTTTTTAAAATAAATGTAGGATTGGTGTAACTATTTTTTTTCCTTTTGCCTCAGGCTTCAATATGACTCAGCATGGCACTATTAACTGATTTCATCTTTATTTAAAACTGATGCTTGGCTCATCAGGGATTTGTTTGCATTAATTTTGATTTTAAAAAATGTTACATGAAAATAACTATTTCTCCTAGTTACTGAATTCTGGGGGCAATTCAGTGAAATTTGTACTCAAGTGATATGGTTTAGTTGTTTCTCTGTAGTCCAGCTCTGTTCATGACATTTGCATTAGTTTTTAACTTTAGAAGCCCTGAGTAAAAAATGATTCCAAGGGACAAATAAAGCATACAGGGTGACTATCTCCAAGAACCTCAATATTTATAGAATATTATCTATGTATATGAATTGACATATTTTTTATATGCCATGATATGGGAAAGGCTATTTACACATTCATTTATTTAGTAGCTATTTATTCAGCACTTAATATGTGCTTGGCACTATTTTAGGTGCTGGAGTTACAGTGATACACCAATTAGACAAAATGTCAGTATTTGTAGAGCTCACATCCCATTGGTAACCATACATCATCTCTAGTTTTCACAACTCTGTAATATAGATATCAGTTTCACCATTTCATAAGTGAGAAAAATGATGCTTAAAAATAACTCTAGCTACAAATAACTATTGCATTGTCTAGTACAGAATCTTGTGTTGAAAGGATTCAGAGAAAGCCATAGTTACCATAATATGGGCTTAGTCAATAGGAAACTTCTGGAATGAGTCTTAAATTGGTTCTTAAAGGAGAACATTATGGAAACATATTTAAACACAAGACTGAATGTCAACAATAATACCAAGCCCATTTCCCTTGATTTTAATAAAGCAATAAATGGCCCAGTGAAAGCCAGGCAAGAAAATAAAGATAGAAAAGTATTTACCTGCCTTAATCAGCAGCACCCTCTAGATATCTGGAGTGGCATGAGGGTTAACCTTTTGTACCAGCTCCAAGCTGTTAGAACTGGAATCCTTTATCCAGGCTTAGAGAGGAAGAGTTTAGTGATTGGTTAGTAGTATCTCCGTGGATCACCACTAGTTTTATTCTAGTATGTTACATGCGTTATGATATTGGTGCCACTATGTTGATTATCCTAGTGTCTTAAGGTGAATTTCTAGATTGTCAGTGTTGTGATGCATCGAAATTATTGTTGAATGGGTTATTAATAAGTGTCACTGTATAGGAAAGTGTCCGTTTCTACAAAAAGGCATGGTGGGATGTTGATTGTGATTACATTGACTATAGAGAGATCAATTTAGGGTAGAATTGAATTTTAAAAACACTTGATCATGAAAGGAATACATCTTTTAAAATATTTCACAGTAAATTTTTATAGTATTTATATAGGTCATTCAAATTTTTAGTCAGTTATCCCTGAGTATTTTTTATTTTTAATGCTATTATAAGTCTGATTTTAAATATGCAATTTCTGACTACCAATGACAAGTATAGGTATACTTTATTGCAATAATGTGCCCCACACAAATTTTTTGGTTTCCCAATATGTATTTGCTTTTTCTTTTTCTTTATGAATAAAATATGTGAACCCAAAGTGAAATTTATAGTAACTCCTGGGAAATTCTGTGGGGAGTATGTAAGTGGAAGAGAAATCATCTGGGTTTAGGTGAGAGGTCCTTCCTAGAACTGTTGAACAAACCAAGTGTTTCTATGATCTGGTTGCTCTTTTGGGAATAAAACAGTGTAGGTAGGCCTGGTTTTTTGTAACTAGACGGATCTGACCTTGAATCTCTGTCCTGTTAACTGACATGTCTGTGGGCTTTTACTTTTTCTTGATTTAAAATGGGCATAATATCTACAAGGCAGTATTGTTACAATGATACAGGGTACTATAAAAAAACTAACATAGAACATTTAAACTAAATGGTAATAAACGGTCATCTCTACTACAACTGCTGTTGCCGGTCCATTTATATGATCAAAGAAACACAAGGTCTATCTCAAACCTTCACACTCAGTGCCTATATTATCTTCCTGTTTGACAGATGATCTCCTGCTTCTGCTTAACTGCTTTGAAGGACAGATGTTTATGGCCTGTGGTCTTTCAATTCTTTGGCTGCAGTGGTCAGCCGTGTCTACCTGATTGGTTGTCCAGTCTCCCCTCATATGGTGCCACACGTCATGGGCTAGCAACACTGGCTTTCTTTCTGCCCCTCTAGTATCTTTAGCTTGTCCTTAGCTTGAGGTGGTTACATTACCTGTTCTCTTAGCCTGGGATATAAATCCAGGTTGCCTCATTGAAAGTAATGTGATTTTGGACCATCCTTTGATTTCTTTGAGTCTTAATTTAATTATCCATGAAAATGGGAGAGTAGGGATACCCTCCTTGTTGAGTGGTATTGATGAAATATAACTTGGAAAATATTGAGAACTAACGGTGCTTGACACACACTAAGTGTTCAGTATTATCAACCAGTCAGATCTGCCTCATTCTCATTAGTCACAAGTTAGTAGGATTAGTTCCTCCCATGTTTTTCACACGACTGCTCTATTAAAGGCTAAATCCTTCCTGTCCCTGTCTCCTAAATGCCCTACCCCCGTTGGGATATATGTGGTATATACATAAAGAATGGGTAGCCTTTCCCTTCTCCAGGGGATTTTCCCAACCCAAGGATCAAATCTGGGTCTCCTACATTGCAGGCAGGTTATTTACCATCTGATCCACCAGGGAGGTCCCATATATATGAGCATAATACACTACCTGGGGGGTGGGAGGGGACATTTAATAAAGTATACAAATATATAAATATACTTGTCTGGCTGATCAAGTGATTTTAAACCTTTTAAAATGCAGCAGATTATCAACATTATCTTGGAGCTATTTTTGATCAACATGCCATTTGTGTTTTCATCATAGATAAGCACACATCAGTGAATGGGACAGAGTCAAGTATTGAATTTGTTTACATCCCTCAAAATTGAGCCATCAATCAGTACTCTTTGTCCAGGTACTTTTGGCTCCTCCCTTGTCAAGGATGTCACAGGCAAACCCTCAGTTCAGTTCAGTTCAGTTCAGTCACTCAGTCTTGTCTGACTCTTTGCAACCCCATGAATTGTAGCACGCCAGGCCTCCCTGTCCATCACCAACTCCCGGAGTTCACTCAAACTCACGTCCATCGAGTCGGTGATGCCATCCAGCCATCTCATCCTCTGTCGTCCCCTTCTCCTGCCCCCAATCCCTCCCAGCTTCAGGGTCTTTTCCAATGAGTCAACTCTTCGCATGAGGTGGCCAAAGTATTGGAGTTGCAGCTTTAGCATGAGTCCTTCCAATGAACACCCAGGACTGATCTCCTTTAGGATGGACTGGTTGGATCTCCTTGCAGTCCAAGGGACTCTCAAGAGTCTTCTCCAACACCACAGTTCAAAAGCATCAATTCTTCGGCGCTCAGCTTTCTTCACAGTTCAACTCTCACATCCATACATGACCACAGGAAAAACCATAGCCTTGACTAGACGGACCTATGTTGGCAAAGTAATATCTCTGCTTTTGAATATGCTATCTAGGTTGGTCATAACTTTCCTTCCAAGGAGTAAGCATCTTTTAATTTCATGGCTGCAGTCACCATCTGCAGTGATTTTGGTGCCCAAAAAATTAAAGTCTGACACTGTTTCCACTGTTTCCCCATCTATTTGCCATGAAGTGATGGGACCAGATGCCATGATCTTTGTTTTCTGAATGTTGAGCTTTAAGCCAACTTTTTCACTCTCCTCTTTCACTTTCATCAAGAGGTTTTTTAGTTCCTCTTCACTTTCTGCCATAAGGGTGGTGTCATCTGCATATCTGAGGTTATTGATACTTCTCCTGGCAATCTTGATTCCAGCTCGTGCTTCTTCCAGTCCAGCGTTTCTCATGTGATGTACTCTGCATGTAAGTTAAATAAGCAGGGTGGAAATATACAGCCTTGACGTACTCCTTTTCCTATTTGGAACCAGGCTGTTGTTCCATGTGCAATTCTAACTGTTGCTTCCTTACCAAATGGCTTTTGAAGTCCCGATGCACTTTGCTATATTCTTTGACCTATACTCTGTAATAATGAACCCTAAGAATTATTGAAAGAAGCAGATTGGTTTTGGTCTTCTCTTGCTAATCCCATGGTTAAATCACTATGTACTTTTGAAGGGTGCGTGTTTTTTTAAAGCAGCCTTTACAAATTATTGGTTCATCTGTGGCTGTGCTGGGTCTTCAGTGCTGTGCATGGGCCTTCCCCAGTTGCACTGTGTGGGCTTCTCTTGATGTAGAGGACAGGCTGTAGTCTGCCTGGGCTTTGGTGGCTGTGGCTCCCGCGCTCTAGAGCACAGGTTCAGTAGTTGTGGCGCATGGGCTTGGTTGCTCTGAGGCATGTAGAAACTTCCTAGACCAGGGAACGGGACCTGCGTCCCCTGCATTGGGAAGCAGATTCCCACTGTACCACCAGGGAAATGCTTGGATACATTTCACAAATTTATGAAATACAAAAGTCTGTTTAAGAAAGTCTTCTGAAAATTTCATCTAAGGATTCATTTGAAGATCATCCGGACACTTTTTAAGAATAACACTATACAACTTCCTTTTAGTGATAGGCTTTTATTACATGTGTTCATGATGTTTAAAATCATTTAAAGAGCACTTGTTTTCTTCTGCATTTTCCATGGTACAAAATTTGAGAAATAGTTTCTTTTGTATATTTGTATTGCTCAATAGAAAAGTTATACAATATAATTCACATATAGTTGAGTGATTGGGGCAGTGCACCTTAGTTTCAACCGCTGCAGTTTTTATAATGGAATTTTCCAAGCAATTAATACCTAATGTGGGCAGGTGTATTTTGGTTTTTCATTTGCTGGGACAAATTTCATGTTTAAAATTTTAATGAAAAACAATAAAGAGGAAACTGGTTTATAGGTTTCTGGAAAAAGAGATGACCTTTCTGTCTGCCCTCTTCAAGGTAAAAATATTAAAATAGTAAATTTACCTGATTTTAAAAAACACTTAAGGCCATTTTCTAAGATACAGTGGCAAAACTGAATATGTTATACTGTAATTGACAGTTTGCTTTGGTTTCCTATATATATATATATATATATATATATATATATATCTCTTTTGAATCATTAAATTTAAAAAAGACCCAAAAGCACTTGACAGCTAAAGTTAGAACAATGCACTGGGGGGAAAAAAGTCACTTTATCTGTTTTCATTGCTTATTTGTATTCAGTTTTTAATTTGGTTTTCCCCCATAAAGAAGACAGACTCTTGTAATAAATCTAGGTATACCCAACACTGTGTTTTTATAGTTATCAACTCTTGGCAAATTTTGTCTTATCTATACATCTATATTCTCTGACACTGGATTAATTTGCAGCAAATCTTGGACATTGAATAATTTCATTTGTTCAGTTCAGTTCAGTTGCTCAATAATGTCGGACTCTTTGCGACCCCCATGGACTGCAGCACGCCAGGCCTCCCTGTCCATCACCAACTTCCAGAGTTTACTCAGAATCATATCCATTGAGTCAGTGATGCCATCCAACTGTCTCATCCTCTGTTGTCCCCTTCTCCTCCTGCCCTCAATCTTTCCCAGCATCAGGGTCTTTTCCAATGAGTCAGTTCTTCGCATCAGGTAGCCAAAGTATTGGGGTTGCAGCTTCAGCATCAGTCCTTCCAATGAACACCTTTAGGATGGACTGGTTGGATCTCCTTGTAGTCCAAGGGACTCTCAAGAGTCTTCTCCAACACCACAGTTCAAAAGCATCAATTCGTCCAAATCTCACATCCATACATGACTACTGGAAAAACCATAGCTTTGACTAGATTGACCTTTGTTGGCAAAGTAATGTCTCTGCTTTTTAATATGCTGTCTAGGTTGGTCATAACTTTTCTTCCAAGGAACAAGCGTCTTTTAATTTCATGGCTGCAGTCACCATCTCCAGTGATTTTGGAGCCCAAAAATATAAAGTCTGACACTGCTTCCACTGTTTCCCCATCTATTTGCCGTGAAGTGATGAGACCAGATGCCATGATCTTAGCTTTCTGAATGTTGAGTTTTAAGCCAACTCTTTCACTCTCCTCTTTCGTTTTCATCAAGAGGCTCTTTAGTTCTTTGCTTTCTGCCATAAATGTGGTGTCATCTGCAAATCTGAGGTTACTGATATTTCTCCCAGCAATCTTGATTCCAGCTTGTGCCTCATCCAGCGCAGCATTTCTCATGATGTACTCTGCATATAAGTTAAATAAGCAGGGTGACAATTTACAGCCTTTGACATACTCGTTTCCCTATTTGGAACCAGTCTGTTGTTCCATGTCCAGTTCTAACTGTTGCTTCCTGACCTGCATACAGATTTCTCAGGAGGCAGGTCAGTTCGTCTGCCATTCCTATCTCTTTAAGAATTTTCCAGTTTGTTGTGATCCACACAAAGGCTTTGACATAGTCAGTAAAGCAGAAGTAGATATTTTTCTGGACCTTTCTTGCTTTTTCGATGATCCAGCAGTTATTGGCAGTTTGATCTCTGGTTTTTCTGCCTTTTCTAAATCCAGCTTGAATATCTGGAATTTCACAGTTCATGTACTGTTGAAGCCTGGCTTGGAGAATATTGAGCATTACTTTACTAGCATGTGAGATGAGTGCAATTATGCAGTAGTTTGAGCATTCCTTGGCATTGCCTTTCTTTGGGATTGGAATGAAATCTGACCTTTTCCAGTCCTGTGGCCACTGCTGAGTTTTCCAAATTTGCTGGTATATTGAGTGCAGCACTTTCACAGCATCATCTTTTAGGATTTGAAATAGCTCAGCTGAAATTCCATCACTTCCATTAACTTTGTTCATAGTGATGCTTCCTAAGGCCCACTTAACTTCACATTCCAGGATGTCTGGCTCTAGGTGAGTGATCACACCATCGTGATTATCTGGCTCGTGAAGATCTTGTTTTTTAGTTCTTCTGTGTATTCTTGCCTCCTCTTCTTATCTTCTGCTTCTGTTAGGCCCATACCATTTCTGTCCTTTATTATGCCCGTCTTTAGAAATGTTCCCTTTCTATCTGTTTTTCTTTTTTTTACTGAAATACTCAGTTGGGATGAGGTAATTGAGGAATTTGCAGCATGAGAAGGAAGGTGAGAGGCAACATTTTCCCTCAACACATAAGTAAGCTTCTTTCATTTCTACAAAATTTTAAAGGAATTAAAATCTTCTGCTTCTGTTAGGCCCATACCATTTCTGTCCTTTATTGTGCCCATCTTAGAAATGTTCCCTTTCTATCTGTAATTTTCTTGAAGAGATCTCTAGTCTTTCCCATTCTATTGTTTCCTGTATTTCTTTGCATTGATCACTGAGGAAAGCTTTCTTGTCTCTCCTTGGTATTCTTTGGAACTCTGCATTCAAATGGGTATATCTGTCCTTTTTTCCGTTGCCTTTCACTTCTCTTCTTTTCTCAGCTATTTGTAAGACCTCGTCAGACAACCATTTTGCCTTTTTGCATTTCTTTTTCATGGGGATGGTCTTGATCACTGCCTCCTGTACAATGTCACAAACCTCCAACCCTAGTTCTTCAGGCACTCTCTCTATCAGGTCTAATGCCTTGAATCTACTTGTCAATTCTGCTGGATAAGTCTAAGGGGTTTGATTTAGGTCATACCTGAATGGTCTAGTGGTTTTCCCCACTTTCTTCAATTTAAGTCTGAATTTGGCAATAATGAGTTCATGATCTGAGCCACAGTCAGCTCCCGGTCTTGTTTTTGCTAACTATATAGAGCTTCTCCATCTTTGGCTGCAAAGAATATGATCAGTCTGATTACAGTGTAGATCATCTGGTGATGTCCATGTGTAGTGTCTCCTCTTGTGTTGTTGGAAAAGGGTGTTTGCTATGACCAGTGTGTTTTCTTGGCAAAACTCTTTTAGCCTTTGCCTTGCTTCATTCTGTCCTCCAGGGCCAAATTTGCCTGTTACTCCAGGTATTTCTTCCCTTCCTCCTTGTGCATTCCAGTCCCCTATAATGAAAAGGACGTTTTTTTAGATGTTAGTTCTAGAGGTTCTTGTGGGTGTTCATAGAACCGTTCACTTTCAGGTTCTTCAGCATTACTGGTCGGGGCATAGACCTGGATAACTGTGATATTGAATGGTTTGCCTTGAAAATGACCAGAGATCATTCTGTCGTTGTTAAGGTTGCATCCAAGTACTGCATTTCAGGCTCTTTTGTTGACTATCATGGCTACTCCATTTCTTCTAAGGGATTCTTGCCCACTGTAGTAGACATAATGGTCTTCTGAGTTAAATTCACCCGTTCCAGTCCATTTTAGTTCACTGATTCCTAAAATGTCGATGTTCACTCTCGCCATCTCCTGTTTGACCACTTCCAATTTGCCTTGATTCATGGACCTAACATTCCAAGTTCCTATGCAATATTGCTCTTTACAGCATCGGACTTTACTTCCATCACCAGTCACATCCCCAGCTGGGTGTCGTTTCTGATTTGGCTCCATCCCTTCATTTTTTCTGGAGTTATTTCGCCACTGATCTGCAGTAGCATATTGGGCACCTACCGACCTGGGGAGTTCCTCTTTCAGTGTCCTATCTTTTTACCTTTGCGTATTGTTCATGGGGTTCTCAAGGCAAGAATTTTGAAGTGGTTTACAAATTTCGTTTGTAAATATTTCAGTGCCTTTGATCTGATGATCATAGGCTTTACAGATAGTCAACTTTTCCTGATGTTTGGTATTCTTTTTTAGTACAGTATTAAATTTCTAGTCAACTTATAATTTTTTTCTTCCATTGTTATATTTTAATGTGATCAGATTAAGCATATATTCCTTTAAAATTTTGTAGAAATGAAAGAAGCTTACTTATGTGTTGAGGGATAATGTTGCCTCTCACCTTCCTTCTCATGCTGCAAATTCCTCAATTACCTCATCCCGACTGAGTATTTCAGTAAAAATAGTGAAAGTCTCAACAATGAGCAGTTAAGGTTCTCTTGAAAATTATTTATCTTAGATCATTAAAAGAAAAAGTCCTAAGGTGGATTTATACCAAAATAATGAGCATGGTTATTTCTGAGTTGTGCGAGGAGTTATATTTTTGTATCCTCATTTTTGATTCTACAGTGCACAGATATTCATTTTTATAAATGAATATGGTTTTTTAATATTTAAAATTATAGCTAAATATACACAACAAAATTTATCATTTTGACTATTTTATAGTGTGCAGTTCATTTTTGTGAAGTATTTGTACACTCTTACACAACCACTACCATCATCCATCCCCAGATCTTTTTCATCCTGTCAAACTGAAACTGCGTGATCACTAAAGTATGATTTCCTATCTCTTCCTTTCCCCAGCAGATGGTAACCATATTTTTTCTTCTTCTTTTTTAAAATTTAATTATTCAAGATATCTCATATAAATGAAATTATATAATATTTGTATCTGGCTTATTTCACTGAACATGTCTTCAGAGTTCATCCTTTGACATGTATCACATTTTAAAATTAAAAAAATTTTTTTACAGTCCCCGTTTAATTGTGTCCTTTGTTTTATAGTTGCAGAACCTGTTTGGCATTCATGTTTTAGCTAAACCTCCAGAAAAGTTGAAGGTGAACAGGGGTCACAGGACTCTTTTTGCAGATGCAGAAACTGAGATTGTGGAAGCCTGCATAGGCTTGCGAGGAGTGCATGGTGTTCATATCCGCAGACAGACCTTGGGACTCGGTCTTGGATTCTCACATTGGTGTACTTATTCTGTATTTGAATCACATGGTGAAAGGCCTATCGATGCTAAGAAGTTAACATAAATCAACATTTCATCTTCTTTATTTTAATGGCTTAATTGGCCCTGTGGGTGGCACAGTTCCTTTGTGTGACATTGTCTCAGGTATCAGAGCCCATTTCACATCTCTGCCTCTGCACAGCGCCCATCCCTTAATGTGTGACAACCAAAATCACATCCATGCATTTTCTAAGAGTTTCCTGGTAAAGAGGGGTAGTTACGGTGGTGGTAGGCATTACCCTCTGTCAGATGTGTAGGGTCTGAGATATGCAAACCACTTTACATTCATTTCCCATGATTAAACATAAAATAATATGGAAACTTCCCAGAAGTAAAAAGTCAAGGATTACTATTGTTATATAATACACAGTAATAAAGAATCTACCTGCAGTGCAAGAGACACACGTTTGATCCCTGGGTCAAGAAGATCCCCTGGAGAAGGAAATGGCAACCCACTCTAGTATTCTTACCTGGAGCATCCCATGAATAGAGGAGCCTGGTGGGCTACAGTCCATGGGGTTGCAAAAGAGTTGAATATGACTGAGTGACTGAGCACACACAACAAAATGTTGCCTAACGTAAAACGAATCTTCCCGAACGAAATCTTCCTGTGAATACACATCACACTGATGTTCCTTCAGGTGGGGTGGCCTATCACAGGGCATTCGGTCTACATGGGTGTCTGCAGTGGGCCATTAGTGACTTTGGAGAAGGATCTTTGTGTTACCAGCGACCAGAGAGGACATCGCTGTGAGTTGACTCTGATTTTCGGCTCGCAACAGGGCGAGACTGACAATCTCTGCTCAGAGGCTGGTCCTTCCAGTAGTGGGAGAGTGAAGGGCTGCATTCATCCCTGCAGAGAGACTGAATGTCATTGAGCTATGGAAGCTCAGGGCTTTTTGCCTTTAGCAGATCCTAGTTTATTGATCTTTGTTGTATCTCTTACACATGCTTTCTTACTTTCATCCATTTAATTTTAGGTTTTATACTGGACTGGATAAGATTCTCTGGATACACCCAGAATATTATGAATATAATGTATGGGTATCTTAAGCGTGCTGTGGCTAGATCCGAAACTAAGCACCATCAATCATACACGCAAAGCACTCAGCATGCCTCATGTTGGGCACTCTTGCCATAACTAAATGAAATGGGCTGTGCAGGTTGACGACAGGGAGGGTAGGGAATGTGAGAAGCTAGGGCACATAAAGGGTATATTCTTCTCTGCTCCAGCCTCCATGCCAGGCACAATGCAGGCCCCATGCAGTCACATCTTCCATTTTTTTAAGGCAAGCTAGAAATGTGGATTTTTTTTTCCCTATGGCTTCTCCCAGTTTTTAAACTTATTTTTAAACTTTTACTTGGATGATAATTACTTTACAATATTGTGATGGTTTCTGCTATATATCAGCATGAATCAGCCATGGGTATGTATGGGGGACGTATGTCCCCCCCTCTTAAACCTCCCTCACACCTGCCTCCCCATCCCACCTCCAGGTTGTCACAGACCACTGGCTTTGGGTTCCCTGAGTCATACAGCAAATTCCCACTGGCTATCTACTTTACATACGGTAATGTGTATGTTTCAGTGCTACCCTCTTAAATCATTCCATCATCTCTCCCCCCGATCTGGGTCCAAAAGTCTGTTCTCTATGCCTGCATCTTCATTGCTGCTCTGTAGATAGGTTCATCAGTACTATCTATTGGCAGTATTTTAAATTGTGCTAAAATACATACAAAACCTAGCATCTCACACAGTTTTAAGTGTATAATTCAGTTGCACTACATGCACACTGTTGTGCAGCCAGTCTCCAGAACTTTCTTTTCCTTGTAAAACTGAAACTGTACCCATTAAACAACTCCCTATTGCCCCGACCCCAACTCTTGACGACCATCCTTCTACTTTCCATCTCTATGAGTTTGACTACTTTAGGGACCTCATATACATGTGTGTGTGTGTGTGTGTGTGTGTGTGTGGGTGGGTGGCTGTACCACACAGAATATAGTATCTTAGTTCCCTGACCAAGGAACAAACTTGAACCCCCCTGCACTGAAAGCATGTAGTCTTAAGCACTGGACCTCCAGGGAAGTCCTCTCAAATAAGTGGAGTCATACACAATGCTTGTTTTTCTGTGATGGGCTTGTTTCACTTAGCATAATGTCTGCAAGGTTCCATCTATGTAGCATGTGCCAGAACTTCCTTTTTAAGGCTGAATAATATTCCTTTGTATGTATAGGCCACCTTTTATTTACCCATTCATCCATTGATCAGTACTTGGATTGCTCAGCAACTAATTTACCAAAGGAGTTGGAAGCACAGTGTGACAAAAAAAAAATTTCAGGTGTCTGGATTTAGCACATGGGCTGCCATTTGCCTCAGCTGCCCTCCACGGATAATAAAATCACACATGGACGTTTTTATGCACTCATTGCTATCAGTCACAGAAACCTTGAAGGTGGAGAGGATAAAGTAACCCCGGAAATCACACTAATGGGTCAGGCCTCCATCTACTTAAAGGCTTGATTTGTTCTGTAAGTGAAATTTATGGAGCATTATCAGAGACTTTTCAGGACACTCTACACTTATATTTAATACTTAATGTGGTTAAAGTCCTAAAGCAAACTTGGCAGCAGTTCTTTGGGAACCAACACAGCACCTTGCATGGAGCTTAGCCCAACAGCAGGCACTAGCAAGTGCAGGATGAATGAATAGATTGCAGACCCAAGTTGCACTCAGTCCCTATTACCTGGCACACTGCTAGAGAAATGAAATCTTTTGCCACAGCGGCCAGCCTGAGCACAGCCTGAGGGCTAGTCAAGTGAAAGCTTCCTGCCCACGTGCAGTGGCTGCCTGACCCGGAGTTTCACACAGATGTCTCCTTTCTGTGCCTTGATTTGCTTATGGTTAAGGCCTGATGACACCCCACTCCAGTACTCTTGCCTGGAAAATCCCATGGACGGAGGAGCCTGGAAGGCTGCAGTCCATGGGGTCGCTGAGGGTTGGACACGACTGAGTGACTTCACTTCACTTTTCACTTTCATGCATTGGAGAAGGAAATGGCAACCCACTCCAGTGTTCTTGCCTGGAGAATCCCAGGGACGGGGGAGGCTGGTGGGCTGCCGTCTATGGGGTGGCACAGAGTCGGACACGACTGAAGCGACTTAGCAGCAGCAGCAAGGCCTGATGACAGACCATACAGCACCTCGCCTGGATCCCTTGGATGTGTATGGCAAGGCCTCTCTAAGCTCACGGGAACAACAAAACAAGTCCCCAGATACATGTTTCCCAGGCAATTCTTATTTTACTTTTTGCCACAAAGCTTGGTTTATAAACTGGAGAAGACAGGGAATGAGCTGTGGAAACAATTCCTGCTTCTCTCCCAATATGAACAGTGCCTGTGATTTACTCAGAGATGTGAAGAATTTATGAACAGTCAGTCTTAAAGTACTGTCTTGGCTCTATAGCAGTCTTCCAGGTCACTTGCCTCTCTAGTTGGGTCCTTCCCTTGGTAAATATGTTCCCTTAGGGCCGTGCTTTTTAAGGTTTCTGTGTTGGTGTTGACAGGATTTATGTCCAAAGATTCCTTTGAAGGAAACATTGAGTGACTAAGAGAAATTTACTAGAGACCTGTTCAGCCTCAGTCAGTTCAGTTCAGTCTCTCAGTCGTGTCCGACTCTTTGCGACCCCATGAATTGTAGCACGCCAGGCCTCCCTGTCCATCACCAACTCCAGGACTTCACTCAAACTCATGTGCATCGAGTCAGTGATGCCATCCAGCCATCACATCCTCTGTCGTCCCCTTCTCCTCCTGCCCCCAATCCCTCCCAGCATCAGAGTCTTTTCCAATGAGTCAGCTCTTAGCATGAGGTGGCCAAGGTACTGGATTTTCAGCTTTAGCATCATTCCTTCTAAAGAAATCCCAGGGCTGATCTCCTTTAGAATGGACTGGTTGGATCTCCTTGCAGTCCAAGGGACTCTCAAGAGTCTTCTCCAACTCCACAGTTCAGAAGCATCAATTCTTTGGCACTCAGCTTTCTTCACAGTCCAACTCTTGCATCCATACATGACCACTGGAAAAACCATAGCCTTGACTAGATGGACCTTTGCTGGCAAAGTAATGTCTCTGCTTTTCAATATGCTGTCTAGGTTGGTCATAACTTTTCTTCCAAGGAGTAAGTGTCTTTTATTTTTCTTTTTTTAAATTACTTATTATTTATTCTACTCTTACAAAAAGACACTTGGAACAATAAATATAAAATGGTATAGGTCTTGTTTAGCAATGGGCAAATACAAGTTTTCTTGGTATTCTCCACAGGAATAAGCTAATGAAGTTTTTATAAGTTTATCCATTCACCTCATCCTACCCACCTTCCACCCTCTAAAAAAGATCAATTCTACAATTTTTAATAATGGATTCTCAAAATAAGTAATCTAAGACTTATTTTGTGACTAAGATATCTGAATTAAGTTAAAAATATATGTATAATATGTTGTTACCCAGAAACCTCAACTAATTCAACTCATGAATATTCTTAAGCTTTCCATTTTTTATAATTCGTATAACTAAAGAGTCTGTTCTGTTCAAATCTGCATGGCAAATAAACAGAAAGCAGAATACAAAATATACACTTTTCTGTCCTAGGAGGAAACACTAAGTACAGATATATTTAATATACAGTGAGTATGTCATGTGTTTCTTCATAGCCAAAAAAATCCTGATTCTTTTATACCTTGCAGGTTGATGAAGCAGAACACAAATACACAAATTATTTGTGACTAAATTTAGCTAATAAAATCAGCAAAAAAAAAAAAAAAATACACACAACACACCAGAGTCTGAGCAATGATGAATATCCAATTGTATTTGTTTCCCTAAAATTTATCTTCAGGCTAATACCTGAAGAGTCTTTCTAATACTTAAATATTCTTCTTTAATGACTTATGCACCAAGTGGAAATATGTACAATAGTTATTTCAAACTAGAAACAGTTGGCGGGGGAGGGTAATTCTTTTCCCCTGCTCTGTGAATAAAATATTTTTAAAAATCCATTTAAAATAATTTCTTACTTGGTGCTTTATAACTACTTTCTACTTTATGGAGATCATTTAGAAAGGCAGAAAAGAATATAAAATATTTAAAGGTCATCATCAAAATAACCAAATGGATTTTTAATTTACCTCTGTGTACTTTCCGTACTACTGAGGCATTGTCCTAATTAATTACACTTTCCTGGATCCCCCTGTAACATTAAAAACATGAATCTTAAAAAAATGAAAAACTGGCTTTTAGACTTTAAAATAAGCCTCCTCCTCCTCTTCCACAGCTACCCTTCAAATATTTTAAGCAGGAAATTAATCTGATTGCTTTAGGGGTTGATGCAATGTTTATTTAAAATAATGCACTTTAATTCAAACTTTTTAGGACTAATATCAAATTCAATACCCAGTGGAAGATGGAAGTAGAATACATGTCAGTATAAATAGTACCAAATACAGAAAAAGCACCTAAAGATGGAAGGAGACAGCTCTGACACCCTAGCTGTTAGTGGCAAACCACGTTCGTGTGTTTCCATCGACATAACACCTTACGCTATCCAAAAATATAGTTTATTTGGTTCTATGTTTGACTTTCTTTAAACTTCAAAAGCCAATTTAAAATTTAAGGGATAATTTTTTTTTTAATTCCTGGGCACAGATCAATTTCCTAGGTAAAGAGCTACTAAACTGTATCAATGTACGTGATGAGGAATCCAATGAAAGCAACAAGGTGCTATGATTGAATGATTTAAAATAACCTCTCCTCATGGTAGAAGATAGCGTTTCATGATAGATGCAGGTTGTGCTCACTCCTTCAGAGACATACACACATCACCTTCTTCTTAGTGAGACTCTGCTTTGTTACAATTTAGAAATCTGAACTTAATTTCAGAGAATATAAATTCCTGGAATATGACTTGAAGACAGGGTACAAACAGCAGTTGAGTGGAATCTGCCTGCAACAATCCTTTATTTTTTCCTTTAAGGTTACAGAAAATCTGCACATAGACAAGGCAGTTAATTCTCAAAATAAAAATACCCCCCTCCAAATAGCCAGTCAGATTCCACAGTGAATATATGTCATAACACATTCTATTCCACAGGTGTACATTCTTTTGAGCCTGCAGGGTTAGGATCGATTCTTTCTGGAAATATTAGCTTCTCACAAACTGCCTCCTTTATTGGTAAATACTGTGATATTTCATTAGGTTCCCTGAAGAGGGAAGGTGAAACATGCATTAAATTAGCAATTTTGCTCTCTCGTGATGTATATTCTCGTAACATGTAGGTCTTGTCAGCCTCATGGTAAAGTCTTGTGTCATTCATTCTAATAAGCACCCCATCAATTCTCAAGAAAAATCTCAACAGCAAGAAAAAGCTAGAAGGCATTACTCTAATTTTCACACTCAGGCTTGAAACTCCACGATCATGAAGTTCATCCTCAAATAGGAGAACTTCTTCGAAAAACTTAATCTGTTCTCTGGCTTTCAGTTTCTCTGTATCTATATGATCTGTTGTAGGTACAACCTTTAACTTAAGTGATTCTCCAAGTAATGTTCCCTTATAATCCGTTGTATAGGTCCAATCATATGGTTTAATAATCTCTTTAGAGTGTTCACCCTCCGTCCTGCTTTCCTGCCACTCTTCAGCACAGGCTACTTTAAGCATTCCTTGGTAGTTGTTCATACATCTTAATGCATCTGTAGCATTGAACTCAATTCCAAAGCCAGAGCCATGCTGGATTCTTAAAACATTGTCTCCAAACATCATTTCGGGGAGAGTTGGCGTATGCAATTCATCAGCTAACTTCTCCACATCCGCCGACTTCATGATGTGGGTCTTGGACGCCGTTAGCTTCCACGGCCCGAAGGAGAAGTCCTGGTGGCTGCTCTGGAAGCCGTGGATCATCATGGCCAGGGCAAGGCCAGCGTGGGCCACACGGAACAGGTTGGAGCACCGGCGGCAGCGGCAGCGGCAGCGGCGGCAGATACCGGTCCCTCCGGAGTAAGTGTCTTTTAATTTCATGGCTGCAGTCACCATCTGCAATGATTTTGGAGCCCCCCAAAATAAAGTCTGACACTGTTTCCCCATCTATTTCCCATGAAATGATGGGACCAGATGCCATGATCTTCGTTTTCTGAATGTTGAGCTTTAAGCCAACTTTTTCACTCTCCTCTTTCACTTTCATCAAGAGGCTGTTTAGTTCCTCTCACTTTCTGCCATAAGGGTGGTGTCATCTGCATATCTGAGGTTATTGATATTTCTGCCAGTAATCTTGATTCCAGCTTGTGTTTGTATGGATCACAATAAACTGTGGAAAATTCTTCAAGAGATGGGAATATGAGACCACCTGACCTGCCTCATGAGAAATCTGTATGCACATCAGGAAGCAACAGTTAAAACTGGACATGGAACAACAGACTGGTTCCAAATAGGAAAAGGAGTACGTCAAGGCTGTATATTGTCACCCTGCTTATTTAACTTACGTTCAGCCTCAGTTTAGTGTAAATATCACCTGCCTGTAGGGTACGTGATAGCAGCATATGAGGAGTGCCTGCAGGTTCCCCTCATCTTTTTTTTTCCTTATTTCAATTTGATGAAATGGTAATGGACACAGTGATAGGGCTTTCCATCAAATACTTTAGACATTAATTTTTTTTTAAATTTAATTACTTAACTAATTTTTGGCTGCTCTGGGTTTTCGTTGCTGTGCGCAGCCTTTGTGGATCATGGGCTTTAGTTGCTCGGGCTTCAGCATTTGCGTTGTGTGGGTGCTGGACCATGGGCTCAGTAATTACGGGACCCGGGCCTAGTTGCTCCATAGCATGTGGGATCTTCCCTGATCAGGGATCAGACCACATCCTCTGCATTGGCAGGCGGATTCTTCACCACTGACCACTGGGGAAATCCCAAACGTTCATTTTTTTTTAAGTTACTTTCTCCACCAAATGCTTAGGACATTATTTTCTTTTTAAGTATTAGTAGCTCTACTTCCATAGAATCATTCGGGAGGGGGCAGCATTTCTTTTCATCCTTCACAGGGTCAGAGTAGTTATTAAGGGAGGAAGAATGGCCCCAAGTTTAGACTTTTGACATCATCTGCAAATGAAGGGTGACATAGAATCATGTAGATACATTCACAGGATTTTAACTAGTACTGTTGTTGTTTAGTTGCTAAGTCATGGCCAACTCTTGTGACCCCGTGGACTGAAGCCCACCAGGCTTCTCTGCCATGGGATTTCCCAGACAAGAATACTGAAGTGGGTTGCCATTCCCTTCACCAGGAGATCTTCCCAACCCAGGGATTGAACCTATGTCTCCTGCATTGGCAGGCGGATTCTTTACCGCTTAGCCACCAGGGAGGCTGTTAGCTAGTCTATGTAAAGATAAATCACATTTTTTATAAGAATTTCTGGGTGTTTGTACAAAAGGCCTCAAAAAACCAGAAGCTTCCTGGGCCTCTTCTGACATGGAAGAGCCCTGTTCATTTTGCCTGCTTTTAGAGAAGTACTACTAATTAAAACTGTATTGTACATTGGATTGCTTTTTGCCAAATGCCTAAACACTTGAGCAGAAGCATGTGCTTTATATTGCAAAGCAAACAAAACTTCAGTAGTACTGACTTGGGAAAACTGACCTTTATGTTAATATGTCATGTTAGCCAAAGCCTTAAGAAACTCTGAAAACAAATGTCCCCAGGTTAATGAGTATGACGTGTACTTCTGCTTTTTCTATCATTTGCAGTTCATATAACTATCATAGATCATTTGTGTTAATTGTGGAAAGAAAAATGTGGGAAACAAAAATCATCCAAATCCTACTGCTTAGGCACTGTTAATATCTTCATGTTGATTTCCTTCCTGCCTTTTTTCTGTGAGTATATAGATGAAGTTTGTAGATGTGTGACCTGTGTACATATGTTATCCAGACTTGCTTTTTATCCTTTTTTCCTACTTAAAATGTTGTGCCTTTTTTCTCTTCCAGTTCCTATACCTGCCACTTACGTGGTAAAAGCTCTTTCTGAGTCCATTGAATGGTGGATTTTTCCTTAGCTGCTACTTGGTGCCTGCTTAGGGGTATGTAGATTGCTACAGAAATATTTCTTAATAAGAGTAGTTTTACCCAGCTGAACCACATTGTTTAGCTGAAGAGGGTTAGAATCTGAGATACTAAACCAACCAAACGGAGAAGGCAATGGCACCCTACTCCGGTACTCTTGCCTGAAAAATCCCATGGACGGAGGAGCCTGGAAGGCTGCAGTCCATGGGGTCGCTGAGGGTTGGACACAACTGAGCGACTTCACTTTCACTTTCTACTTTCATGCATTGGAGAAGGAAATGGCAACCCACTCCAGTGTTCTTGCCTGGAGAATCCCAGGGACGGGGGAGCCTGGTGGGCTGCCGTCTGTGGGGTCGCACAGAGTCGGATATGACTGAAGTGACTTAGCAGGAGCAGTAAACCAATCAAAACACTTTGACTTAACAATCCTGAGTGCAGATGGCCGCTGCATGTTTTTATTTTAAACTTCTCCTACAGTTCTACTTTTACAGTCTTCTACAGTCTTATGAAATACTTGTGGTCTGTTACTGTGCCTGTGTATTTTCTAATTAGTACAGACATGCTAGATTTGGCTACATACTGTGGGTTCACAGCAAGGAATATGATAGGCCGTTGATAAGAATAATAGAGTTAATCTGTATCCGATACAGGCCACAGCATTTGATAATGAGAAGTAAAGAGAAAAGGTGTCTTAAATCATGTACACTTCTTTTCTCTTGCTTTTGATCACTAGAACTGTGTTTAATCGTTTCATGAATTGCTTGTACATTCATGTGTGTGTGTGTGTGTGTGTGTATGTGTGTGTTTGAGTCACTTAGTCATGTCCGACTCTTTGTGACCCCATGGACTGTAGCCCACCAGGCTTCTCTGTCCATGGAGTTCTTCAGGCAAGAATCCTGGAGTGGGTTGCCATGTCCTTCTCCAGGGGATCTTTCTGACCCAGGGATCAAACCTGGGCCTCCTGCATTGCTGGCAGATTCCTTACTGTCTGAGCCATGAGGGGAGCCCAGTATATATACCCCTATGTGTGCACATGTGCATATGGGCTTGCGTTGAGCATCTAGGTTTGGGCAGAAGTTACTGTTAGTATCCATAGTATCTTGGCAGATCAGCTGGTCTCAACTGAAGGTTTACTGTGTTTGTCTTCTCTGGGGTACCTGTAGTCTGAATATGCAGCCTGCTGGCTCATCTCAATTTTTAAGTTGCTGTCCAACTTGGTCTGAAGCCTTTGGAAACACACTTTATTTCTGCCATGGATGGGTTCGTTGGCAGTGAGAGACCAGTAAACTTATTCTCTCATAGACATTTAATGACGTTCAAACATTAGTGATGCCATTTAAGAGCAGTTTTGAAAAAGTCTCTCTGCTAAAGACCCTGGCTACAAGTTAGAATACTGTTAGACCATCAAAATGTTAAGCAAATAAATCTTGAGTTTGCTATTGAACATGAGATGAGGCTGTGCCTATTTTTAATTTCCTGGGGTATTCAGGAATAGCTACTACATGGCCCGCTATTTTTTTTTTTTTTTTTCTGGTGTACTTGTTGTTAGTATTGTAAATTAGATGTCCACAGTTATTTCAAGATTTCTGCAGGGAGTTATTTATAAGGGATTTTTTAAAAAAAAATCTCATTCATTCTTACGCCATCTAATCATCTCTTTGCCTTGGCTAGATCTATTCAGTGAAAAAGAAAAATCAGAATTAGATGTGGAAGGAGGCCAAAAGCAGGGGCAGAACATGGCAGTGGAAATATCAAAATCAGGGCATTTGTGAAGCACATTGTGATTGTAAAAGGAAGGAAAGCATCTTTAAAATAGATCTGTTCTGACGGTTTTATTTTTTATTTTTTTCCTTAAAAGATTTGTTGTCTATTTTTGTAGCCTTATCTAAGGCAGGGCCACTGGTCCAGGATCCATGAGGTCACCTGCCAGCCCTGCACTCCATTCTGATCAGTTTTTCTGGCCCCTTTAGTAGGAGAGAAGGAATGGAGAACAGTGAATCCAAGAGCTCAGCTGGTCCGTTTGGCCTGAGGGGACCTGTGTCTTGTTTCCCTGGGGTCCAGCCTCTCCATGCTGGAGTGCTTCCTTATCAAATGTCCTTTTGCTGGAAGCTGCATCTGTGATGTATTTTCCCAGTGCCACACTCTAGTACCTACCTTAGTGAGAAGGTAAGGATGAAGAAGGCTTATGGATCACCATAAGAAGGCTTACGATCATCGTAATATGACTATACACACATTAAGGCTTGGTTTGATGTAAGTTTGCATTCGGTAACCATTAGTTGTTGGCAGTATTTGTACTGAATTTATAACAACTCCTGATAACAACCCAGTGAATTCACATGAATGTCAATCCCATTTTACTGACGAGAACATTGAGTTTAGGAGAGTGGAGTACCTCACCTACCGAGCCATCAGTGGCTGCATCTGGGTTTGAATCCAGGTCGGAAAGATTACAAAACTTGTGCTCATAAGCACTGATTAAATTAGAGATCAGCATCGTGTATGTAATGGGTGTTTGCTGTTGGCAGTTATTTTGTAGACATTCTTATGTAATCTTTATGAAACTCAGTGATGTTGGTCCGATCTGACTCACCCAGGATCACAGAGCTTACAAGAAGTAAGATGATGTTGTGAGTTCTGTTCTTGATTCTATTTTCTGTACTGTCAAACTGATTTCAGTCCTGGAGGCAAAGGAACTATAGGATGAATTATCTATGTTTTTACCAAAATTAGGCTCTTACTTTTGAGCTGGAGTTCAGCTCTTTCTGCAGCCTCTCTACCCTTCTTGTATGATGAAGTTGGGCATAGTCAGAGGGAACCCACCACCATCCAAGAGAGTAAGCGGCTGGAATGCCCCTGCTCTGACCAGTGCTAATGGAAGAAAGGGCCAGGAGAGACACATCTGTGCATTAGCTTCCCCATCTTAGTGTAGAACAAGGGAAGTGGGTGCTCACCATGTGATTTGTAAAGTCTTAATCCCCATGACTTGAAATGTTTCCTTATCTGTAAAATTTATAAGATAATTATAAGAAAGTATGTTCAGGACACATGAGAACCATGGTATCTATTTCTATTTTTGCCAGTCGGAGTCTACTCTTGCCCTCTGAATTTTGAGGTCTTAAAAGCCAGCTTCATCTAATACATGCTTCTCTGTTAGCCTCTTTTGTAGTTCATAAAACAGATTTATTTAGCTAAGGCTTGACCATGAGGACTTGAATAAAACACCAGTAGTTTCTGCTAATTGATTTTCTTTGCGTATAAAGAGGGACTGGATTGGCTCTACTAAAATGTAGGTATTTTCTAGATCACTTACTCCTGGGTTTTTTCTGCCCCAGATTTTGTTTTTTTATGACAGAGACTTGTATGTGGGCTTAGAGACCTACTTTTTCAAGCTCGGCTATTCCAAGAACCGATGACTCCCCAATTTAGACCTTTAGAAGTACAGTGCAGTCCAGGAGAGGAAAGCAGATAGAATTGAGGTTTTGGCCAGGAGCCACTTGGAGGTGTTAAGGAAGGGTAACAGGCAGTGGACACTGGTTTGACATCATGAAGTCAGCAAGCAAGCACAGAGTGGGTTGGATTTTCCAGATCCTCTTTTCTTCCCAACTTCCATTTGTTACAGGGCTCAGCCACCTTTACCCCAACCCTCTTGCTTACTGGTACCATTGTTCAGTTGAGTTTAGTCACTCAGTCGTGTCCGACTCTTTGCGACCCCGTGAATTGCAGCATGCCAGGCCTCCCTGTTCGTCACCAGCTCCCGGGGTTCACCCACACTCATGTCCATCGAGTCCATGATGCCATCCAGCCATCTCATCCTCTGTCGTCCCCTTCTCCTCCTACCCCCAATCACTCCCAGAATCAGGGTCTTTTCCAGTGAGTCAGCTCTTCGCATGAGGTGGCCAAAGTACTGGAGTTTCAGCTTTAACATCATTCCTTCCAAAGAAATCCCAGGGCTGCTCTCCTTAAGAATGGACTGGTTAGATCTCCTTGCAGTCCAAGGGACTCTCAAGAGTCTTCTCTAACACCACAGTTCAAAAGCATCAATTCTTCGGCGCTCAGCTTTCTTCACAGTCCAACTCTCACATCCATACATGACCACAGGAAAAACCATAGCCTTGACTAGACAGACCTTTGTTGGCAAAGTAATGTCTCTGCTTTTGAATATGCTATCTAGGTTGGTCATAACTTTCCTTCCAAGGAGTAAGCATCTTTTAATTTCATGGCTGCAATCACCATCTGCAGTGATTTTGGAGCCCCCCAAAAACTGTTTCCACTGTTTCCCCGTCTATTTGCCATGAAGTGATGGGACCAGATGCCATGATCTTTGTTTTCTGAATGTTGAGCTTTAAGCCAACTTTTTCACTCTCCTCTTTCACTTTCATCAAGAGGCTTTTTAGTTTTTCACTTTCTGCCATAAGGGTGGTATCTTCTGCATATCTGAGGTTATTGATATTTCTCCCGGCAATCTTGATTCCAGCTTGTGCTTCTTCTAGCCCAGTGTTTCTCATGATGTACTCTGCATATAAGTTGAATAAGCAGGGTGACTATATACAGCCTTGACGTACATCTTTTCCTGTTTGAAACCAGTCTGTTGTTCCATGTCCAGTACTAACTGTTGCTTCCTGACCTGCATATAGGTTTCTTAAGAGGCAGGTCAGGTGGTCTGGTATTCCTATCTCTTCAGAATTTTCCACTGTTTATTGTGATCCACACAGTCAAAGGCTTTGGCATAGTCAGTAAAGATGTTTTGGCATAGTCAGAAATAGATGTTTTTCTGGAACTCTCTTGCTTTTTCCATGATCCAGCGGATGTTGGCAATTTGATCTCTGGTTCCTCTGCCTTTTCTAAAACTAGCTTGAACATCTGGAAGTTCGTGGTTCACGTATTGCTACCATCTCTTAATTTATTACTTACCTTTGATTCAGTACCATTCTGGGGAATTAGGAAAGAAGACTGCCATGTGGTAAGTCACTTCAGTCATATCCTACTCTTTGTGATCCTATGGACTATAGCCCACCAGGCTCCTCTGTTCATGGGATTCTCCAGACAAACATACTGGAGTGGGTTGCCATTCCTTCCTCCAGGGGATCTTCCTGACCCAGGGATCGAACCCACATCTCCTGCATTGGAAGGCGGATTCTTTACCCCTGAGCCACCAGGGACGCCTGGAACGGAGACTAGAGTCTCACATAAAAGGAGTATTTGGTAGCCCCTAGTAGCACAGAAGTGCTTCCCTTGTGGCTCATCTGGTAAACAATCCACCTGCAATGAGGGAGACCTGGGTTCAATCCCTGGGTCGGGAAGATCCCCTGGAAAAGGGAAAGGCTACTCACTCCAGTATTCTGGCCTGGAGAATTCCATATACTGTATAGTCCATGGGGTCACAGAGTCGGACACAGTTGAGCCCCTTTCACCTTCAGTGATATAGAAATTCAGAGAACTTAAGGAAGCTTCACTTAATCAATTCACTCTTCATTCTGAAAGGTGCCCTGAGCCTGCTAACTGTCTACGTTGTTTAGAAGGCTGCTGTATGTGTTACCACTTTTATGTGACAAACTATCCACAGACTTTGTGACTTAAAACAATGCATGGCTTCATATAGTTCCTCTACAAGGGGAACCTGGCAGTGGCTTGGCTCGGTTGTCCTGGGCCAACTTCATCTCAGTGGATATCAGCCTCAGTGGCTGAACCCTCCAAAGGCTTGGCTGGGGCTGGATGATCTATTTCCTAGCTGTCTCACTTGCACACCTGGTTACTGGGTGTTGATTGTGGGCAGGTTGTTAAATTAGCTGTTGGAATAACTGCAAAATGTAAAGAGAAGTCATTAAAAGAAAATCTAAATCATTCACGTTGCTTTGCAAGTGTCTTTACATTATCACTCCATTTCAACTGAACCCAAATTGGAAATCATGGACTCTAAATTAGAAGTGTTTATATCAAGAAAGAGCCTATAGAATCCTAAACTGGTAACATATGTCCCAAAATAGTTCTCAATCTACTTTAAAAGATGGATGAAGGAATGAACACCCTGTGTGTTAAAATAAGATACTTGACGTATGTATGAATAATTTTGTATGATTTCTTCTCTTGTGATTAACTCAGTATGTGCTAGTCTCAAAGATGTTGCAAAGAGGACTTCTAATGTTTCACAGGCTTTCGTTTACAGTTTAATTTTTACAAAAGGAAGTTTACTACATTCTGTTCTTCCAGGAGTCATCTAAATCAAGGCATTACTTTTTTGCAATATTGCATTTCATCAAGTCTAAGACGCGGATTTTTTAGAAATGCACATGCATTCAACCATCTTGCTATTTAATTAGCAGTTTATTTCCTGCCTTATTGCTTCATAAATTATGATTGTTATCTTACACTTGGTGAAGCACGGTATGTCTTATTTTTTTATTTTCTAGAAAACATGTTAAATACTTGTTAATTGCTTATTATAGTTGAGGTGGGTATATCTGCCCAGCTGTGGTTTGGCCAAGTCTGTCTAAATGTATTAATAAAGTTTTATAAAGCAATGGCTTCTTTTAAAAAGTGAAAAACTCGTATTTTATCTTCTTTGAGTGAAAGTAGTCATCACATTCTTGTGTCTCACTTTTTCATGTGTCAAATAAGAGTGGCCATAAATTAGGTCTACAAAGTCTCTGTCTGTTTGATTATCCTAAGATTCTGGATCTTTTCTAGAAGAAAACAGAACTTAATTCTTCATCTGCGTGGGTGGGGGAGAGTCAGAAGTTTTTATAATAGTAGGATGAAATCCATCAATCCTCTCCAACAAATAGTGCTCATGAGAGCATAATATCAGAGTCTGACTGTGATTTCAGGAGGGCCATGGACTCTTGGGCTTCCTGTGGCTCTAGTTGTCTCTCTGCCAATGCAGGAGATACAGGTTGAATCCCTAGGTCAGGAAGATCCCCTGGAGAAGGGCATGGCAATCCAGTCCAGTATTCATGCCTAGAGAATTGCATGGGCAGAGGAGTTGGCAGGCTACAGTCCATAGGGTTGCAAAGAGTCAGACACGGCTGAAGTGACTTAGCATGCACGCACACATGGGCCCCTGACTCAGAGCTCTTTCCCAAACATCTCAGGGTTCTTTGACTTCCAGCTAAGCAGATACTAGGATATTGCTTCTTGAGTTTAGATTTTCCTGTGTGGTGGTTTTTTCCTTTGTGACAAACAGGTAAAATAGAACTTTTTGAATTATTAGTTTATCCATTGCTAATATCCTCCACTTTAATCTGGGTAGAATCCTTACTTTTCCTTTGCCCCAACCATAGATACTGTAAATGGGGCCCTGGTACTGAGGATAAAGGACTGAATACACATATGGAGAGGGTAAAATAGCTCTCAAAATACTTTGATAAAATGAGATTTTCTTTATAACTCAAACCTATGCCAAATAGGGAAGTGTTACTAATAAAAAAAAAATCAATGTTACATGTTCTGAGTTTTCTTAGTCATGTTTGAAGATCTGTGAAATATTTTTCTACATAGAGGTACAAAGTCTTGGTAAAACCCTAAGGTATAAAGCCTGTTACAGAAATAAGATCAAAGTTGGACTTCCTGGGTGGCTCAGATGGTAAAGTGTCTGTCTACAGTGCGAGAGACCCGGGTTCAATCCCTGGGTTGGGAAGATCCCCTGCAGAACGAAATGGCAATCCACTCCAGTATATTGCCTGGAAAATCCCATGGACAGAGGAGCCTGGAAGGCCACAGTCCATGGGGTTGCAAAGAGTCGGACACGACTGAGCGACTTCACTTCACAGAAATAAGGAGAGCACCAGGTTTGACACCGAAGTGCCTCAAACAAGTTGTTTTTATTTCCTCTCCAATCTCTATTGGGACTTTCCTGGTGGCTCAGTGGTAAAGAATTTGTTTGCAGTGTAGGGGATGTGGGTCCTATCCTTGGGTTGGGAAGATCTTCTCAAGAAGGAAATGGCAAACCTCTCCAGTATTATTGCCTGGGAAATCCCATGGACAGAGGAACCTGGCAGGCTACAGTCCATAGGGTCACAAGAGTCAAACCCAACTTAGCAACTAAACCACCACCCCATCCAATCTTTATTGTTGCCTCCCTTCTACTGACTTTAGGTTTTGTTTGTTCTTCTTTTTCTCACTCTTTTACGTGGTGGGTTAGGTTGTTTATCTGAGATTTTTCTTGCTTTTTGAGGAAGGCTTGTATCACTATGAACTTCCCTCTAACAGCTGCTTTTGCTACATCTCATAGATCAAATAACTTTTTTTCTCTATCTTTATACATCTATCGTACTGGTTGTGTTGTTGTAGTAAGACTTACTTGTAGAGGATGCTTTGCCTGTAACATTTTCAAAAAGTGGACTGCATCTGTACTGAAGCAAAAATTTATTCCAATGGATCAACTTTTATGCCTTTTATGTGCTTTTAGGCCTGGCAGTAGAGTCCAGTTCTTCAGTTACTTGTTAAAAAGGCTGATTCCAAGGCTCTTTCTCTGCAAATTCTGACTGAATGTATCGAGATGGGATCAAAAATCCAGATTTTTTTTGTTTTAAGCAAGCGCCGCTGTTGAAAGTATGTATTCAAGAAAGGCTGCACAACTCTAGCTTCCACATTCAACACACTGGAAGTGATGGCTAAAGCCCTGTGTTTCTTGGAAGTGAATCATGGGCCTTTTGTTCCCCTTGTCTACCCATAAGACCTTAAGTGGGGAAGTAGCTGAAGGTGCATTGTGCAGGGAGAGAATAAAATATATCATCAGCTTTGAGTTAACACTGGGTATTGATGGCCTGTCACATCTCTTTGGGCGTACTGCTGGCTGTATTTTACTTCAAAGATGATTCCATTTATGACCAGCAGTTTTAATGTTACAGAGGGGAGACCAACAACGTGGTTTTCATCTTTGGTTGAATGAAAATCAACCAATTAAAAATAGAAACAAGTTAGGGCACTTAGTCCCCTGGTTGGGTATTGAGAGCATTTACGTCTAGTTCTTAGGAAGACATTGTGCTTAACATGCAGTACTCTGATAATTATCCTTCAGGGGTGAGAAAGTCTATTAGTGACCCGGACTTCCATAGATCTCCATGACAGTGACAGGAGGGAAAGTGCAATCTGACCAAATCGGGATCAGATGCTATTTTATTGTTATGATTAGCCTATTGGGTTTGACAGCCAGTGTTCCCTGTTGAAGGTAGGCTGCAGAGTGACAGTAATGGTGGATGAGGCTGTGTTTGGGTACTTGTTTACATGGATCTCTCATATTAATTACTGACTACATCTAGGGCTCATGTTATGTATAGTGACTCCCTACCAAAAGCAAGTTTAACAAGGTGATTACGTTACTGAAGGAAAATCTTCCCGGTATATGACTTTGAAAATAGAATCCTAGTGTCAGAAAGTGAAGAGGAACTAAAAAGCCTCTTGTTGAAAGTGAAAGAGGAGAGCGAAAAAGTTGGCTTAAAGCTCAACATTCAGAAGACGAAGATCATGGCATCTGGTCCCATCACTTCATGGGAAATAGATGGGGAAACAGTGGAAACACTGGCAGATTTTATTTTTTTGGACTCCAAAATCACTGCAGATAGTGACTGCAGCCATGAAATTAAAAGATGCTTACTCCTTGGAAGAAAGTTATGACCAACCTAGATAGCATATTGAAAAGCAGAGACATTACTTTGCCAACAAAGGTCCGTCTGGTCAAGGCTATGGTTTTTCCTGTGGTCATGCATGGATGTGAGAGTTGGACTGTGAAGAAAACTGAGCACCGAAGAATTGATGCTTTTGAACTGTGGTGTTGGAGAAGACTCTGGAGAGTCCCTTGGACTGCAAGGAGATCTAACCAGTCCATTCTGAAGATCAGTCCTGGGTGTTCATTGGAAGGACTGATGCTAAAGCTGAAACTCCAATACTTTGGCCACCTCATGCAAAGAGCTGACTCATTGGAAAAGACCCTGATGCTGGGAGGGATTGGGGGCAGGAGGAGAAGGGGACGACAGAGGATGAGATGGCTGGATGGCATCACTGACTCGATGGACATGAGTTTGAGTAAAGTCCTGGAGTTGGTGATTGACAGGGAGGCCTGGCGTGCTGCGATTCATGGGGTTGCAAAGAGTCAGACATGACTGAGCGACTGAACTGAACTGAATGTTTTTGATGGTGTACTTTGTGCCTTGTGCAAAATTCTAGAAACACCATGGTGAGATGGAGAGACAAAACTGATGAAGAGACCAACACTGATGCATTTACTTCCATAAATATGTAATTACCAAATACTATATGCACAAGAAAGGAGAGGAAGCACTAAGATTCTGTGAGAGGGTATGACCTGGATATCTAACTAAATATGTTGATTATCTATTGCTGTGTAAGTTACACTCCCCTCCCCCCGTCAAATTACCCTAAAACTTAGCAATGTAAAACAACAAATATTTAATCTCAGGGTCTCAATTCTGAGTGTCAAAAATCTGGAAGTGGTGTAGCTGGGTGGATTTACTTCATATATTCTGAAAAGGATAAAGTCAGATGCCTGGGGCTACCATGATCTGAAAGTTCGACTGGGGCTAAAGAATGTACTTTGAAGATCATTATGTATCCCTCGGCAGAAGGCTTCAGTTCTCAAATGCTTACCTGATGACAGCTGCCTTCCCTAAACAGTCCAATAGGAGACAGAGAGTGTGTACAAATGACCAAGATGGAAGTGGTGTGGGAGTGAAAGACGATCACTTTTCCTAACTATTTGTCACATAGACCAACCCTGGTACCTGTGAGTGGAGAGTATGTAATAGTCTGAATACCAAGAAATGGACATCATTAAAGGTTATCTTTGAGGTCACCAACTCACTGAACGTGGGGAGTTGTTGCAGATCTTTTATGAGAAAGTGCTATGTAAGTGAGACACAAAAGTTGAGTAGGTAGAATGAGGGTGATTTGGTGGAAAGCCTTTACCGGCTGGTCCCAGCTTGGTATGTTTTGAAACAGTGAATGATTGCTAGTGAAGACAGCACAGAAAGAGACAGAAATCATGTGCTGAGAGAGAATGCTGGAGAGGTTGGCAGAGACAAGACCAAGCATGCCCTTTTAGGTCAAATTGAAGATTTTCTTCTTTGGAGACTTAAGTTGGTAAATGACATGATCAGATTTACTTAAAAAAAAAATGTTTTTTAAGTCTCTCTTATGTACCTGCCTGGGTTATCCAGGCTGATTGGTGAGGTTCTGGCTTCTAGAATGGGGTGGATGGAGGTGACATTTGCTAATAGAGTGAATCCTGGAAAAAGGACCAGGTGTATGGACTACATGATGGGCCTGACCCTGAACTTACACACATCATTACATGTACTAAGGAAGTGTGTCAGATGGTTAGGGTACAGGGATGAACAGGAAGGTCTTTACCAACAAAAATGTAATTCCACATTTATCCACAAAAGCACACTGCATTTTAAGAACCATCTGACAGGTTTGGGATTTTTTTGTTCTAATTTATGTGTAAGTAGCTAAAATCTGGTAAGTATGACAGGGATTTCTTGGCATTTCTCTGTTGATTATCATCCTTGTCTTTTAAAGCATGTTGTTGAAATCTTTTAAAGAAAGAAAGAAAGTGAAGTCACTCAGTCACGTCCGACTCTTTGCGACCCCACGGACTGTAGCGTACCACGCTCCTCCATCCATGGGATTTTCCAGGCAACAGTATAGGAGTGGGGTGCCATTTCCTTCTCCAGGGGGTATTCAGACCCAGGGATCAAAGATCCCGGGTCTCCTGCATTGCAGGAAGACACTTTACCATCTGAGCTACTAGGGAAGTCCCATCTAGGGAAATCTTTTAAATCCCAACTTAATTTGTTTCTTGAAGTGTCAGAGTCTATTTGGATGTATCAGTTCAGATCTCCGTTTCTGTTTCCCACTGCCTCTAAAATAAATTCCTTATCATTCTCTCGCACTATTTCTCTAACACACATACATACACTCCTACTTGTCAAGAAATTAAGTATTACATGTCATAAAATTGTAACATTTAAGTCTGAGGAGACAAACAGATGATCATTCTTAAGTTCAAGCCAAGGAATATGGTAATTGAATACCTACTTTGTTGTATGTGTGTGTTTTTTGGGGCCTCGCTGCATGTGGGATCTTGGTTCCCTGACCAAGGGTTGAATCCATGCCCCCCTGCAGTGGAAGCATGGGGTCCTAACCATAGGACCACCAGGGAAGTCCCTGAACAGTTACTTTGTGAACAGGCTCTGTGTCAAAAGCTTTCGTGTTTTTAAAAATGGCATCTCGTATTACCTATCCAAGATCTAGCCTGTATTATGCACTGTTCTAGGCATATGTTACTTGCCATGCAGTGGACTTAAGAGCTCTCATCTCCTGTCCACTCCCCTGGAGAAAAGCAGAGGAATATAGCCATATGCCTGTATGCAACTTACACTCCCAGCACGGGGGCGTGGCATGAGCACATGGATGGCACAGCAGTTAACAGACAAGATTGGGCCCATAGGTGTTGCCCCATAGCTATACTCAGAAAGGGTGAAATCCCTAAAATATAGAATAATATCCATGGCATTAGGAATTTTTGTTTTGCTTGGTTCATTGCTGATTACCAGCCTCTGGGCACACTTGTTGCAAGAATGAATGAACAAATCATCATCTTTCTTAAATTTACTATTTCAAAATCATTTAAATATGGAGAAAAGTTGCAGAAATAGTAGGAAGTTTTGCCATAACCAGCTTCCCCTAATGTTAACCTCTTACGTAACCATGTATGATGATCGAAACTGAGAAATTAACATTGACACAATACTGTTAACTAAGGACTCTTTGGATTTCACTGTTTTTTTCCCTACTAAAATCTTTTTCTGTTTCAGGGTCCAGTCTAGGGTACCATATTATATTTAGACGTCTTGTACTCTCCAATTGGGGGGAGCTCCTCCTCAACCAATCCTAGTCTTTCACGCCTCAACGTTTTTTGAAATAAACTGTAATAAGTTATTCTGTAAATTGTCCTTCAGCTTAGATTTGTGTGATGACGGAAACCCGGCAAAGACTTTGTACTGAAAAAGACATCCTAAGGAACTGGTGCTTTGGGTGGACTTGATGGAGGAGTGAGACTTGGATGGAGAGAAAAGTGGAGTTTTCAGGCCAGCAAAAACTCCGTGGCCACATCTGTAACTGGGAGCACTTCGGTGCTGTCTCGGTTCCTCTCTGCATGTGCCAGTGATGGGCAGCCTGCGCTGGCTGATCGAGAGCTGTCATCACGCCTTGTCTAGCTGCCGTGCTGCTTTGCATCTTGCCTTTTTCTCATCAGCAAGAAGGTCTTCTGATTCCGGCTCAACTCTAGCTTCCAGATGCTGCTGGCTGCGATACTGGATCTGGGCTTTGGTTCCCTGGACAACAGAGCTGATGGGTTTTTGCTTTTTATCAGACTTTATGCTCTTCTGCAGTCTGGTGACACAGGGCCTTCTATTTATTTTTACTATGACTCTTATATTGGTTCAGACTCAGCAAGCACTGTGCCAAGCTCTAAGCCAACTTTTCTCATTGGGGAGCAATATCACCTGTAAGGGAAAAAACACTGGGTTTTTGGGAAGTGAAAAAAAAAATATTCTTCTTGTGTATAAGTACACAATACTGAAACAGCCATACGAGATATCTGTGGTATTAAAATTTCATTGAAGGGGGCGGGTGTTGATTAGGGGAAAAGAAATCTTAAAAAACTTACTGATAGGGTCAGTGACGGAGAAAAAAGGTTGAGATATGTTGATTTAGGCCAGACGACTTGCTTATGTCATCTCATTTTAATTCTCAACATTATCTCAAGGGACATATTCTTATTATTCCCATTAAAAAATACAAATGGGGAAATTGTGAATTAGCAGAATTGAGTACCTTCCTCAAGGTCACAGAGCCATTGGGGGTATCCGTTCAGGACAGGTAGGCTGCAAGGTAAAGGTCTAAACAGTGATCATCATTGTCAATTTGTAGCCTTATTCATGAAAACCAGTAAAAAAGAAAGTCAATAGAATTAAACCATAACATATCATAAAACCAAGGAAAAGTTTTCTAGGCTTACTCAGTAATTAGAATTTCCTGTTATATTATTATCCCATGATTAAGGTTAATAATTGTGGGTCAGTTCTGCATACATTTACAGTGTTGATATAAGGAGTCTAGTCAGCTACAGTAATATAATTGCATGAAGGCAGGTTTTTTTGTCTGTCCACTGTTGTATCTCCAATGCTGAGAACAATGCAACACATACTAAGTGCTCAAAAAATATGTGTTCAATAAATAAAAACAAAAGGTTATTGTATTTTAAGAAAAAAAATTCAAAGCCGAACTCAGTTACATCTGTTTGATGTTAACGCCGTGATGTTTCCTCTTAAAAAAATAAATAGCAACCACCAAAATGTATGAGAAGACACATACCTACCACAGTGAAAATAAGTTCTGGGTGGCCATTTGAGTTTGATGTAGCAACTGCCTCCAGCTACTCAAACTCCAAACATATGACTTAATATTGTTATACCATGCAGAGCTAAGAGAAATTAAATCAGACCTAATTTTTGCATCCATTTTGAGGGGTTAAAAAAAACACAACCAATATTATTGTTTGAGATAGAATATTGATAATACAATTGGCTGAAATATACAGTGTCATCTTTTCTTTTTCAACTGAGTGTCAAGACCAGCTATTTCTGTTTTGGGGTAGGGACTAAACCTACCTGAGATGTATTATAGTCATGGACAGATGAACACAAACCCCGAGTTGTATGGGATGTAATTTCTTCCCCTTGAGAAACTTTACATTTACCATCTGTGAATAGGAAACATAAATTAGGTTAGTACACACAATGCATCTCATAAACCTTACCAAGGGGGAGCACGAGCCTCTCCTTGAGATACTGCGAAGGTTCAGGAGTGACTATAGAATTAAGTTGGATTTGCCAAACTATCCCTTCCAGACAAATGCAAATTTCAGTTCTCACAGACCCTTCCTGAAATAAGTAATTCAGAGGATCAGGCCCAAGAAAGGCTTGGTTGGCTCAGAAGAAGCCCATTTTCATATATATGAGTGGAGATTGACAAAAAGGTGGTGACATCACCACCAAGTCCTCATTTTCTTATTCTCAGTGGCATATACCAGCAGCATTGCGAGGGCTCCTAAGAAGGTTTACCATGAGTGCAAATGAAATAAGAAGTCAAGAAGGTCAGAATCTGAGAGTGGGGAGGAATTTTGCTGGCTGCTTCAAAGGCTAAGTCACTCTCCTGCCTCCATGTTAGATGAGCTGCTTTTGGATGTGGGTTCAAATATCTCTTTCTCTAAATCACAATTTTTTTAGGGTCCTGTTAAGTGGCTTTTTTGTTTCCCTTTGTTTTTCTTTCTTTTCTCCCCACCACTGGAAACTCATAAACCTTGGTATTATATGGTAATTAGATGGTGATGCTGGGAAATGGAGACTGAGGACACACACACACACACACTCTCTCTCTCTCACTCTTACACAGACACAGTCACACTCAAACCCTATTACCTTGGCAGGCTGTCCTCCAGCCTTCTTCATGGAGAAGTGGGTACTTCAGGGCTTCTAATTACAGGCTTTCTGCGAGAACCCTCTCAGCAGGAACACTGTGTACTACAGACACTCCTTTCTACACACTGAATACCCTAGTACAGTTGTTTGAAACTGAAAGTCACTTTCACTTCAACAGAAGGCTCTCAATCACCTCCACCCGCCCCCTTACCTTTCTGGAGTTATTAGCATAGACATTCCTTTACTGCATCTTATCACAATCCGGCTTATCTAGTCTTGTAATGAGCTCCACTAGAGAAATTCTGTTAGGTTCACTCTGGGAATCCCCTCATGCCAAATCCTTCTCCTGTGGCTGCTGGGGGGAAAAAAAGACACAGGAGTAAATAGGTTATGGTGTTTGCTCTTTTGGCTAATATTTTTCCACACGTTGGAAGGGGGTCCCACTCAGACCGTCGATGTGGATTTTATTGTCCTCCGCTTGTATAACTCACATGGAAACTTCATTTTAACATTATGTAAAGTGTTTCAAATAACTGCATTAAGGGCTTCTTCCTTGGGAGATGATTTGGGGTCCCAGGCAGTGACATGCATTTGCTGGAGACCAACCCCAGTGTTGTCAAATTGATGACTTCCCGTGAATGCTCCACTCACTACCGCCACAGTTCAGTTCAGTTCAATCGCTCAGTCGTGTCCGACTCTTTGCGACCCCATGAATCTCAGCACGCCAGGCCTCCCTGTTCATCACCATCTCCCGGAGTTCACTCAGACTCACGTCCATCGAGTCTGTGATGCCATCCAGCAGTCTCATCCTCGGTTGTCCCCTTCTCCTCCTGCCCCCAATCCCTCCCAGCATCAGAGTCTTTTCCAATGAGTCAACTCTTCACATGAGGTGGCCAAAGTACTGGAGCCTCAGCTTTAGCATCATTCCTTCCAAAGAAATCTCAGGGTTGATCTCCTTTAGAATGGACTGGTTAGATCTCCTTGCAGTCCAAGGGACTCTCAAGAGTCTTCTCCAACACCACAATTCAAAAGCATCAATTCTTCGGCGCTCAGCCTTCTTCAGAGTCCAACTCTCACATCCATACATGACCACAGGAAAAACCATAGCCTTGACTAGACGGACCTTAGTCGGCAAAGTAATGTCTCTGCTTTTGAATATACTATCTAGGTTGGTCATAACTTTTCTTCCAAGAAGTAAGCGTCTTTTAATTTCATGGCTGCAGTCACCATCTGCAGTGATTTTGGAGCCCCCCAAAATAAAGTCTGACACTGTTTCCACTGTTTCCCCATCTATTTGCCATGAAGTGATAGGACCAGATGCCATGATCTTCGTTTTCTGAATGTTGAGCTATAAGCCAACTTTTTCACTCTCCTCTTTCACTTTCATCAAGAGGCTTTTTAGCTCCTCTTCACTTTCTCCCATAAGGGTGGAGTCATCTGCACTCCACCTGGAATTAGAACTAAAATTCTATATGAATCGAAAGGAAATGCTGAGGTGAGGTGATAGATTCAAAGGGAGCTCTCTGTTTTTTTTTTCCCCTCTTAGCCCAAGGAACTCACCTTTTTCAGGTTTATCCTTGCCAGAGAAGAGGTGAAGTATTTTCCAGAGTTCAAAAGGCATGCCCCTTGACCTTAAAAGTTCACAAAAGGCAGATGCTCAGGGAGACCAAGATTCAGGACTTTGAACTTGGACTGACCGGAGACATTGCTCCAAGCTCTTAGCTGAGTGACCTTTGACTGTTACTTAACCTCTTTGAGCTTCATCCTTTTCATCTTTCAGAGGCCAGACAAATAGTTCCCTCTTTCCAGGGCTGCATAATGATGAGATGGATTGGCTTTGCAACTAGAGAGTAGGGCCCCTTTTTTAGGATTTCTTTTTTTTTTTAAGGGACCTTGAATGCTAAGCTAAGGTGTTTGGCTTTTATTCTATGGATTGGGGCCAATCTAAGTTTCCTGAAGAGTGAAGAGACAATCTGTATTAACCAAAGGATCACAGTGGTATACTGGAACACCAGCACAGTACTTTCAGAATAGTCTGTACCAGAAGAGAATAAAAGGCTCCTCATAGTCATTAGTAAAAGGGCAGGTGCTATTTAAGAATTGTTATTTTAAATAAAATAATGATAAGGAAGGAAAGTTCAACTTTATTCCTGATATATTTTAAAGTATATCTGACTCTCCTGTTTGACCACCGTCTCCACATCCGTTTCCAAGGTTGCAGCTCTTCGTGGGCCCATATTTCCTTGGTTACCCTGGACTGGGACCACGTGACCTCCCCTCCCACGCTGGGTACCGTGAAAGCCCTGTTTATCCACACCCCACCCCCTCCGCACCCCTACCCAGGCCCTGTGGATGGGGGTGGGCGGGAGGCCGCCGCTCACTACCAGGGACCCAGCAGCGGCCCCTGAGTGTGAATAGCGCACATTGACAACGCTGCCGCCCGAGCGGGCTGGGGACGCCAGGGCACTGCCTCTGCCTGCGGGCCCCATAAAAGGAGCAGCTGCCGCTGGGGCCGCTCAGATGCGCGGGGATGAGGCGGGCGGCGGCTGAGTGCGCGCCTGGACTCCGGCAGTCACCGAGGCAGACCTTGGGGCCACTCTGAGGGCCCGCAGGTAACCGCGGGCGGGCGGGTTTTGTCCCCTGGCTTGGGAGTGACAGCAGGAGGAGGGCAGGGACGAGGGTCAGGGTGGCAGGAAGGAGGCTGGGCAGGGATGAAGAAGGGAGGAAGCCAGCAAGACGGGAAGGAGGAGGAAAGGGGAGGAAGGAGAGGGAGGGAGGAAGGAAGGAGCCACGCCAAGGAGCAGCTGGCACGCGCTGCACTTGCCTCCAGCCCAAGCGTTCAAGTTCCCCACCTCCGACCTCTCCCAGCTGCGGGGCCGGGCGCCGGGCGCATCCCTCCCCAAAACGCTCCCGCGTCGCGCGCGCATCGCGGATCCTCAGCCATGTTTTCTGGGCGAGCATCTCCGGCGGCACAGCTGAGCGGCAAGGCCCCCACGCGGGGACAGCCTTGGTTGCGGCGTGGGGGCAGGTGGAAGGGGATGAGAGCGGCCGCTCTGCTCCAGGCTCGCGCTGCTTAGGGCAGGGGGCCCGGAGGATGATGCTTTACTTTGCTTCCAGTTGGGTAAAGACAGGGTCGCGCCCCGCCCCCCCCCCTCCCGCCGCTGCCTGCCATCCCTGCAGACCCCACTTCACTGGCCTGCTGCCACTCTGAACTGTTGGCTCCCCCACCTTGTCCTTCCTCAGCCATCCAGTAGCCTGTATTTTGAGCTTCTTTTAGAGCGTTGTTTGCATATAACTGGGCTCAGCTGGAGAAAAAGGAGAGGGGCTGAGAAGGAGGAGGGCCTTTTGTGCTGAGCCCCATTGTAAAGCCCTCTTCCCCCCACCCCAACTCTGAGCCGCTGAAGGCTCCCAACAGAGAAGGACGGATGCTAAGGCACCCCAGACCTCCTTGGCTTGCTGTCAGTCAGCTGCCCTTCTCCTCCTCTGTTGGGAGTCTTCTGTGGGTAAAAGGTCGCTCTGAAGCTGTGAGGGCTCCATTTCACCTGGGATGCCCCCAGACATCCCGTGGCTCTAGTTGCTATGGCATCGCTGCCCACTCACAGGAAATGCAACTCCTGGCAATCACGCCAGTCTGCCAAAGGCAGAGTTTCTTCCTCCAGCCCAAAGTAGATCCACGTTAGCAGGTTCTGTGAATTCTCAGCGGGGTTTGGTGGTTCTTGCTTGAGGAGCTGTTGGATGGGAGTTCAGGAGTTCCTCAGTGACTCCTCAGTTGAATATTGTCCTTAATTTTCTCCTAATAATGAATTTTCACAGTTGGCCTTTTCTACAGCATATGATGTGTTTCAACCCCAGGCTGTGCTCCCTGAGGTAGTTTTGTGGTTGTTTGTGTTTTGTCGTTTGGTGGCTCAGTTGTGTCCGACTGTTTGCGATCCATCGCTGCAGCACGCCAGGCTTCCCTGTCCCTCACCATCTCCCTTGCTCAGACTCATGTCCATTGAGTTGGTGATGCCATCCAACCATCTCATCGTCTGTCATCTGTATGTAAGATAGGTGATTGTAGCTCTATTCTAGAATGAATAATGGCAGTGTTGTCGTAGTGGTGAGCTGTCTAGAGAGCCTAAGCATTGGCTGGACACAGTTCTCAGCTCTTTACATATAGTATCCTCTTTGATACATAGAGCTACCAAGAATCTCTGATAGATAAATGGAAACATGGAGAGATTAATTTATCCGGTGTCCACAGTAACCACTTGCTGGGATTTGAATCTAGGCAGTATTAGTCCAGAGCTGATGCCCTTAACTATTCTTCTTTGAGGAAGGTGGGCAGTAAAATCTGTCCATGGCATCGTCATTCTGAGGTTCCACAAGGTGGATTCAAGAAGACTCAGTGTCGAGTCAGGTAGACTGGGGTTGAATCTTGGATCCAATATATGTAGAATTGTGAGTTAACCTTTATCACTCTTCCATGGTTTGTCATTTTACGTGACTGGTACATAATTTATAAACAATTATTAAATGGATTTTGTAGCTGCAGGAACACAGTGTCATAACCAGTTACAGATTTTAAAGCAAAGGCTGTCCATGTTTATGTTCAGTCCTATCATGTAGGGGCTGAATGAACTTGGCAAAATATCTAAACTTCTTTTAAGCCTCAGTTTGCACATATGTAGAGGGGTTGTCCTGCTACCACATGAGAAGATGTACTTAAAACCCTTGACACAGGGTCTGGCATACATAGTACTCAAGAAACGTGGTTGTTGGAGTTTGTTGTTTGGTTTGGTTTGATTGTGTTTTTTTTGTGACTCAGTGCAGGTTCCTGTATCTGGTTTGTTTTTGTTTTGTCATTTCTGAATTTGTATGGTTCAGCAATTACTCCCTGGGCCGTAGTGCATACTGTGCTTAGTCTTTCAGTCATGTCTGACTGTTTGCGACCCCATGGACTGTAGCCCACCAGACTCCTCTGTCCATGAGGATACTCCAGGCAAGAATACGGGAGTGGGTGCATCATGGACCCTTTGCAAATGTTGTGGGACACACACCCACACACCCACACACACCCACACACCTGCACCCAGAACATGTACATTTGAAATGATAAGTACTAAGTGAATTCTGTCCTGTTCAGTAAGAGCTCTGTTTCTCTTGGCAAAGCAGTCACTCTGACTTTTAAGGGTTAGGGAAACTTCAAAGTTAATTTTAAAGCTGTCTGAAAACCAGCTGGAAGAATTAGCACCACACCTAACAGTTGCAAGGGGGGGTGGAAATGGATTGGCAATGGCATTTGCTTTCTTCCTGGGTTCTGAAAAACTGTAACATATTCTGCTAAACTGTTACAAATAATCAACTGGAATTTTAACTTAGTTAAACAATTCTAGGAGAATATCTTCTCCCATGTGGTTTTATAGATACTGGTTAAATGAAAAGAACTTAATGAATAAAACATTTTCAAGATACAATGTTGACGTAAATTAACTGGTTTTAAGTGGCTGTTTAGAATTTGGCCCAAATATTTGTTTATAAATGAAGAGAATGCCATAAGATCAACATTTATTAAAAAAAAAAAAAGCATGCATTAACTCGAAAAGGATCTAAAAGCCCATCAGTAAGGGACTGGTTAAAGACATAGCAGCATATACTTACAGTGGGTGAATACCGCCCCTTGAGAGAATGAAGTATGGTTTATATGCTGATATAGAATGTAGTACTGCAGTATCAACTCCATGAGTTTAAGGATTTTATCCGTTTTGATCAGCTCTCCAGCCCCTGTACAGTAGTGCTTGCTATGTAATAGATGCTTAGTAAATCACTGACTGAATAAGTGAATGTTGTTCATTGAGACAAAACAAGGTATTGAACAGAATTTATAGTTCAATGCCATGTATGTTTTTAAGTGAGTGAATGTATATTTGTTTGCAAATGTAGGGCTAGGGGTGGGAGGGAATTTTTGTGTTTGCTGGTTGGTTGATTGTTGTTTTATTTTTTAAACCCTTCCCCATTTTGTACATGTACTAGTCAAACACTGAAAAGTTAAGAGTGCCTAATTTTCCCCAGCGTTCTATTTAACTAACCCTTTCTTTTATTCTTTTATTATATGCTGTTTAATTTCTTTGCCTTATTTAAATACTTTGGTAGGACTTCCCAGGTAGAGCTAGTGGTAGAGAACTCACCTGCCAATGCAGGAGACATAAGAGACTCAGGTTTGATCCCTGGGTTAGGAAGATCCCCTGAAGGAGGAGATGGCAACCCACTCCAGTATTCTTGCCTGGAGAATCCCATGGACCAGGGGCCTGGAAGGCTATGGTCCATGGGGTTACAGAGTTGGACACGACTGAAGTGACTTAGCAAGTCACACATGCAACTCTTTGATAGGACTGGAAATTTTTTTTTTTTTTTTTGAGAGGTGTCTACTGGATGTAATTCCTACATTGATTCATTGTCCTGCCTTTGGAGTTGCTCATGAGGCAGACTCTTTTTTTGTCTATTAGAACAGGTTTCATGCACCTTCATGCCTTATAAAAGCATGGTGCCTCTCAGGAACCCCATAAGTTATTTTATAATGAATGGATTGCTAAAGTATGAATCACATCAGTTCAGTTCAGTCGCTCAGTCATGTCCAGCTCTTTGCGACCCCGTGGACTGCAGCATGCCAGGCTTCCCTGTCCATCACCATCTCCCAGAGCCGACTCAAACTCATGTCCAGAGAGTCAGTGATGCCATCCAACCATCTCATCCTCTGTCATCCCCTTCTCCTCCTACCTTCAATCTTCCCAGCATCAGAGTCTTTTCTAATGAGTCAGTTCTTCCCATCAGGCCAAAGTACTGGGGCTTCAGGTTTAGCATCAGTCCTTCCAATGAATATTCAGGACTGATTTTCTTTAGGATGGACTGGTTTGATCTCCTTGCAATCTAAGGGACCCTCAAGAGTCTTCTCCAACACCACAGTTCAAAAGCATCAGTTCTTCGGCACTCAGCTTTGTTTATGGTCCAACTCTCACATCCATACATGACTACTGGATAAACCAAAACTTTGACGATATGGAACTTGTCAGTAATGTCTCTGATTTTTTAATATGCTGTCTAGAGGTTGGTCATAGCTTTCCTTCCAAGGAGCAAGTGTCTTTTAATTTCATGGCTGCAGTCACCATCTGTTGTGATTTTGGAGCCCCCCAAAATAAAGTCTGACACTGCTTCCACTGTTTCCCCATCTGTTTGCCATGAAGTGATGGGACCAGATGCCATGATCTTAGTTTTCTGAATGTTGAGTTTTAAGCAAAATTTTTCACTCTGCTGTTTTACTTTCATCAAGAGGCTCTTTAGTTCCTCTTCACTTTCTGCCATAATAAGAATTTTAGTTTCAAAACAATAAGGGCTAGTCTCAGATTAAGCAGTTTTTGCTTCAGGACAAGTACTTCCCTAATTTTTGAAAAACATCTTACGTGTACTTTCAGAATTCCGACCCTTATGTAGGTTCTGTAAGGAGGTCGTCTCCAAAATATGAGATGACCCACGTGAATACAGGAGGAAGCTCTCAAGAGTTCTGTAGCTTTTTAATACTGTTTGTAGGCTCAGATGTTAATAGTGTGTGATACTTGCTTTCTCTCATTGCTTTGTTTTGTTTCTGACCGGACCATTGAAAGTTTGTTGCACCCATCATTCCGTTTCACCTTTGCTCCTCTTCCCCGTCAATCTTTAAGTTTCTTTTAGTTACTGTATTTGGGGTTAGGTATTACACTTCTTTCTTTCTTACGGATTTTTAAGGATGCATGTTACAGTTAAGAAATAGATGTTTTAAACGTTGTCTAAATATTTAGTATCTATCCGTTTTAAAGATCTGGGCCTTAATTTTTACCATCCTTAACTGTCTCGGTAGAGTAAAACCAGTGTACAAGTTTCCGTTGCTGACCTCTGAAAGAATACTGATTCTTATTTCTTACGTCTTAGAAAAGATTGATACAGATGACAATGATCGTGAAGATGTTAGCACCACCTTAATATGTATATAGTAGTTTTTAACTCCTCAGTCGAACTCACATGCATTACTTAATTTACAAAATAACCCCTGCGTTTTCAGTGTGTGTGTTATCAGAGATAACACATATCACAATACTTTTTCCTCGATGCTTTTAACAGCCTGTCTGTTCCTTGAGATTCTGGAGCTGGCCTGCTGCTATCAGTGAGTCCTTGTTACTGATGTGAAAGATGACTCAGGACAAGACCATTCATAATCATGTCTCCGCATGGCCAACGACGTAAATGTTGTTCAGACCACCAAAATGATGGTACATCCCCTCCCTCTGACTAATATGACTCACTGCTGCTTCTTGATTTTTATAGTTACAAATGTAGTATTCTAAGATTTATTCGAATATGCAAACAGAAAATTGTCTCCACTTTCTAATAGCATCCAGTTTGGAAGGAAGCCTTACTTCCTGAACCTTCCCTCACATCCCCTGAAGTCACTTGCCTCATGTCCACATGACTCAGGACTAAAACCCCTCTGCAGTGCCGTCTTGTTGATTTGCTTAGTCGCTCAGTCATGTCTGCCTCTTTGTGACTTCATGGGCTGTTGCCTCACCAGGTTCCTCTGTCCAGTGGATTTTCCAGGCAATAATGTTGGAGTGGGTAGCCATTCCCATCTCCAGGGGTTTTTTTCTGACCAAGGGATTGAATCCTGGTCTCCTGCATTGCAGGTGGATTCTTTACTATCTGAACCACCTGGGAAGTCCACTGTGTTCTTGAACCACCCACAAACCTCAAAGTGTGCACTCTCTCTGTTGCGATGAGGAATAAACCAACTGGTTCAACTATAAGTATTTTCCTGATTGTTTTGAAAGCATTTGGTATTTAGTTGTGAATAAACCACATTCCGTCAGACCTCCCACCGTGATCTGCCTGTTTTGGGTGGACCCGCGGGCATGGCTTAGTTTCATTGAGTCAGACAAGGCTGTGGTCCTAGTATGATTAGGTTGACTAGTCTTCTGTGAGTATGGTTTCAGTGTGTCTGCCCTCTGATGCCCTCTTGCAACACCTACCATCTTACTTCGGTTTCTCTTACCTTGGACATGGGGTATCTCTTCACGGCTGCTCCAGCAAAGCACAGCTGCTGCTCCTTACCTTGGATGAGGGGTGTCTCCTCACCACTGCTCCTCCTGACCTTGAACATGGAGTAGCTCCTCTCGGCCCTCCCGCACCCCTGCAGCCACTGCTCCTTGGACGTGGGGTTGCTCCTCTCAGCCGCCACCCCTGGCCTCGGGTGTGGCATAGCTCCTCCCAGCTGCCACCCCTGGTTTTGAACTGTGGTGCTGGAGAAGACTCTTGGGAGTCCCTTGGACTGCAAGGAGATCCAACCAGTCCATTCTAAAGGAGATCAGGCCTGGGTGTTCTTTGGAAGGACTGATGCTAAAGCTGAAACTCCAATACTTTGGCCACCTCATGCAAAGAGTTGACTCATTGGAAAAAACTCTGACGCTGGGAGGGATTGGGGGCAGGAGGAGAAGGGGATGACAGAAGATGAGATGGTTGTATGGCATCACTGATTTGATGGATATGAGTTTGAGTGAACTCCAGGAGTTGGCGATGGACAGGGAGGCCTGGCGTGCTGCAATTCATGGGGTTGCAAAGAGTCGGACACGACTGAGCGACTGAACTGAACTGTGACTAAACAGAATATTTCAGAAGTGGTTGAGTAATATTCTAAAGTAAATTACAGCATTTTGTCTGAAAAGTAAAAAAGAAAATCTGAAAAGTACGAAAAGATATCAAGAATAAATGGTTCTTAATTACATAAACTAGGAATCATCATTTTGAACACAGCTATATTTTCCTTACCTATATCCACTTCTATATCTTTCTTTCCATATATATACGTACTCTCTCTTCATGTGTGTCTGTATAAATAATGTGTATAAATACGTGTGCATATATATGTGTATATATGTTTTTATATTTTTTTGGTCAGAAAGTTCATTCAGGATTTCCCGTAATATCTAATGTGCTTTTGTGTCCTGCTTTTTACATTTAACATGAAATTATGAATATGACCTTACATAAATCTGATTTTGCTCAAGTACTTATTTTTTATTATTAAATAGTATCTTGACATTAGACGCCAAAGCCTTTGACTGTGTGGATCACAATAAACTGTGGAAAATTCTGAAAGAGATGGGAATACCAGAGCACCTGACCTGCCTCTTGAGAAATCTGTATGCAGGTTAGGAAGCAACAGTAAGAACTGGACATGGAACAACAGACTGGTTCCAAATAGGAAAAGAAGTACGTCAAGGCTGTATATTGTCACCCTGCTTATTTAACTTCTATGCAGAGTACATCCTGAGAAACGCTGGACTGGAAGAAGCACGAGCTGGAATCAAGATTGCCTGGAGAAATATCAATAACCTCAGAAATGCAGATGACACTACCCATATGGCAGAAAGTGAAGAGGAGCTAAAAAGCCTCTTGATGAAAGTGAAAGAGGAGAGTGAAAAAGTTGGCTTAAAGCTCAACATTCAGAAAACGAAGATCATGGCATCTGGTCCTATCACTTCATGGGAAATAGATGGGGAAACAGTGGAAACAGTGTCAGACTTTATTTTTGGGGGCTCCAAAATCACTGCAGATGGTGATTGCAGCCATGAAATTAAAAGACGCTTACTTTTTGGAAGAAAAGTTGTGACCAACCTAGATAGCATATTGAAAAGCCGAGACATTATTTTGCCAACAAAGGTCTGTCTAGTCAAGGCTATGATTTTTCCAGTGGTCATGTATGGATGTGAGAGTTGGACTGTGAAGAAGGCTGAGCGCCGAAGAATTGATGCTTTTGAACTGTGGTGCTGGAGAAGATTCTTGAGTCCCTTGGACTGCAGGGAGATCTAACCAGTCCATCCTAAAGGAGATCAGCCCTGGGATTTCTTTGGAAGGAATGATGCTAAAGCTGAAACTCCAGTACTTTGGCCATGAAAAGACTCTCATGTTAGGAGGTATTGGGGGCAGGAGAAGAAGGGGACGACAGAGGATGAGATGACTGGATGGCATCTCCACCTCGATGGACGCGAGTCTGAGTGAGCTCCGGGAGTTGGTGATGGACAGAGAGGCCTGGTGTGCTGCAATTCATGGGGTTGCAAAGAGTTGGACACGACTGAGCGACTGAACTGAACTGAACTGACATTAGATAGTTGCTTATTTATTATCCTCCATAAAGTTATCAGGTTTTACTTTTTAGCTGATTATGAGAGACATCTTCATGTTTTAATGTATGTTTAGGTTTCTGTTTCTTTCTTTCGCCTAGTTTTGCCTAGGAAGGTATACACTTTAAAGAAGTTCTTCTTATCTAGTGCCTAATTATTCCCCACCACCCCCGCCCCCTCAGAATTGCTGGTTCTTGTGCCACCCAGGGATTCGGTGCCAGTTGGAAACTGGGATTGGCAGCGCTGTGGGGAGCCCTGACGTCCTCTTTCAGCTGCTGCGTCTCTCTACATATGCTTCCTCCATCCTTCTCCCTGCACGCTCGTTGTTACTTACAATTTATCGATGTGGCCGCCTTTGCTTTCATCACATAGGAGGATGGCAAAGGGCAGTTCTAGCGAAAGAAGCATTACTGTACTTTGATGCACCCCAGGGCTTCCCCAATAGGTCCGTTGGTAAAGAATCTGCCTGTAGTGCAGGAAACCCCAGTTCAATTCCTGGGTCAGGAAGATCCGCTGGAAAAGGGATATGGTTCCCACTCCAGTATTCTTGGGCTTCCCTGGTGGCTCAGCTGGTAAAGAATCTGCCTGCAATGTGGGAGACCTGGGTTCAATCCATGGGTTGGGAAGATCCCCTCGAGAAGGGAAAGGCTACCCACTCCAGGGTTCTGGCCTGGAGAATTCCATGGGCTGTATAGTCCATGGGGTCGAATAGAGTTGGATACGACTGAGCGACTTTCACTTTCACTTTGATGCACCCCAGTGTATAGAAGGCAATGGCACCCCACTCCAGTACTCTTGCCTGGAAAATCCCATGGACGGAGCAGCCTGGTAGGCTGCAGTCCATGGGGTCGCCAAGAGTCAGATATGACTGAGCGACTTCACTTTCCCTTTTCACTTTCATGCGTTGGAGAAGGAAATGGCAACCCACTCCAGGGTTCTTGCCTGGAGAATCCCAGGGACGGGGGAGCCTGGTGGGCTGCCATCTATGGGGTTGCACAGAGTCGGACACGACTGAAGCGACTTAGCAGCAGCAGTAAAAGTGTATAGAAACCAGATTATTCTAAAACCTGTTTAAGGTCAGGATCTGATTAATCATTAGCTCTTCATCCATGCCTAGAAGGTAGCATTTTGTACTGTCCAATAAATATTTCTTGCCTAAGTAGAGGATATCCTGTTTGACTTAAAATAACCTGCAATATTACAAATACTTTTATCAAAGACACCCTTCTTCCCAGAACAAATACATAAATTTATAACCCTTATACTTTTTGACTTCACTTCATTCTATCATCCTCCAGATTTTTATTGAGGGCTTCTTTTTAGCCAGACACTGTTATGGGAACTGGGGGGCATAGCAGTGAGCTCAACCAACCTTACATTATGGAGTGTGGATACAGAAAATAACCCCCTAATAAATATACAATGCCAGGGAGTGGTGCATGTTTTCATAAGAAATAATAAAGTAGAATGAGAAGATAAAGTTATTCAGTTTTGTGTTCCTTGGTTTCTGTTACCTGAGATCAACCATGGTCCAGAAATGTCAAATGGAAAATTCTAGAAGTAAACTGTGTACTAGTTTTAAATTGTGCACCATTCTGTGTTGCATGAAGAAGTCTCTGGGCATCCTGCTCTGTCCCACCTACATGGAATCATCCCTTTGTCCAGCGAGTTCTGTCCATTTTTCACTTAATAATAGTAGCCCTCTTGGTTGTCAGGTTGGCTGTCCTGCTATCAAAGTGTTTGTGTTCGATTGATCCTTATTTTATTCAATAATTGCCTCAAAGCACAAGAGGAGTGATACTGGCAGTTTAGATGTGCTAAAGAGAAGCCATGAAGTGTTTCCTTTAAGTGAAAAGAGGAAAGTCCTTGTCTGATTTTTTTTTTTTTTTTTTTAAAAAGCTAAGATCTATTGGCAAATAGATGGGGAAACGGTGGAAGCAGTGACAGACTTTATTTTTTTGGGCTCCAAAATCACTGCAGACGGTGACTGCAGCCATGAAATTAAAAGACTCTTGCTCCTTGGAAGAAAAGTTATGACCAACCTAGACAGCATATTAAAGAGCAAAGACATTACTTTGCCAACAAAGGTCCATCTAATCAAAGCTATGGTTTTTCCAGTAGTCATGTATGAATGTGAGAGTTGGACTATAAAGAAAGTTGAGCACTGAAGAATTGATGTTTTTGAACTGCGGTGTTGGAGAAGACTCTTGAGAGTCCCTTGGACTGCAAGGAGATCTGACCAGTCCATGCTAAAGAAAATCAGTCCTGAATATTCATTGGAAGGACTGATGCTGAAGCTGAAACTCCAATACTTTGGCCACCTGATGCAAAGAACTGACTCGTGGGGAAAAGACCCTGATTGTGGGAAAGACTGAAGGCGGGAGGAGAAGGGGATGACACAGGATGAGATGGTTGGATGGCATCACTGACTCAATGGACATGAGTTTGAGTAAACTCGGGGAGTTGGTGATGGACAGGGAGGCCTGGCATGCTGCAGTCCATGGGGTCGCAAAGAGTCGGACACGACTCAGCAACTGAACTGAATTTCAAAGAGATTTGTATTTCTCCAGGGTAGAGTGGTCCAGGAAGGCAAATATAAATTAAGAAGACTCTTCTGTTGTCTGTGATAGTTGATCTAGAATAGTTATCATGACATAGCTGTTACTGAAAGTCTAACTACTGGTTGTCATTGTGTGTACACGCTTTGTGACTTTCCCTTAAGCACCTCATGATGACAAGCACTTCCATCCGTTATTTAACCTCATATTCTCACTGGTCTTATGAGAGAGCTATTATGCCTTTTCTAAGTATATGGCAAAGCAAGAGAAGTTAAGTTACTGACCCAAGTTCACATAGCTCCTAAGTAGCAGAGGTGATACTCAAATCCAGAATTGAAATCCCTTTAAAAGCAAGGGCTATGAGTCTAGAGTTAGTCCTCTGGCTCCTGAGGCTCAGAAGGAAAAGGCCCTCGTGGTCAAAACCACTGGTGAAAGGTTAATTAGAAACTATTGGTATGTAAACTATTTATATTGATGACAGACAGCTTTTATTTCCAGAAAGTGGGTATGGGCGCAGGGCCTCTCTTCATATGCTAACCAGTTGTACGCAAGCTGCTAAAGTACTAAGGAAGCCAGCTCCCTTTGTGTCTAGCAATAGCATTGCGAGGTTTGCTCTGCTTTTGATCCCGAGTTGTGCTGTAGTGAGTTATTTAACATATGTTTCCTTACACCCCTATTATTGAGCACATATGCTTTGGCCCATGATCACAAATATGGGTCCAGGTTAAAAGGACACAGGCATCTTTTTTTGGTTGTTGTTCGCGTTCCTCAGAGAATGGGGATATCCATTTCAGATGGCCCCTTGGCAATAGCAGGAGAGAATTTGCTGTTTGATGGTACTTGGTGTGTGTGTCTTGTTTCACAAAAGAAAAATATTGAGGACCAAATGGAGAGAAAGTGGCTGCTCTGGGTCTGGCTGCTGCCTTTCACATCCATCTGGTTCTGACATGAATCTTGCTCGTCGAGACTGAGATGATAGTGGAGTGTCTAGGAAACCTTACCAATTGAAGAGAATTACATTGAGGCTGTAATTAATTTTTCAGCTCAATTACATGCTTCTCTTGATAGACTTAATGTTTTCTTTTCCTGATTTCAAAGAGCTTTGGTAATTTTACAGTTAAACCCAGCCTCACTTGCAATGCATATACCTGTCGGAGATTTCTGGATGTATGTATTTCTTTCCAACAATGCTTAACACAAGACAAATATTTTTGGATGAGAGAAGGAGAGAGATCAGTGTCACAGCTTGCTAAAAGTGTGATGCGTACTTTTCTGTCTGGGCAACCAATTTCCCGTTGAGTATCCATCCCTGTTAAAGGATTATTTGTAGCTGAGGCAGTTTGTTGACTATACTGCGAGTAGGTGTCCTTGAAGCCATTGCTTTCCTGAAATCCATATTGCTGCCTTAAGATTTCATTCTTATGCTCTAACCTGTACATTATGGAAAATGTGAGAAGCAGATCCACAGTTGTGATTACATTTAACTTCATTAAGTTTGTTCTCTGTCTCTCAAAATGTAGTTTTCATAAGTTTGGGGTAAGAACATGGAATCCTAATTTGGCTACAGCAGTGGTTGTTTCTAGTGATTCTTCAGTGTAAGGAGGAAGATGGGAAGGTTATTTTGGAAATGTTTGAATCTAATACTGATCTTCTGATTTTTGCTTTTATTACATGTTGTTTTCAAGTTCTCTAGAATCTTGTTCAGAAAATATCCCTTTCCTCTGCCTTGCATTCCTTTTTCCTTCATACAGTCATTAGTGAACATTAAACTGTGAGGAAACAAAAGCAAGTACGTTCGCTTTCTTGAGTATGGACTGTTGAACAGGAGGAGAGTTAAAGGAACATTTAACAGTAGTCCAGTGTGGGAAATGCCATCACGTCCCATATCGTAGGAGGAAATACAGAGGAGACATAGAGAAGGGAGTTGCTGTTTCTGCTAATGAGTCTTGGGAGATGGTTATGGAAAAATGGGCTTTGTAGTATAAATAGTTTTCCAGGCAAAGGAAGGAGGAAGGATCTCGTGAAGAGAGCTGATATCATGAGCAAAGGCATGTTGGCATAAATGTGCCTGGTCTTTTCATGGGCAGTTGATAATGGAGGGCATCTAATATTTAAATGCATGGAATGAATGGTAGATGATGGCAGGTGAGGTTAGAGAAAGTAGATTGGGATATATCGTGAAGAATCTTGAGTGTTGCAAACCTGTGTTAATCCTCAGGAACACCCATCTTTCACTTAGAACTCTTTTCCATTACCATAGTTAGAATCTGAAATTAGTCCTGATTTAATCAGAAAAGAGAATTTATTGGCTTATCTAATGGGAAAAAGTCTGAAGATACAGCTGCCTTCAGGAATGGCTGGATCCAGGTACCCAGAATTTGTTATCATGAATCTGTACCTCAGCTCTGCTCTGTGCTGTGTTGATTGAATTCACAGGCTCGTCTCTGATAGGAATGATATTGTTCCTCACAGCTGTAGACTCCCTTCCTTGCAGCTTAGCAATCTCCCAGAAAAGTGAGTTTCTTTTTCTTAATGGTTACAATTATAAATAAGTCCTGAGTTTGAATCCAGTCGGATTAACTTGGATCATATGACCACTGCTGAACACTTGGCTAGAGAATGGACCATGCTGATAGCTAGGTCAGGGTCACTCACTGGACTGTAGGAAAATAGGAAATGGAGACTAGATAGAACAAAACAGTACGTTCTTAATGCAAATTCTACTCTGTAAATTAAAAGGATTGTCTTCTTTGAAAATAATGTGAAATCCTTTTGGATACCTTTTTACCTTCCTTACTGTTGTAAGGAGGCCAGCCAGAAGGCATATTACCCTTTTTGGTGCATTGGGACAACCCTGAGGGATGGGATGGGGAGAGAGGTGGGAGGGCGTTTCCGGATGGGGGACACAGGTACACCCATGGCTGATTCATGTGAATGTGTGGCAAAAACCACTACAATGTTGTAAAGTAATTAGCCTCCAATTAAAATAAATACATTTACAAAAAAATAAAGAAAATTTCTAGGAAAGGTGAGATGTAGCAACATTTTCATACCTTTCATTTAAAAAAAATCACATTTCATTAGCACATTATTTTTCCCCCATTACTATTATCCAGTGTAAGGTTCCTGAAAACCTCCTGTGTGGAAAGTACTAGAAGCTAGGAACCTGGAGTGTGCTAGGAGTTATTACACAAAGATGAATTCCACCTTCACAGAAGTTACAGCTTGTTAGGAGAGAGATTAGAACAAAAAGAATAAAATAATAGTGAAATGTGAGTCTATATAAAAAAATAAATCAAAATTTATAAGGAAAAACATACACATAATACAATCCATGTCAGCTGCCTTTCAATGCTGTGGGTAAAATCTCCAGAGTGAGCAGAAATTGAGGCATGAATCTTTTTCATTTGTTTCAGTTTTCATGTGCCCCTTATGGTGTGAGCATCTTACCAAGTAGATATGAATCTAGTGCTTTTCTTTATTTTTTTTTAAACGTGGTCCTCAGAGGGATGGGACGGGGAGGGAGGTGGGAGGCGGGGCTCAGGATGGGGAACACATGTACACCCATGGCTGATTCATGTCAATGTATGGCAAAACCACTACAATATTGTAAAGTAATTAGCCTCCAATTTAAAACAATAAATAAATAAACGTGGTCCTTGAATTCAAGCCAGCTTGCTCAGCTGCTGTTTAACCAAAGCAGCAGCCACGAAGGGTGATTTTGACTGTAAGCTGTCAAGAAAAAAATATTGAGGTGTCATAATTAAGAAAGAGATGACCTAACTGATCTCTATTTTAAGAACTGTTAATTTTCATTTTGCCTAGTACAGCCCTTTGCCGTTTTTCTCTGAATCATCCCTCATAGTCAAATGCATAAAATAGCTTTCAGTTGAATGAAATGTATGTGCATGTCATTGATAGTTTCATTCTATTAAAAGAGAAACAATATTTGGGTTACTTTCTGGATTCAAAAGATCACCATGTTCATTTTTCTGGTGTGACACATACCTGTATACTCATAGAAATACACGTGAGGTCACATTCTTAGGGATCCTATTTCAGTGTTCCCTGCCTTTTTCCTTTGAAGATGAATTTTACTCCTAGAGACTGGTGGGATCTGTCTCTACAGCTTCTTTCCTCCTCTCCCCTTTGCCATCTCTGGCACATGACCTCAGAAACTTATGTCTGAGCTACAAGAGGTGAGCCATCTCATTTAGTTCACCTGCTTTTTTATTTTTTTAAACAAGAGAGTGAGGTTGTTAAGCTTCCTCAAAGTTAACAATGATCTTCCCTTTGAAGAGTTATTGATGCACCAGGCTTATAGGAAAGGAGAAAATTGTTTTAATGGCCTGGCCTTAGAAATATCTGCTATCATCAGTTTTCCTTTTCATCTTTCAGTTCGTTTTCAAATTCATCACAAATCGGTAAAATCTCTTGGGACACAAGAACAGCCCCAAGAAGGAGCTGACCTGGGCCGACATCTCCTACCAGCCGTTTCGGATTTTGCCAGGGTTATTTTTGCTCTTGGCAGTGTAATTCCTCCCTAATTGCAGGGCCATATGGTGCCTTGTCCCCCATGTGGAGAATTGGCACTTCCCCTTCAGTCTCTGTCCTTCCTGCTGCAGATTACCTGCCATAGTGAAGGGGTTGAACAGACTCATCCTGCAGAGATTTTGCACCTTTTGCACCTTAAGAACCAGAGCTGAATGCTTGTCTTGATGCTCTAGATTGGAGACCAGAGTTGAAAAAAGCTGTACAACAGATAGTAAAATGAGATTGAGTTTCAGAGGCAATCAGACCTGGATTCCAGCTCTGGCTCACTCTTGCTGTCATTATCGTCATACTCACTGATGTCATAGTGCTCGTTTATGCCAGGAGCTGTCATCTCATTTCCTGATCTCATTTATTTGTGGAACTGAGGCTTGGAGTAGTTACTGAGGCACTTGTCCACATCACATAGCTCAGGCCAGTTTCAGACTCTGGTCTTTCTTCTTCCTAATCCCACGCTCCTAACCAATAGTCCTTTTTCACTCTAAAATAGTATCTAGTATTGTGCTTTATACAGCATTCTTTGTCATAATGTAATCTGGAAGTGGAACCATTAGTGGTCATTTTTTGAAAAACTATCCCAAGGTAACATTTACACAAGTGATAAAAGCTTTCACAAGCAATCTTAGATAGTAGTGGAAAATCTGAGATTGGATGGATGTAGTAAGTGAAATGATTTTATAAGACTTTGTAGACTGAATTTTCAAGGCTTCTTCCTTGCATTGAATTAAATCAAGAAACCATCTTAACCATGAGGATAATTCCTTACTCACATGCACAGAAAATGTTTTGAGGTGGGTGGTCTGTTTGGAATTGCCTCTTGTGAGAATATTTGGTCTCTTTCAAAGCACTTCGTAAAATCCAATTTGTCACTATTCTCAGGGGGTAATCAAAGTCTTTGAATTCTGGAGAGTGATTTTGAAGAGAGGACGGAGCAGTGATAGAACTTTTCAATAACTGAGTGTTTTGTGACATTTTTAAAGCTATCTTTTGGAAGATATCCATGTTTTGTGATAGAACACTACACAAGTGATTCCAATGTTCTCCAAAATGAGATCCCAAAATGAAAATAATGGGTAATGCCTAAGCTCCTCTCTAAGTATACACTGAACAGAAGTTACCGTCAGCTTGCCATTTACTTCTTGAATATTTAATGGTGCTCTAAGAAATGAGGAAAACAGCATTGTCACGCCGTGAAGTCACTGGGGAGAGTGACTGTGTCAGCTGTCTTTGTTTCTCCACTGTTTCCACCCTGTGGGCGCTCAGTTACTGTTTACTTTGCATTAAATGTCCTAATACTGAGATTAGGTATTAACTAGCACCTGCCTTTTTAATCCTTCCAATAACTCTGTGCTGTAGGTGCTATTTATTCTCATTTTACAGATGACAGTACTGAAGTAAGGGAAGGTCAGGTCGTTTGTCCAAGGTCATTTGGCTGGAAACTGGAGGAGCCAGGATGGTGCCTGATTGCTTCCCTTCCATTAGATGCGCTGTGCTGCTTTTATTGAGATGGCTGGGGAATTCAGAGGTAGAGAACAAACCTATACTAGTTCAGTTTGGGCCAGGTTAGTTTTAGTAATCATTAATGACTGAAAAATCATTAACGACTTTTACTCTGAAAATAGTGTGACTTACATAAAGTTGCAAATATAGTACAGAGAGTTTCTTTATTTCCTTCCCCCAGCTTCCGCCAATAATAATTCCTTAAGCATGCACTATATTAATTCTGAGATGCTTCAGTGATCTGAGTGAAGATTTCACATAGACTTTCAGATAATAGACAAGTCTGCAGCTCACACTGCAGCTATAAATTTAAAATCCATCAATATGTAGATGTAGAACCATGGGTCTGGATTGAAAAAGTTAGAGTTAATGTTCCCCGAGATTTTGGTGTGTCCTGGGAGACTTTAGGCTGTGGTGAAGAATCTGCCTGTTAGTGCAGAAGACTCAGGAAACATGAGTCAGGGAAGATCCCCTGGAGGAAGAAATGGCAACCCACTCCAGTATTCTTGCCTGGATAATCCCATGGACACAGGAGCCTGGCGGGCTGCAGTCCATGGGGTTGCCAAGACTTGGGCATGATTGAGCGCCTGAGCACACATGTGGGCGGCTTTAGTGTAAGAGGAGAGTTTTGGCTTAGACTTGGAACCTACTTAATGGTTAGAGGCACACTTCATGTGAGTTATGTCATTCACTTCTCTTAGTAACTTGAAGGTGTGTGAATTATTTTCCTTGTTTCTTAGACAGGCAAATGGAAGCTTACAGGAACTGTAGATAGCAACATGGCTGGTAGAGATTCCAGCAGTGATCTGTCTCCAAACTTATATTTTTAACTGCTGTGCCATACCATTAGGAGGAGTTTGCTGATAGATGAGAGAAATCAAGGTCAGCCTTAGCACTTGCCTAATTAAATAAAATGGGTGAATTGGTAACAGGTATTCTGAAAGTGAAAATCAGAATAGTACTCTGAGCACTGAAGGCTGCCCTTTATTTTAACCTTGAATATTGATTATGGGGTCAATTTTCCTTCAGTTGCTCACTTTATCTTTGCTCTACACAAGGTACTGCTTCATTCATTCAGTTCAGTTCAGTTCAGTCACTCAGTCGCGTCCGACTCTGTGCGACCCTGGGGACTGCAGCATGCCAGGCCTCCCTGTCTATCACCAACTCCAAGAGTTTACTCAAACTCATGTCCATTGAGTGAGTGATGCCATCCAACCATCTCATCCTCTGTCGTCCCCTTCTCCTCCTGCCTTCAGTCTTTCCCAGCATCAGGGTCTTATCAAATGAGTTAGCTCTTTGCATCAGGTGGCCAAAGTATTGAGTTTCAGCTTCAGCATCGGTCCTTCCAATGAATATTCAGGACTGATTTCCTTTAGCATGGACTGGTTGGATCTCTTTGCAGTCCAAGGGACTCTCAAGAGTCTTCTTCAACACCACAGTTCAAAAGCATCAATTCTTCAGCGCTCAGCTTTCTTTATAGTTCAACTCTCACATTCATACATAACATTCATTCATTCAGCAGACATGAACGGAGCAACTAGTACATGCTAGGAACTCTGCTTGATATAAGGGTAATACATAAGCAGGGGGTATGGAAAGGACATAAAATAGTTTCAGGAGATTACAATAGGAAAGTGAGAGTTGGTCAAAATCAGCTAATGATGGAGAAGGGAATAGGAAAGGTCTTAACTGAACAAGTATAACAAAGGATTACTACAGAAGCTGTGTGCTATGTGTGTGTACATATTTAGTATAACTACATATTAATTATATCTACATATATGTAACAGATGTGTATGTTTATATATATTATTTTATGTATGTGTGCGTATATTTCATATATATAATATATTTAACATATTTTAAACCCATTCTACTGCTAGGTATATATGCAATATAATTGCAAACAGATGCTCAAACAAAAACTTGTACAGAAATGTTCATGGCAGCTTGCTATTCACAATAGCTAAAAGGTAGAAACAACCCAGACATCCACCAACTGTAGATAGATAAAGAAAATGTGGGGTGTGCACACAACAGAATATTACTCAGGAATGAAAAGAAATGAAGTGCTGACATGTGCTACAATGTAAGTGAACTTGAAAACTTTATGCTCCGTGCAGGAAGCCAGGCAGAAAAGGCCTCATTTTGTACAGTTTTGTTTATATCCGAAGAACCAACTCACTGTAAAAGACCCTGATGCTGGGAAACATGAAAGGCAGGAGGAGAAGGGGACAACGGAGGATAAAATGGTTGGATGGCATCACTCACTCAGTGGACATGAGTTTGAAACTCGGGGAAATAATGAAGGACAGCTGCAGTCCATGGAGTCATAAAGAGTCTGACTCGGCTTATCAGCTGAACAACAGTAAATGTATATGAAATGTCCAGAAAAGGCAAGCCCATAGCAGTTACTGGGAGGGGGGTTAGAGGGGAATAGGAGTAAATGCTTAATGGGTATGGAATCTCCATTTGGGTAACAAATGTTTAGGAATCAGATTGTGATGATGGTTGCACAGCATTGTGAACGTACTAGATGCACTGAATTTATACAGTGTAAAATGATTTGAATGGTGAATTATATATTTTTTCTATTGTACTTCTATAAAAATAAGTATTCAAAACCTTCCACTTTTGAAATGGAACAGAACTTCCAGGATTTCTTTTTTTTATTTTTAGAGAAGAAAACATTCTCATTAGACATTAATTAATGGCAATATTTTGAATAGCTGCAAGTACTGTATTGGCACAGTGGTGAATTTTTACCTTGGAAAGAAGGGAAAGAAAGGTGTGTTGACATTTGCTGTGTGTATGCTCTCTTTTTAGACCCTGTGCAAAATGTTTAACGAGGTTATCAAGTTTAAATAGCTCTTTGTTGAGAGGTGGGGTGGATGTATTTTCTCTGTGTTACAGACTCAGAAATAGAGGTGTAGGTGTTCTTTAACCTGCCCAGTGTTGCACAGAGAGGTATAGTCTCTGTGAGTGCTGGGGTCCTTGGATGTTCCACTACATGGGGCCAGGCACCCCCTCTTCTTGCTCATCCATGGTGATCTCCGGCCCTGGCTCCTGACCCACCATGGCTAAGGTATTCAGTGTTCAGTCTGGTCAATGAATGGACATAGGTCTTTAGCTACATAAAGCATCTCCATTTTTGATGACAGGTGCACCACTTTTGGAGGGGGGGAATCGTTCCTGAGAAAACAGATGAATTTTGCACCATTAGATGACTCTCTACTGATGGACATGGAATAAAAGTGAAGTGCAGACATGGTATTTCTGATCGGGTTTAAAAGTCTTGAGTTTGAAGTCATGCTTTTCAAGGTGTTTGAATTCTTCCTGATGCAAATGATAGAAGTGGAACAAGAAGGACTTAATAAGTAATTTAGAATTACTTTATTGTCCTCTTAAAGTCTTGATATTCTTTTCAGTCAACCGAAAAAGGCAGTCTATAAAATTAACTTTAGGTAAAAGTCAGTATTCTACACTTCTTGTGAACTTGCCAGTTGCTACTTATAATCTCTCTGAAATGTAGTTGACTTTGAAAACAGTATTGCAAATGTGTATCTGTGAGATGATGCTGAGGGTCTTCACGGCAGCATCCCCAGCTTGCCCGCCGTGTAAGTGCTAGTTGGGCTGGCTGCAGCTTGGCCTCCTTGGACGTAGACTGCTGGAGTGACCAAGGGATGCTTACTTTTACTCTGCAGGTTTAGCCTAAAAGCAATGATTCAGAATGGCTATTGGAGAAATCAAGAAAATACCAGAGAAACAGAAAATGTATGACTGTTAGCCTTCCTGAAATTTAATGGCCTTTGTCAATGGGTTAAGCCTGCATTCTTGCCTTTATGCATGGTTTCAAGCCTGGAAATAAGGACTGAATATTCTTTTTTCCTTTCTCACTCCTACCTTCTGATAGCCTTTACAATTTCTAGGAAAACCTAGGGCTGAACACTTGTGAGTTTGATGGCTGTTTAATTTTTTAACCTTTAGAGGACTGTGGAATTACTTAATCACCCAGTTACCCATATTGTTAGTTGAGGGAGCATTCCCATTACAGGATTGAAGAAGACAGATCTGTGAAAAGTAGCCTGGAGATTCCCCCCTTGGCTTTTGCACTTATTTAAAGCAATGTGGAGGTAGGTTAAATGCAGGGTCCCATGTGCCGGGAGGCAGTTAGTTAGGCCTTCGGTTGGTAAACTATTGTGGGTATATGCAGTGGGTTATTAGAGTAATTGAACTGTGTTTCCGTAAAGAGGAGAGTTTCATTATCAGATTGTTGTTTGAATACTGTCATAATAGCAGCTGTAGCACATATGACCTTATTTGCATGCAGATAAGAATTCTAGACAGCTTGGTAGCATAATTACTACATAACATACGTTGCTAGTAAGAACTGGGGTTTTTACCGGAGGTATGCTCCTGGGACGCATCTCCCTGACTTTGTTAAATTTCAAATGATAGACAAGTAGGAAGTGGCCATTTCAGTGATGCCCTGCTTGTTTTACAGCATCCGAATTTGAGCAGCCTTTTTGGTGTAATAGGGTAGTGGTGTCAACAACACCTTCAGAATGAACCAAATCTCAGGAGAGCAGGAAAAATAAGAGTGGGTTGCCATTTCCTACTCCATGGGATCTTCTGACCCAGGGATCAAACCTGCATCTCCTGACTTAGCAGGCAGATTCTTTACCACTGCGCCACCAGGAAAGCCCAAAAGGCACAATAGATTTTGCTAACTAGAAAGTCTAATGAAATGGGGCAATGTAAATCATGATGAAAATGGAGACCATAAGATTAATTCTTTGAAAATGTAGCAATAAGTAACAGAAGGTTCTTTGTTGTCTTTGCAAAGATCAGGAAGCCTTTTTTTCTGTGCAAGTTGTGGAAAAACTCATCTCCCTGTGGCTGTGATTCAGTGAAGTCACTGAGGTCCCCAGGGGAGTGAGCACCTGTTTGCATGCAGGCAGGAGACTCTTTGCATCCCTTACACTGGGCATGGTGATTAAACATAGTATGTGCTCAGTAAATATTTATAGAATGAAGAATTAGATTTTTTGATTATCATCAAAAAGTCTACATGTGGGACTTCCCTGATAGTCCAGTGGTTAAGACCTTGCCATCCAACGCAGGAAATGCAGGTTTTATCCCTGGTCCTGGAGCTAAGTTCCTACATGCCTCACAGCCAAAAAAAAAAAAAAAAAGCAAATCTTAAAGCAGAAACAATATTGTAACAAATTCAATAAAGATTTTAAAGATGGTCTTCATCAAAAAGAAAAACGTCTACACATAATGATTGCTGGAGAAGATGTGAAGAAAAGGTTACCTTTGTACACTGTTAGTGGGAAATTAAATTGGTGCAACTGCTATGGAAAACAGAATGAAGCTTCCTTAAAAAATTCAACATAGAACCACCATATGATACAGCAATTCCACTCCTGGGTGTATATCTGGAAAAAAAAGAAAACACCAATTCACAGAGATACATGTATCCCAGTATTCAGAGCAGGATTATTTATAGTATGATATCACTTATATGTGGACTCTAAAAAATAAAACGAATGTGTACGCAAAAGAGAAACAGACTCACGGGTATAAAAAACAAATTTGTGGTTACCAAAGGGAAGAAGGGAAGGGGATAGGGACACATTGGGAGTACCAACTACCATACATAGTAGGAGATTCACAGTATTGTAAATCAACTATAGTTCAATTTTTAAAAGATACCATTTTATTTTACCTTTCTCCAAGCTACTCTATTGGACTTGAAAACTCAGTATCCTTAAACTTAATGTTTACATTTCTGATTACCACTGGTCCTTTAGTGAAAATGAAATCATTGGGTATCATGAATTTATCTTAAATACTTGATTGTTATAAGCATTCCAAACATTAGTTATTTCTTTGCAGATTGCCTTAGTATAGCTGATGATAGCTAATAATATGCTTGGTTATAAAGACTCTAAGGAGAAGAAAGGAAACAGAACTACTAAGTGTTGATGGGATTTGTGAGACTAAGTTGAAGCTGTTGGTTTGAGGAAGGTGTTCTGTTCAGTGCTTGTTGGAATTTTCCGAGAAAGCTTGTCTAGAAATGAGGCAGCCTTGACATCAGGACAGAGGGATGGCTGCATCTGGGGAACATGCTGGTTGATCATTGTGAGCTGAAAGCGGGGACCACAGACTCGTTCTAGGGAGATGAGAATGTTTACAGTTTGAGTCTAGAAATGCAGCTAAGTAGGTATTAAAATTCTGGCTAAGGTAAGTGGAGCAGAAGGGAGTGGAGAAGCTAACCTAGCGAACTACACAAATGAACCTCTGTTTTAAAGTAATTGTTTCTGGAAGACATATGTGAGGCTGCACCTCCAAGCTCTGTGGTCTTGAGTGCTTGATCTGAGGGGCACAGTTTGCCAATTATTAATGGGCTGGCCTGGGAGCTTTGCCAGTTTTCCTATTACATTTTTCTGGATCACAGCCAGAACCTTGTGGATGAGCTTCGACCTCCAGAGAGAGCCCCATGGAGCTGAGAGAGCTGGAATGGGAGTGACCGCAAGGAATTCTGCCTGCCCTAACTAATCAGATATCCCCCTGGAGTCATCCATTGTGTGGCTCATCCTGGTTCTGTAGTGAGGACTGCGCACTGACCTGCTTACTGCTCACTTGTCTTCGCACTCTCACAGCAGGCCGGAGGAGCAGGCTGTGTTCACACCCTGGAGGGTGTGCTGCATTACTTTGTTCCCTGTGTTGCCCAGCCCTACTCCATTCCAGCATGATCAGTCTGGAACTGAGTGATGCCCTGAAACACCTGAGCAGTTGCTCTGGAAATCGGTCAAAAAACGACTAAATGCCTCTCTCTTTTCTGTAAGCAAGAATACAATGAGAGAAGACCTAGGGGCTCACATTCATTAATTCCTGTGAAGGGCCAAGTCTTGTATATACGAAGAGTTGTACCAGTTATCTCAGAATTTTCAGAATAGTGCAGTGAGCTGTGATGAGAAATGAGCGCTGTTCCTTTATTGTGGTCCTTTGTCTTCTTATGGAGTCTATCAGAGACTCCATTGTTTCTAGATAGAACATGTTGGAATTTTTCCACTGGGTAGCATCCATTTTCATTGTATACCAAGGCTCGTGGTTTGAGAGGATCGGTTACAGTTTTAGTTGTCCCACATTGCTGTGGAATTACAGAATTATCCTAAAGGCCCAAACCAACTTGCCTTGCTTCTTTCCCTCCCTCTTTACTTTTCTTCCTCATTCTTTCTGTTACTCCTTTCCTTCCTTCTCTCCTCTTCATCCTCCTTTCCTTTCTTCCCACCCTTTCTCAAAATTTTACTGAGCATTTGCTTTGTAACAACCTCTGGAGTAACTTGAGAGCAGTGCTTTCTGAGATCTCTAAATTTGAGTTTCTGTTGCTGTCAGGAACTTCATGGACTCTTCTGTAGTGAGATCTCCCAGGATGTGCACTCTGGAAATATTTATGGTTGTCCAAATGACCCAAAATTAAGAAAAGGATTTTTTCAGCTTGGTGGCTAATTTGTGTCTTCTTCTCAGTTCTCACCACTATTTCTAATTCTTGCTGGCACTGAAAAGAGTCCTTTCTTAGAATGCTTAGGCAGTTGAGTTTTAACTTAGAACGAGTTCATTCTCAAGCACATGATGCAAATGAAATAGCGTTAAGGTCTAACTTTCCATTGAAATTTTCGTCTTTGGTGAAGTGTCTAACTTCACCATGGGGCAAGATGCTTGCTTTGAGATGCACAGGAAGCAGAGACTGCCCACTGGGAGCGCAGCCTTTCATTTCCTGGTTGCTCAGAGACAAAAGGTCATGTAAATGGAGTAACCGGAGCGCTCTCCCTTGCTTTTCTTTCTCTCTTGTGTATTTCCTTTTTTTCCCCTCCATCTCTCTCTTTTTTTCTGATGTCACTCATGAAGTTTGCTCACATCAGGTGACATTTATACTGATTGCCCTGCAATGTTCTCTTGGACCTTTATAGCGTGTAGACTAGAGCATTGTCTCATTCGGCATTCCTAGCGTCTGCAGTAGAATTTTCTCCTCTTGAGATTAAGTGGCAGGGATACAATGGCTCAGAAACAATTTGTTTAGTGACTCTTACGGGCTAGCATACCTTCTGAGCAACTGCCTGTGCTTTATTGATTGATTGCGGTGTAAGAGACTCCTTAGTACACATGACATGTGTGCGCAAACACAGCAGTTACTTAATAGCATCCAGGGAATGGGCATGCTGGTTGAGGAAACAGCCGAGTTCTTTGACTGGAGAGTGGTAGGTGGCTGTGGTGTGGCCAAGGACCAGATACCATGAGAATCCACAGTAATGATACCCAGCCCAGTCTTTGTGTATCAGGCTAGGTTTCCTGGAAGAACTGATGTCTGCACTGAGAATTACACTGCAGGAACACGTAGGGGTGCAGTAGGGATTGGTAGTGTAAGTGTTGTGTGAGAGGGAAACAGCAAGCGTGGGGTTTCCGAGTGTAGACGGTTACAGTAGGTGCCACATTCAGAGATTAGCCAAGACTGCTCTGCCTTTGGAGCAATTGCTTGGGGCGGGGGTGGTGGTAGGGGGGGTGGGTGGGTTACAGGGCACCAGAAGCGACAAAACTGAGATCCTGAGTGCTCAGCGCCGACGGATATGACCAGAGGAGAAAGCTCGAGGCGCTCATGGGAAGCTTCCAGGAACTCTACAGAAATTGAGTTTTATGTTTGTAGACTTTGGGAAGCTTCAGACAGGTGAATGATGTAATTACGTTTGAATTTGCTGTTCTTGTCTCCTGAGTCTAGAAGCTATAATCTGTATAATTAGTTGTTGTCAGATTTTTATCTTAAACTTAGCTTTATGTGGTAGAAGAGGAGTCATTTCTTCATATTGAGATCTTCTAAAACCATGAGTAAGCTTCATAGGAAGTTAAGGATAGTGGTACTCAAATTTTGCCTGCTTCTGTTAATATTTCTCAAAGTGTGTGTCAATGAATACTAGTCCTGTGAAATGCCCACTGAAGAAAGAGTTGGGTAAACAGAAAGAAGTCTTGCAGTAAAGAATTCTGTTGAATTGGATTAAACTTGGTGCTTTCCAAAATCATTTGACTTAGATTTCTTTATGGCTGAAAATCTGTTAGTATTAGGCCATGCTGTGGGAGAAAGCATTGTTCTTAATGGAGGATATTGAATGAAATATTCAGTATTCAATAAGGAATGAAACTGGTTTTTCCTTTCTCTATGATAGTATGTTCTCTTGATTGCTACCTCTCTATAGCAGTTAAGGGAACCAGGGACCCATTGCTAACTTAAGCTAGTATAGTTGTAAAGAAGAACACTGGAAATTGTAGAGAAACACATCCCCAATAAATTGAATCCTGTTGAACTAAAGCATAAGGTTAATAGCCATTGCAAGTTTTTTGTTTCTTTTTGCTTTGGCCACACCCCACCATTTATGGGATCTTAGTTCCCCAATCAGGGGTTGAACCTGGATTCTAGGCAATGAAAGCAGAGTCCTAACCACTGGACCACCAGAGAATTCCCCGAAAGTCTTTTTAAACAACAAACCTTTGGTTTGTGCTTTAGCAGATAAATGGTAACTTCTCTGTAAAAATGAAAAGTTTTAGAACTGTTAGTTTGTAATGACTTTCTAATGCATTTTACCATTTGGCAGTTTAAAATGATAACTTGAGTCTTCATAAAGCTCTTATGCCTTGAATTACTCTTTAACATATGATAAGAGGTATACTGTTTATCATAATCTAACAACCACCAAATAAGAAACTAAGGAACCCAGGTATGCATATTTACATTAAAACAGTGAATTTTCGTCATTCATGAATATTCATTGTTCTTTGTATTTACTCAGTAAGTAGTACAGGCCTCATGTCAATATTTTCTGAAGTTTATATTTCACAAACTAATGGCACGTCAGCATGCATATTTAAATATTTATTAAACTAGTTCTAAATGTCTGTCATGCTGCTGCTGCTGCTGCCAAGTTGCTTCAGTCCTGTCCGACTCTGTGTAACTCCAGAGACGGCAGCCCACCAGGCTCCCCCGTCCCTGGGATTCTCCAGGCAAGAACACTGGAGTGGGTTGCCATTTCCTTCTCCAATGCATGAAACTGAAAAGTGAAAGTGAAGTCGCTCAGTTGTGTCCGACTCCTAGTGACCCCATGGACTACAGCCTACCAGGCTCCTCCATGGGATTTTCCAGGCAAGAGTACTGGAGTGGGATGCCATTGCCTTGCTCCTAAATCATGGGCTGCTGATGTTTTTAAAGGAATATTCGTTTCTAATGTCCTTCCAGTGATGTATCTTTAAGGCTGATTATTTAATGTAGAGATACATGACAATAGGTTTTTCTGTTTTGTTATAGTTGTTAGGTCAGAATCTTATTAGTTAGTTAAGTCACTCAGTCGTTTCCGACTCTTTGTGACCCCATGGACTGTAGCCCACCAGGCTCCTCCATCCATGGGATTCTCCAGGCAAGAATACTGGAGTGGGTTGCCATTTCCTTCTCCAGGGGATCTTCCCGACCCAGGGATCGAACCCAGGTCTCCCGCATTAGAGGCAGACACTTTAACCTCTTGGTCACCAGAAATCTTATTGCTCATGGCTAAATGCCACGGAAAGACTTTTACTGTTAAAAGCAACTCTCTCTTCAGTGTAATCTCTGTGATAAAGTGGAAATGGAATGTGAGTCTCAAACAGTGATCTGTTATCAAGCTCAGGTTAATAAAGTGATAAAGTGATGGTTCTGTTTGAAGTCTCGTCCACTGTTTGTGGTGAATGTTATAGTGCATGTCTTGGGTTTTACAATGGAGTTTGCACTAATTATCATTATTAGCGAGATTCTGGATAGAATGATAAAATCATTGTCTTTCTTTTATGAACTTACAGAATCTCATAAGTTGGTGTCATGATGGTTTGCCCTCCCCTGGGTTGGCTAAAACTTTGCCAAAATATATTTGGAGGTCTTAAGTTTTGGTAAGGGTTATTATGCTGAGGTATTTAGTTATCTTCTGTTACCACCATGCTTCATCAGTCACAAGAGGCTTCTGAAAGGAAGTTTGACAGATCATAATAAGACAAATAAGACATCTTAATAAACACTGTTCACACTTAGAAGATGGGTAGTCCACTGTGGTTGCTGATTCCCCTGGGACTAATTCTTTTTGTAGTTCAGCTCTTAATGTAATGGAAATCAGGGAGTCATGTCACACAAGTTTCCATTTTGAAAATGTTCCGTGATAATGCCATTTTTTAAAAATGTGAAAATCAATTCTTTTGCTAGCATACTTTTTTCTTTTTTTGGAAAGAACACTCATCATGTGTCAGGCACTGGCTGAGTATTTTATGTACATTATCTCAATGTAACCTCACCATATTTTTAGACACTAGGCCCTATTATTAATCTCATTTACAGACAGGGAAGCTGAAGTTCAGAAAAACCAATGAATTTGCCTTGGGTCACCTGTTAAGCAGCTTACCTGAGTTTAAAAACAAATCTTTCTGACTCCAAAACTCAAGTTCTTAACTGTATTAATGTAATATCTTCCACATAAGTGCTTTGGAACTTTTTTTTTTTCCCCTTATGGCTGATCCAATGCCCAGTAAATTGTTTGTTAACCACCGCTGTGTCACAAGTCACTCCATCACTCCAAAATTTGGCGGCTTAAAAGCAGTAGCAAGCATTTATCTTGTTCGTGAATCTGCAGTTAGGCTCAGTCTCAGTGGGGTGTCTTCACTAAGGGTAGGCTGGGTGGTTCAAGTGGAGTTAGAGGGTTTACTTCTTGTAGCTGCAGAGTTGTGTGGGCTGTTGACTGGGAGCCCAGCCGGGACTGTTGGATGGGAACTTTGGTTCCTCTCTGTTGGTCTGTCTAGCTCCCTCCTAGCATGGCTGCTGTATTACAAAAGCCTATTAGCAAGTGGCCACATCACAAGCTACAAGAGTTCTTTTGACTGGGCTCAGTAGTAGCATCCATCACTTTCTCTATATCTCTTGGCCAAGCAAGTTATTGGTGGTGGTTTAGTCGCTCAGTCATGTCTGACTCTTTGTGACCCCATGGACTGTAGCCCGTCAGGCTCCTCTGTCCATGGGATTTCCCAGGCAAGAATATTGGAGTGGGTTGCCGTTTTCTTTCACCAGGGGTTTTCCTGACACAGGGATCAAAGCTGGGTCCGCTGCATTGCAGGCAGATTCTTTACCAGCTGAGCCACCAGGGAAGCCCAAGCAAGTTAATAAGCAGGGTCGGGGTCCAGCCCCAGTGGATCCAGGGAATTCAAAGCGGGGACAGAGTTGGTGTCTGGGAAAGGACTGTTTAATTAGAAATATAAAGAGATTAGGAAAGAATAGTAGGAAATTTAGAGGAGGAAAGAGGCTGTATTCCTTGGTTTACATAGAAAGCCAGTAAAGCCCCAAGACAAGGGACTTGAACCATCTACGTGGGGCCACAGGCACCTGCTTGAATAGTGGAGGGTGCCCCGCCTTGGGCTCCCTCTCGCATGGGTCTTAGAAACCCGGGCAAATAAATAGACACGGCTAGCCTCTATGCCCCAGACGGGAATCAGCCAGAAAATAGAATAAGAAAGAAAAGAAGACACGGGGAAACCCGTCTTTCCAGTGACTGGTCCATCCTTTATTGTCCGGGAAAGCTTTTTATACTTTTGGTTGTACATAGAGATCAATGGATAATACAAAGTTATGCAGCGTCAGCAGCCCTGACTCTTATCGAGACCAGGCTTTCTCTCTGCATACCTAGCTGTATGCGCAAGTCTTAGGTGATTTACATCATCTTCTGGACGGGAGGCCTATTAGCATTTTACAGCCCTTTTCTGATAAGGGTCTGTCAACCAGAAAACGTATTTGCCTTAAAAATGTTTTTCTTTCCAAAGTCTGGTGCCACTCTCAGAAAGCACTAATTAAGGTTACATTCTTATATAGCAAGGACACAGCAATTTATAACGAGGAAAGAGGAGTACAGTGATTTATAATAAAGAGAAAGTTCATTAACTCAAAAGTCTAGTGTTGCTAACATCAAAACTACTATATTCCTTTTTCTATATCCAATTACATTGATTAATATCCTTCAGGTGCCTAAAAGATAAAGAATATGGAGGCCTGGCAGCAGTCATTGACTCAACAATGAAAACCCATCCCCATTATAATTCTTAGCTCTTTAGAAAATAGAAAAGGCTCTATATCTTTAAGATGTTTTAAGCTTCATGCCTCTCGCAGTTGGGGGGCTGTAAACAGTCACAAGTTGTAAAAGTCTCTAACTGTCAGGCAAGTTAGAGAGCCATCAGAGGGGTTTGAGCTAAGACAGTCCTTTCATATGCAGGAGACCAGTTGGAGCTCTAAGTTAACTTTTTCCAGAGAAAGGTGGTCGGGGATAGGCCCCTGTAATGTCCGAAGAGTATAGTATAGCAGACAGTAAACAGACCGATTTTGGTTTCGGGGTAGATGCTCAGGCAGAGGACCCCTTGAGACCTAACTCGCCTTGCCCCATCAGGTCTCTCCGCATGACCTTGTCATGGGTGGGATCTCCCGTGCTGGCTCCCGGCAAAGCAGATTCAAATTCAAGAGGAGTAGAGTTGGACATCGTCTTTTAAGGGGCAGGATTAGTAGCTCTTTTCCATTCTCACAATCTGTTACTTCAGTTTCTATAATATCCTCTTAACTATTGTTCCTCTTCCTATTCTAGTCCAGCATGGAGTTTGTTCTCAACCCAGCAGACAGAGTGACCTACTTAAAATCAGTCTGTAAAACCTGTTGACCCTGCTCTGGTGAACACCCTCTAACTGCTTCCCTTCTTATTTGAAGTAATAAACAAAGTCCTCATGGGGGCCTGCATCTGCCTGTGGTGTCGAATCTTGATCCTCTCTGCTCTGACGTTTGACTGTCTCTGTTCCATGTTCTCGTTGAAACACCAAGCCTGTTGCTGCCTCAGGGCATTTGTATTTGGTGTTGGATACTGTGTACGCCTAGAATACTCTTCCGGGTTTTTTATATCACTCCCATCTTCCTTTCCTCTAGACCTCTGTGCATTTTACCTTCTCGGTGAGGCATCTGCTGGCCAGAGAAGACTGAATTCCACTTCACCATCCAGAATTTCCTTTCACTCTCATTCTACTTTTTCTCCCTTACACTGAGTGTCACATGACATATTTATTAACTTATTTATTGTGTTATCTCCACCCATTAGAGTATAATCTCCATGAGGACAGAGACTTTGGTTTATTTTGTTGCTGGATCCCAGTAATTTGCACAATACAATACCTGGCTTGTAGTAGGTGTTCAGTATTTTTCAGATGCACAGAGGAACTTGATTTCAACACAGATTTAAATTTTTCATGGCATTAATGTTTATGAAGTATTTTAATTTATGAGTATAACTTTGTGTCTCATAATGCTGTGGGATTAAATCTGGTTTAACAACAGCCATGTGGAATTTCAGGTCTTATCGAGGAGATCCACAATGAAATCTCTGTTTATTCCAATCTCCTCCTGCTTTTTCTTTTTGTAAACATTCATGGAGATTATCATCTTATGAAGTTTTCTAAGCCCCAATGTACCTTTCTTTCAATAAATACTTGTACAACTACTACATGCCCAGTCTGTGCTAGTCACTGAGGATATAGTGAGACAGGCATAGCCCTGGCCTTACAGTGTTAACATCATGATGAAAGAGAAAGACAGTAAATAATTATACATATACACAGTCATTACAGATTCTAAAAAGCACTGTGAAAGCTATGCAGTGGTCTGTGAAGGGGAATTAGGCAGGATTTCCTTTAGATATACACAGGGAGATATTGGGTACAAGGAGGTCTTTAGGCTGAAATGTACACAGTGGCTTTTGGTTAGTTTTAAGCTACCAACCAGAGGGATATGTTTATTCAACTAATGTGAATTTAGCACTGCCATGTGCCAGATTTGACTTAGGACATACCTGAATGGTCTAGTGGTTTTCCCTACTTTCTTCAATTTAAGTCTGAATTTGGCAATAGGGAGTTCATGATGTGAGCCACAGTCAGCTCCTGGTCTTGTTTTTGCTGACCGTGTAGAGCTTCTCCATCTTTGGCTGCAAAGAATGTAATCAATCTGATTTTGGTGTTGACCATCTGGTGATGTCCATGTGTAGAGTCTTCTCTTGTGTTGTTGGAAGAGGGTGTCTGCTATGACCAGTGTGTTCTCTTGGCAAAACTCTATTAGCCTTGCCCTGCTTCATTCCGTATTCCAAGGCCAAATTTGCCTGTTACTCCAGGTGTTTCTTGACTTCCTACTTTTGCATTCCAGTCCCCTATAATGAAAAGGACATCTTTTTTGGGTGTTCATTCTAAAAGGTCTTGTAGGTCTTGATAGAACCGTTCAACTTAAGCTTCTTCAGTGTTACTGGTTGGGGCATAGACTTGGATTACCGTGATATTGAATGGTTTGCCTTGGAAACGAACAGAGATCGTTTTATCGCTTTTGAGATTGCATCCAAGTACTGCATTTCGGACTCTTTTGTTGACCATGATGGCTACGTCATTTCTTCTGAGGGATTCCTGCCCACAGTAGTAGATATAATGGTCATCTGAGTTAAATTCACCCATTCCAGTCCATTTTAGTTTGCTGAATCCTAGAATGTCGACATTCACTCTTGCCATCTCCTGTTTGACCACTTCCAATTGGCCTTGATTCATGGACCTAACATTTCACGTTCCTATGCAATATTGCTCTTTACAGCATCGGACCTCGCTTCTATCACCAGTCACATCCACAACTGGGTATTGTTTTTGCTTTGGCTCCATCCCTTCATTCTTTCTGGAGTTATTTCTCCACTGATCTCCAGTAGCATATTGGGCACCTACCGACCTGGGGAGTTCCTCTTTCAGTATCCTATCATTTTGCCTTTTCATTCTGTTCATGGGTTTCTCAAGGCAAGAACTTTGACTATGCCAAAGCCTTTGACTGTGTGGATCACAACAAACTGTGGAAAATTCTGAAAGAGATGGAAATACCAGACCACCTGACCTGCCTCTTGGGAAACCTATATGCAGGTCAGGAAGCAACAGCTAGAACTGGACATGGAACAACAGACTGGTTCCAAATAGGGAAAGGAGTACGTTAAGGCTGTATATTGTCACCCTGCTTATTTAACTTATATGCAGAGTACATCATGAGAAACGCTGGACTGGATGAGACATAAGCTGGAATCAAGGTTGCCGGGAGAAATATCAATAACCTCAGATATGCAGATGATACCACCCTTATGACAGAAAGTGAAGAGGAACTAAAGAGCCTCTTGATGAAACTGAAAGAGGAGAGCGAAAAAGGTGGCTTAAAGCTCAACCTTCAGAAAACGAAGATCATGGCATCTGGTCCCATCACTTCATGGCAAATAGATGGGGAAACAGTGGAAACAGTGTCAGACTTTGTTTTTTTGGGCTCCAAAATCACTGCAGATGGTGATTGCAGCCATGAAATTAAAAGACGCTTACTCCTTGGAAGGAAAGTTATGACCAACCTAGATAGTATATTCAAAAGCAGAGATATTACTTGGCCAACAAAGATCCGTCTAGTTAAGGCTGTGGTTTTTCCTGTGGTCATGTATGGATGTGAGAGTTGGACTGTGAAGAAAGCTGAGCGCCGAAGAATTGATGCTTTTGAACTGTGGTGTTGGAGAAGACTCTTGAGAGTCCCTTGGACTGCAAGGAGATCCAACCAGTCCATTCTAAAGGAGATCAGCCCTGGGTGTTCTTTGGAAGGACTGATGCTAAAGCTGAAACTCCAATACTTTGGCCACCTAATGTGAAGAGTTGACTCATTGGAAAAGACTCTGATGCTGGGAGGGATTGGGGGCAGGAGGAGAAGGGGACAACAAAGGATGAGATGGCTGGATGGCATCACTGACTCGATGGACATGAGTTTGAGTGAACTCCGGGTATTGGTGATGGACAGAGGCCTGGCGTGCTGCAATTAATCGTTGCAAAGAGTCGGACATGACTGAGTGACTGAACTGACTGACTGATGTGCTAGATGTTTTTCCAGGCATTAGGGATTCAGCTTTAACAGGACAGAAAACCCCTCTATTGTCATGGATTTTGCATTCCACTGTGAGAAGATATTTTAAAATTTTCTTTGTAATCTAAAATTAAAATTATTGTAATATTTTACAGTATGTTCAGCAGGATCAAGTCAGGAAGACAGAAGCAATACTAGGTATTTCAGCAGAGAGAATCTAGTAATGTAGGGTCTGAAAAAGCTAAAGGAGAGCTCAGTGTTATGCAAAGAATAAACAATAAGGTCATGAAGTGGCTCACACTGTTAGGGAGGGAGAGTCCAATGGAAGGGGGGAATGTTAGGGGAGGGACTTAATGACTGAGAGCTCAGATCTCTAAGGAGGCAGCACTGGCCTGGGATATAGGTACCTCTCCGATGGCTTGGGGAAAGTGCAAAGGCCCTGAGGCAGGAAACCTCCTGGAATGTTCTAGGAACAAGGAGATCAAGGTGGCTGACACAGAGGGAGACATCAAGATGTTTGGTATCAGACTTACTGCTCCAGAGTCAGGAAACGCCAAATTTTAATACCAGTTCAGCTCCCTCTTTAACTGACCATCAGAAGCAAGTAATACATGCTTTCCAATGCTCAGTTTGCCCATTTGGGAAACAGGGATGTAAACACTATGTCCTGTGGTTATGATGACGTTTCAAGGGAAAAAATATACTTTACACAGGGGCTGACACATAGTAAGTGCTTAATTGTGGTTGGTTGTGGTGGTGATAATAGTAGACCTGTATTATTATTTTATATAGGTCTATTACTATTTTACACAGGTCTACTCGGAGAAGGCAATGGCATCCCACTCTAGTACTCTTGCCTGGAAAATCCTATGAACGGAGAAGCCTGGTAGGCTGCAGTCCATGGGGTTGCTAAGAGTCGGATACGACTGAGTGACTTCCCTTTCACTTTTCACTTTCATGCATTGGAGAAGGAAATGGCAACCCACTCCAGTGTTCTTGCCTAGAGAATCCCAGAGATGGGGGAGCCTGGTGGGCTGCCGTCTGTGGGGTCGCACAGAGTCAGACACGACTGAAGCGACTTAGCAGCAGTAGCACAGGTCTACTACTACAGAGAATTCCAGAAAAACACCTACTTCTGCTTCATTGACTGTGCTAAAGCCTTTGACTGTATATATGTAAGAAAAAAATGTAGTGTATATATATATATATATATACACACACACACATATAAATGTGTATATATCCATATGTATATATATGGATTCTGCATTATCTGTAGTTTTAAGTGTCCATCGGGGTTGTTGAAAGGTATCCTCCTGGGATAAAGAGGAGCTATTTTAAAGGGATTTAGAAAAGGCAGAGGAACCAGAGATCAAATTGCCAACATCCATTGGGTCATCAAAAAAGCAAGAGAGTTCCAGAAATACATCTACTTCTGCTTTGTTGATTATGCCAAAACCTTCAAATATGTGAATCACAACAAACTGTGGACAATTCTGAAAGAGATGGGAATACCAGACCTCACCTGACCTGCCTCCTGAGAAATCTGTATGCAGGTCAAGAAGCAACAGTTAGATATGGACATGGAACAACAGACTGGTTCCAAATTGGGAAAGGAGTACATCAAGGCTGTATATTGTCACCTTGCTTATTTAACTTAAATACGTTAGTTATTTATTTAACTAAACAAATTCAGTTATTTAATAACTTATGTAACTTACATCATGTGAAAGCCAGTCTGGTTAAAGCACAAGCTGGAAACAAGATTGCTGGGAAAAATATCAATAACCTCAGCTATGCAGATGACACCACCCTTATGGCAGAAAGCAAAGAGGAACTGAAGAACCTCTTGAGAAAGTGAAAGAGGAAAGTGAAAAAGTTGGCTTAAAACTCAACGTTCCAAAAACAAAGGTCATGGCATCCAGTCCCATCACTTCATGGCAAATAGATGGGAAGCAATGGAAACAGTGAAGGACTTTATTTTCTTGGGCTCCAAAATCACAGCAGATGATAACTGCAGCCATGAAATTAAAAGAGAGTTACTCCTTGAAAGAAAAGCTATGATCAACCTAAACAGCATACTAAAAAAGTAGAGAAACTACCGCCAAGTTCCGTCTAGTCAAAGCTTTGGTTTCTCCAGTAGTCATGTATGGATGTGAGAGTTGGACCGTAAACAAAGCTGAGGGCCAAATAATTGATGCTTCTCCGTTGGAGAAGATTCTTGAGAGTCCCTTGGACTGCAAGGAAATCAAACCAGTGAATCCTAAAGTTTGGAAGGACTGATGCTGAACCTGAAGCTCCAGGACTTTGGCCACTTGATGTGAAGAAGTGACTCATAGGAAAAGACCCTGATGCTGGGAAAGATTGAAGGCAGGAGGAAAAGGAGACGACAGAGGATGAGATGGTTGGATGGCATCACCGACTCCGTGGACATGACTTTGAGCAAACTCCCGGCAATAGTGAAGGACAGGGAAGATGTGTGTGCTGCTGTCCATGGGGTCCCAAAGCGTCGGGCAGGATGGAGCAGTTGAACTGATTTATTATTTTAGCCCCTGCTGTCACTGGTGCTGCTGCTTCTCTCCCTTTTGTTCTTGATCATGACTGCTACTGCTGCGAAACTTCTTTCATGACCCAGGGTCTGGAGCCCAGGACACGAAATTGCTTTCGGTCAGTTTTGGAATGTTCAGAATTCCAACCCCTGTGCTCCATGGAAAGGTTTCTGAGTTGTGCCTCAGTGAGTGCTGCCTCCTGCAGGAAACTTTGCGATGTGTCCTCCCTCTCAGTTTAGAACGTGTGTCCTTGAAGCATTGCAGTGGCAGGTGTGCTGGTGTGGTTGGAAAAACAAAAGCCAGTTCTTTCTCTTTGTCCAGTATTGGCCACGGTCATTATGCTGATTGCAGTGGAGGCTGCAGTAGTTAGGGATGATTCTGATGACTGAGGATTTACCTCAAAATGCCAGGACTCAGTGGTGACTGAGGACTTAAGGTCCTTGAACACTGACATAGTGACATGTTCCTTTCCGGATGGTGGAGAGGCTTGTTTTCTCTATGCTTTTTTTATGGGTTTGACATAGGCTAGAGCATGTACTTTTTATCTCTGAGGAGAGAAATAAGAGAGTAAAAGTTGTTAATTTTTAAGCTAGCCACTTCTATGTCATTTTGATCAGGTCCTATTTTGTGAATGTCCTATATCACATGTATTTTGTTGTAAACGTCATTCATTGACCTTAGCTGTTGCTCATTTAAAGGGTTAGGAAGGCACTCTTCCCTTTTAAATGTCTCATTTCCTGTTTTAGATATGTAAAACAAAAATCTGTACAGGTTGGTGAAAAGTCCCTAACTGTAAAAATGAATCACTTTTAGTCTCATTACTCTTTTCAGATGTAACATGTATGACATGTCGAGAGTAAAATACGCTTTCTGAATTTCCCAGCTGGCTCAGTCAAATACCTATACCCTTTTTTTTGTTTGTTTGTTTGTTTCGTTGTGTGAAACTAAATGTGTGGAAGGCCGTGGTGGTAGCTTTTGGATAAAACTCAGTTTTTATGCTTTTTTGGATTTATTGAAGATGTTGACTCTTTGCTCCCTCTGGGCATAAATGTGGGTTTCCTAGAAAATGAAAGTGTAAGTGCTGGGTAAATAGGTTAAGAGGCAGGTATCTGGTGAAAACTCCTTGTAGCAGCTCCAGGATCATCTATCAGGTCCTCAGGTCTTCACCTGCTGACAGGAAGCTAATGCCAGTGGTGCCAATGCTGCCAGACCAAGGAAATAAAGATTGCCGCTCCCTTCTCCTTGCCCTTGATCAGCAGGCGCTGTCAATAGGGCTGATGAATTAGGTGAAACTCAAGACCAGGAAGCACTGTGCAATATGACATTTAATTACTAGGTGTGAAATAAACCAAAAACAAATGAAACCACTTTTTTTTTTTTCCTAAAGATAGATTGTTCATATGTCAGAGCTAAGATGTCATTGCCTTTTAATGAATTGGTTTATAAAATTCTGTCTTTAATAGTCATTGATTTGATCCTTGACCTGATTTTATCTGGACACATATTAGGTCTAGTTTGTGTTAAGGACCCGGGCATAATTTGCTTTCTTGGGTTAAGGAGAAGCCTGTGGACTGAAAATGATGTGGCTGTTTTTGAAGGCAGCTCTTTCACTCACCTGACATCTCTGAAATAAGGTTTCTTTGAAAAGGGCCAATTTCTCTTAGAAAGCATAGAATAATTTGTAGAGTTTTATGTAGTAATTATTATAAGTAACTCACAATAACATTTCTACTTGATTTTACTTATTCAAAACTGGTCACTCACTTCCTAGTAATACCTTTGCTATCTCATACATTATTCTAATGAAATCATGCCTTTAGAAGTCAGTGTAGGTGATATCATATGAACTCAGGCTTATGTTCATTACTGTCTGCATTTTTCCTAGCAAATGTTTAGAAGCATTAATAATTTGTGTTTAATTTAAACTCTGAAAGATACTTCATTTGGCTTACCAGGCAGAGTGAAAAATAATAATTTATATGAGTCATCTATCTAGGAAGTGTAGTCTATAACATAAAACGACCCAGAGCTGTGACAAGAGAAGTACTGCATAATGTGAGACTGTAATTGCTCATTGAGAAATGAATTAAGCGAAAGAAGGGCAATAACAGTTCATCAGCTGGATCTACATCATTTTGCAGTTGTTCCCAGTCCATATTTTTTTGGAATGTGACTTAGATTTGGAGAGGCAGTTGGCAAGAATTAGATAAGGTAATGTATGGTCCCAGGGTGGGGGAAGTCAAGGCGGTAATTCAGTTTTCTGGGAATCTGCTGATGTCATCATTTATGGGGAAAAGCATAAGTCGCTTATGAACAATAGCAGAGTCCCAGGAGTGAATTCAGCTGCCTGGGATCCCATCCTTATGTTCACATGTTCATATTTCTCGGACTTGGCTCATAAGACACTTTTTGAATATTAGAGTTTTGAGTGCTAATATAGTCTTCTCAAGGTGAAGGGTGGTATTAAGGGAAATTTAAAAGGCAGAGAAGGACATGCTAAAAAATAGAAATACTCAGTTTTTATGCTTTTTGCTCAGTTTTAACACTTTGGAAACATAATCCTAGAAATTTTACTGTTCACATCATGTTTTCCTTTATTATAAAGGCCATACTCTGTTGTTGAAGTAAGGAAACACATAAACAGTACCATAACATGTATGTCTTTGGTATATGCTTAATGTACCAAACTGCTTTATCCTTTTAGCATCTCATATTGTGCGTCACACACTATTTCCTTTTGTCTTCTTTGACATGGCAGTTATACACTTGACAAGAACCAAAGTAAAATTTACACGGTGATGACTGTTACTCTGAATACTTGAGAAGGCTTTAAGAATTGTCATGCCTAGGTCAACTGAGAACCAGTGTATTAATTAAATCAATGCAGACTCTTTTTTTCTTATGTCCATCTTGACTTGCTCTTGTAACTGTTCTCTGTTGGTGTTAGATATAAATTGTTTTCTCTCTTTATATCCAAGTTTATGGTATTTCTTTAGGAAGTCTATATTTACCCTTTGCGTGGGAAGGAGTTAATTGTATGAAGAATAGCATGTAATATTAAATTATGGGACTTGAGGACCTCACATTCAGACACACTGTATTCTAGCAAATAGGCATCTGTCTATCCTTATAGATACATGCTTGTGCTTAATGACAATGATCATTTAAAATTATGGTATTTACAGAACAAGTTGATTTTAAGATTTCTTAACAAAATACCGTCCACAAAGTTGTGACTGGGAGTTGTGTGCTTTTGTGTGAGAGCTTTTGACAAATAAGAATTAAAAATAGAAAATTTTGTGTGATGTGAAACTTGTGGGAAAAGAATGCCACTCTTGGGATAATTAAATTAGGCATTATGTACAGAAAACCTGTGTTCCACAATAGCAATATAATGAAGGGGCAGTAGTTACTTTCTTTACTTTTAAAGGGAAATGGTTGGAAAAAGAGAAGGGGGAGCTGTGGTGGTGATGGTGATGATGCTTTTGTTGTTATAGTCGATGCTCATTGAATGCAGATTATGACCAGACCTAGCAGGTTCTATGTATTGTCTTAATCCTTACACAAGTTTATGAGGCAGGTATTATTATTCCCATTTTGGAGATGAGGAAGCCATGGCCCCAAATGTTTAACTTGGTTTTGGTTACACAGTTTGTCAATATCAGAGCTGGAATTTGAACTCACCAAGTCTGATTTTAGATCTTGTAACAGTTTCTGTCTCTATATGGCTGTTCTGGGAGAATTCCAGACCCCTGCAGTTTTTAGGAAGATATAACGTGGTCAATAATTTCTGATTTCTGATCTCATGCTTACACTTGATTCATATATTGGAAGGACTAATGAAAGCAGGTTACTGTTAAAGAAGAAATTTATGCCATGCACATGTTATCCACAGAAATGTTAACAACTCCTCTACTGAATAGTCATATCCTTGGAGACAGAGACTACCTTCTGTTTATCTCTGCATATCTGTAGTGTAGTATTATTTTTAACAGTGTTATTGATAGTGTTTACTCCATAAAAGTCAGCATTTTTATTATATTCCTAAAACTGTGAAACCAGCTATCTAATTTCAGGACATTCTTTTCACCCCTGAAAGAAACCATCTACCCATTGGCAGTCAGTCTTGATTATTATTTCTTTTAAACTAAAGAAAGAAAGCTGCCAGAGATTAGCAGCATTTAGCATTGGCTTGCAGTCACCTAATTTGTGAAAACTTGACATTCTCCATTAATTATAGCTTTTCACCAAAATAACCATTTTCTTTCACATGCTTTTGAAATTACCTGGTTGAAATCATTGGCGTTAGTTCACTCCATTTTATACAAACACTTGCTGTCATTAATTCAGAGAAAGTAGAATGTATAAACTGTCATAATACTGAAAGTCTATCTGATCTAATCCCTTCTTATCGTAGACAGCCTTTAGTACTAAACTATGGCATTACTGATTTTCAGAATTCCTTTCTGAACAGAAAAATGCCTCAAGATAATCCCCCCTAAAGTTGATTTTTGATAAGCATGTACGGAGTGTTGGAAATTCTTTTCGTTCATTGCCTGAATGCTGAATGTTTGCAATGAATCTGTGACAGCTTGAAAAATTTCCCTTCCCTGTTTTTAATGAATGCAGGATTTCCATGACTATGTTTGCCTCTCCCCCGCATCAAAGAGGAAGAATGGTTAATATGCATGTTCAAGTCATTGCTTGACTTTCCTATTCAGTGATCCTGGCCTGTATTACCTCATTATTCTGATTAAGAAGTAGTAAAACATGTTTCCTGGGAGCTCAGGTTTTGGATTAAGAAAGTCATAGGGGGTGGGACAGAGCATTCTCCCCCAGGCTTAACTCCATCAAGCACCCCTTCGTTTTGCTTGATGAGGCCAGAGATGAAGAGCTATGAAGACTAAGCTGCCCCCCTCCTCACACTAGCTTGTTCCTGTACCCAGTGCTTTCTTCATATATAGCGGCTTTTGCTGCCCTGTGGAAATAAAGTCTCGGGTTCAAATCCTGGCTCTGCCACTTACCAGCTGTGTAATTCTTGGCAAGTCACCTCATCTCTGTTGGCCCATTTTGTCGCCTGTGAAGTGGGGGCAATAATGATAACTATAGGGTTGTTTTTGTTTGACTGTTTAGTGGATTTAAAAGGACACAAGGACACAAGCAGGGGACTAGTTTTAAACATTAAAATTATTAGAAGTTGAGGTATAGTTGATTTACAATGTTTAGGTATACAGCAAAGTGATTTAGTTATACATATATATATCTGTGAGTATGTATATGTGTGTATGTATTCTTTCTCAGATTCTTCTCTGTTATAGGTTATTGTAAGACATTGAATATAGTTATAGTTCCCTGTGCTATACAGTAGGTCCTTGTTGTTTATCTGCTTTATATATAGTAATATATAAATGTTAATCTCAGATTCCTAATTTATCTCCCCCCCCTACCCCACTTCCCCTTTGGTAAGCATAAGTTCTTTTTCTATGTCTCTGAATTAATTTACAAATAAATTTATTTGTATAATGTTTTTAAGGTCCCACATGTGAGAGAGATCATGTGATATTTGCCTTTCTCTGTCTGATTTACTCCACTGGAGACTGTCTAGGTCCATCCTTGTTCCTGCAAATGGCATTACTTCACTCCTTTTTATGGCTGAGTAGTATTCCATTTTATGTTTATATACCACATTTTCTTTAGCCATTCATCTGTTGATGGCCTGATTTTAAACATAAACATGTTCTCCTAGGAGAAAAGGCCTATTGGTCTTCTGTTCTCCATTCTCTGTTCCTGCCTCCTGTTCGCTTACAGCCCTGGTAATAACAAAAGCTTCAGTAAAAGCAAGTGCTTTTTATGCAGGAAGAAACACACACTAGCTATTCAAGGGGCCCTGCATTTGGGTGCCTAAAGCCATGATTAAGGTGCCATAGAAAAGTCCCTAATGTTTTGAGTCTAATAGACTTGCAAGGCTTTGTGGTCAGTATTAGTAGATACATTGTTTCTAAATCTCTGTTTGGGGAGGAAGAGGGTTTATCCCCTTGTGGCTGGTCAGGCTCCCTAGAAAACGGGCATGTACTCACAGAAAAATGTTTGTTATGGCACATGCTACAAGATTTGTATTTCTGGGTTGGTGACAAGAGGACATGAGCATTCATGAATTGGAGCCAAAGAGTTAGGACTTATCCCTACAGGGTAAAAACATAAAGATCGCTTAGTTGTAGGACATACCTTCCTTCCATTTTTTAAAGACATAAAGATCACTTAGTTGTAGGACATACCTTCCTTTCATTTGTATGTCGAAATGAAATAGGTGGGGTTGACATGGTAAATAGGCAGATGATCTCCTAGCCGGGGTAACGAAGGTTACATTAACTGAGGGCCAGAAATGACGCAGGTTTGACTGTGAGAATATCTAGCAGGAAAACAAAATAATATGCTATGTATTTAAATGATATGCAGAGAGGTTTTTCTCCTTGAACATATCTCCAAGAGTGTTGATGAAACTCACCTCTGAGTTTCCAGGCTAGCCAAATCCAGGTCAGCTGCTCATCACCTACCTGTTAGTTTCAGGTACTCTGTCCCCGCTGGGCACCGTGATGGGAGCGGCACATACCTGTTTCCCTTTGAACTTGCACAAAGCCCAGAGGTGGAGGTGTTTTTAGTACTTAAAAATTGTAAGTTTATATGTTGATGGTTTTATTTTTTCCACCCTCAATGTAGGTGAGGAAACTGAGACTTAGGTGGAGCAACCTAAATTCTTTAGAGAGTAAGGTGAATGGAGTAGCACTCTGAAATGACTGTTTTCCACCTTAAAAACTAGAGGCTCTAACATCTGTCCTGGGTTTTCCTGGTTGGTAGAGACCTAGTCCTAGTGGTTCCCAACATGACTTTAGTGATGAAGTGAGGTGATTTTAAGCAGTGTTCTTGATGCTACTTGAAGATCTGATCTAATACTGAGCATATGACTCTCTGTAATTAAAAATAAAATGCTTGTAATTGTGTTAAGGAGAAAGTCTCAGTTTGGTGCTAATAAGTCTCTAATGTTTGTTAATCTCCCTTTGTCATGAGAGAATGTGGACTTCAGGCTCAGAGCCTTGGACTCTAGGTAAAATGAACCAATTTTATTTTTGTTGTATTTATTTTTAGTTGTTGTTTATGACAGGCTGGAACTGATTGTTCATTGTTGGTAATGCTAAGTGTTTCCTTTCTGAAGTTTTGTAACAGTAAAATCTGCTCTTTGTCATGTGCAGTTCTGTAGGCTTTGACAAGTACATTGTCCTTCACCTTCCACCGCAATCAGGATACAGAACTGTTCTGCCTCCTCAAGCCCTCTCCACTCCTCCCATTCCCTGGTGCTGCCCCCTTGCAGTCAACGTCAACCATACACCTGGCAACAGCTGGTTTATTCTCCATCTCTATTGTAGTTTTGCCTTTAATGGGCTATCACTGATATGGAATATGCAGTATCTAGCCTTTTGAGTCTGGCTTTTTTTTCTTACACTTATTGGAATGTATTTGGGATTAATCCATGTTGTTGTGTACATTTAAACTGTTGTTGAGTTCATTGTAAGGACTTAACACTGTGTATCCAGTTGTCAATTGAGGCACGTTCAGGTTGTCTATCTGTTTTGGGCTGATTATATGTAGAGCTGCTTTAGACATTTGTATATAGGTTTTCGTGTAAATGAATTTTCATTTATTGAGGATAAATATTTAGGAGTGTGATTTGGGGGTCCTGTGTAGATTTGTGTTTAACTTTTTAACAAGCTGCCAAACTCTTTTTCAAGTGGCTGTACCATTTTGCATCCTTACCAACAATGTATGAAAAAGTTCCAGTTGCTCCTTGTTTTCACTAGCATCTGGTACTGTAAGATTTTTTTTTAAGCCCATTCTAATAGGTGTATAGCAGTTAAGCATTTCTTTTGATCTCAAGATATGGCAAAAACCGTATGTGTGCATGCCAAGTCACTTCAGTTGTTTTCAACTCTTAGTGACCCCAGGGACTGTAGCCTGCAAGGTTCCTCTGTCCATGGGATTTTCCAGGCAAGAATACTGGAGTGGGTAGCCATGCCCTCCCTGAGGGGATCTTTCCGACCTAGGGATTGAGCCTGTGGCTCGTGCATTGCAGGCAGACTTTTTCCATTGAGCCACAGGGGAAAAATTGTGTGAGTGGTAGGTAGGTAACTGAGTGAATTTTGGGAAAAACATGTTCTACTCTGCTTTATCTCTGCCAACTAAAGAATAAAGACTATGAGGCTATCTTGGATATCTAATGAATTTCAAGCAACGTAAACACTTGTTTCCTTAACCTGTAAGCAGATGGAGTGACTATGATTTTTGAAAGTCTCGTTACATTTGGATAAGCAAAACCCAGATGAAGTTAACATCAGATGATCCCATTGAGTATTAACAATTTACTCTTAGTAATGATCCTTATACTAGCAGTCTGGCCTTGAGGCCAGTTGGAGTGACGACTTGCCTTGAAACTTAATGGTATTGGGAACACTTAGCAGTAGGAAATAGCATATTCGTGTTTCATTTCTAAATTATTTTCCTGCTTGAGCTGGATATTTCAAGAGGAATTCTAGAAATAAGGAGAGAATGCAGATGAGCTCCAAACTTGGTTTTGTTTCTGTAGCCATTTGTTGTTGTTCAGTCACTCAGTCGTATGAGATTCTGCGACCCCATGGACTGCAGCACACTAGGCTTCCCTGTCCTTCACTGTCTCTCAGTTTGCTTAAACTCGTATCCATTGATTCGGTGATGCTATCCAACCATCTCATTCTCTGTAGCCGTAGTTTGTGGAGTTTGATGATAAGGAAGGTAGTTTTTTGATTTCCTCGTCAAGATTCCCTCGTGCCAGGTACCCTGAAAGTTTATGAACCATACAATGTGCCCAAGAAGCAAGCAGCCACTCAAGCTTTGGAGGCAAACTTTTGTGGGTATTGCTAATTCATGCTGAGACAGTCAGCAGGGCATAGCTCAAATTCATTTATCTCGTGCGTAAAAGGCTGATAGTATTCACTTCTCTGGTGCAAATCTTATTAAATTTTTTAACACTTAAAAAAAACTCTGTGTAAGTGATGAATGGTTTGAGATTTAAAAACCAAAATCAGGCAGAAAAATACTGCCACCTTCTCCTAACTTTAGGTTGCAAAGTGTCGGATACGACTGAGCGACTGAACATCCAAGTATTGAGGACCTTGATGCTAGCTTTCCATGAAGTGGGGAACTTTGGGACGTATCGGGTGTTGATTCAGTTGGAGCCTCTGGTCTTTGGCATGTTCTTGCAAGGATTAAGCTAATATTGAAGTTGTTTGAGTAAGATGCCTAAGAATCAGGACTTTCAGGATTATTTTATTATTTTAGTTATTTTATTTGATTTATAAAATATCAAAACAACTAACGACAAGCACCGTGGTACAATTCAGAGGGATGTAAAGAAACAATTTTTTTTTTTCTCCTCCCATTTCTGCACCCACCCTCTTCTGGTTACCACTGTTAAGGATTTATTCCATCCATTTAACTATTTATTAACTCAGAAAACATGTAGCACCCATAGGGCTTTCTTTTCTCTTTTTCAGTAAAATGCAGTGGTTATTTTTGTACTTTATGTTACTTAACTGTATATTATAGATATTCTTTCTCATAACTGCTTGGGCATCTAACTAGTATTTCTTTACAGAGCAAAAAAAAGGAAAAAAAATCCTAAGGGCAAATCTACCATATTTCATTTACTCATTCCTATATTCACAGGAACTCACTTTTTGTGTATGTGTGTATTTTGGAGGATTGCTTTTGTATTGATCTTGTTGCTTTTGGTTTTTGTTTTGGCTGCCAAAAGTGATGGCACGAATATCTAAGAAGACTTTTTTCCCAAGATACCATATCCAAAAGAAACCAAACAGAATTTTTAGTACAAAACATAAAGCTTGACTGTCATTTTTCAGAGCAGATAAGAGGTTTTTAAAGGATGCGTTTCCTGTTGGAGTACAAGATTCTGCAGTTTGATTGTTGTTGTTCAGTCAGTAAGTCATGTCTGACTCTTTGTGACCCTGTGGACTGTTTGCCAGGCTCCTGTGTCCATGGCGTTTCCCAGACAAGAATACTGGAGTGGGTTGCCATTTCCTTCTCAAGCAATTTGATTTGTTTCTTACTTTTATTTCAGAAGCTGAAAGTGCTTTGGGGGCATGGTAGTGAACATAATACTGGAAATGACCTCCTGGTTTAGAAATGCACTGGCCAAGCCAGTTGCTGCTAGCCATGTGTGCCTCTTTAAATCTAAAGTAATTAACATTAGATAAAATTGCAGTTCAGTTCCTCTGTCACGTTAGCCACATATCAATAGCTACATGTGTACACATGTTGAACTTCAATGCTGTGCACCTGAAATGTATTTAATAAAAATAATAATAACCAGATGTGGCTCGTGGCTACCATCTTAGACTCACATCTACATCTATGAAACATTTCGCATAAGGCAGAAAGTTCTTTTGGACAACAATGATTTCAAATGACTAAAGTCAGATTCCTACTTTCAAATCATAGCTCTGCCCAACTGAGTTGTATGTGACCTTGGGAAGATTACTTTGCTTCTCTGGGTATCAGCTTCCTCATCAATAAAGTGAGCATAATAGCAATTCTTCTGTGTTTCTGAGAAACTAATTAGCTATAGCACTATTGATTAACTGTTGAACACTTTACCTAAGATATAGGTAAGCATCAAATAAATGGAAGCTGTTCTGTTTTTCCTAGTGTTTGATTATCTCTTTTTTCTTTTGGAAGGCCAGGAGGTGAGCTCTGTGTTTGTTTGTTCAAACATAGTAGCTGTAAGATATTGTTGCCCTGATTTCTAGCTGGATCAACAAAAGACGGTGTAGTAAGCTGTAAGCAACCTCCGTTTGTCAGCCTGGGGATTTTTTTTTTTTTTTTTAATACGTTATCCCTGAGAAACACTGTAGAATTTGTTTTACTTCTCTTCTGCCAGGAAGTAACCCTTCTGGCTTTGTTAGAAGTGTGGTTTGTAATAATTGTACCCACCCCAGATGGCTCCTGAAAAACCTTTGAAATGCCATCTGCCAGGCGTGTGTCCAGCAGGCAGCCTGTCATTCTGCTGAAAGAAAAGAGAGGGCGGGGTCCCCTCCCAGGCCCTTTCTCCCTAGCATCTCTGAATGGGAGCCTGGTCATGTGGACCAGGCCCAGGGCCGGTTGCTCAGAGGATAACTCCAGTAAGCTCCTGCTGGCCTGCAGAGAGGAAAGGTTTTGTCTGGATAGTAAACCCTGAAGGTTTTCTGGGTGGAGATGAATCCTTCCCCACCGGCTTCCCCCGCCTCTTAAAGACCATTCTAAGCGTATTTATTTCCAAGGGAAAATGGTGTCTGCATGTTTTCATTTTTCCTCTAAAATGTACCATTTTCCCCCAAGTTCTTGATTATTTTCAATCCTTTCAGGAAATTAAGTCCCAGAGGTTAGTGTTGTCTCAACAGTTACTCTGACAAATTGGTTCAGAAAACATGACTGGAAGAAATGTCAACGATAAGATGATTATAAGAAGGGGAGAAAAACCAAAATATTGTCTGATGTGGAAGACTTTGAAAAAACAAACAAACAAATCTGTTTGGTCTTACTTATTTATCCGCATTTGGGGGTGCTGGGAAGGGAGGGATGGATTTAGTTAATAGAATTTTGGTATGGAGACTTGAGTGTGAGAGTTGCCATATAAAACATATTTAGGACAGATTCTTTCACAGCAAGTTTCAAAGAGATTCTGTTCTTGCCCTGCACTGGAATTTCCCAGTACGATGCAGACTGTTCGTGTTTTCCAAATAGCCGGCTGAACAGCTTTTGCACTTGGCTCTGAGACATCACACCCTCCTCCTCTGCTCCTGCTTTGTTGACAGCTGCCTCTTCATCTCCTCTGCGGATCTTTTCCTCTGCTCAGTTTCCAAAAATTGTTAAGTTTTTGTGTTTAAGTCAGACTTCTTGACTGCTTTTTCTATACTGTCTCTCCCCCTAGATTCTTTCTCTTGCCTTCAAATGCCAGGGGTTTAGTGATAACTCTCAAATTTGGGGCCCAACCACCCGTCTTATTTTTAGATTTACATATTCAGCTGTCCAGAGCGCTCTACACCCAAGGTGTCTGATAGGCATCTCAAGCTTTCACATATTCAGAAGTGAACTCTTGGTTTTTTTTCCCTTATACACCATTCCCCCATCTTCTTGATATCTGTAAGTAGCACATCCTGTTTGCCCAGGTCATATTCTTCTGTTTTTCTTACACACTCCATCAGAGGTTTCTGTCTTTAAAATCTAAACCTAGCATAGCCTGATGAGTTGATGTACTTTGAACACATCTATCCTATGTACTCTCTTACAGCTGTTTAAAGTGTTCACAATTCATAATAGAAATCTCATTGCTTCTTATCACCTCTGTCCTATTGTTCTTGTCTACGCCTTGATTTTTTTCTCAACTGGACACTGAAAAGAGTGAAAGTGTTAGTCTCTTAGTCATGTCTGACTGTTTGCAACCCCATGGACTATAGCTCACCAAGCTTCTCGTTCATGGCAAGTTTTCTAGGCAAGAATACTGGAGTGTATTGCCATTCCCTTCTTCAGGGGATCTTTCCCAACCAGGGATCACAGCAGGGTCTTCTGCATTGCATGCAGATTCTTTACCATCTGAGCCACCAGGGAAGCTTGATTATGTATATAATTTGAACTATAATACCAACTCATTTCATTCTATAATAACATAAACTATGTATCTGGTAGCAGGTACTGAGCTAGGCCTTTTAAAAGCCTTGTCTTACTCAATACACACAACAAATGTATAGGTAGTTTATTGTCCTTATTTCACAGATTAGGAAACTGAGAAACAGCAGAAGCTCCAGGAACCAGACAGACATGAATTCATCATTCCCTTTCTATGTGTACCGCCTCAGCAGCAGTATATGGTACTCTTTATGCTTCTGGAGTACCCACTGTATGCCTGACACCCGAGACGTAAATTTAAACACTGTAAAGTACCTCAAGGGTGTCATAGTCTGCCAAGGAAGCAAGAAATGGAAACAACTTAGGAAACACTTTAAGAATAGACTTTTGGACACTACACAAGCAGGCTTTTATACCAGAAAGTCCTGGTGTGCTGAGCATGACAAGCAAACATTTGTAACATAATTGGTACTATGGATAATGTGCAGCTCTTTGTAACACTCAGATTTCAGATATTAGAAAAATTGGACGTGTTTCAAAATGTTCTGTTTGAGTAAAATATGGAAGAAGTGTTGAGTTTTTGATGTAAGAGGTATCTGGATATCCATTGTAGATGCATGGAAATTCACATGGGTGGACAATCAGAGACTGTGCCCTGCCATGAACCCTGGAGACAACATACAGTTGGTTATTTAATCGCTTTTTAGGGAGAATTAGAATTAGGACTAGGGGGAAAAGTCTTGCTTATTATATTTTTAAAAAATGACTTAAAAGCACTGTGGGTAATTGTGCCTTGCAGAGTGAACGCATGCTGGTTGCATGCCCTACCTAACTTGAATGTTGGAGCAGAAATCATGAATGTTGCTCCTTTAATTTTTGTTTAATCTCCCCTACCATTTAATATAGATTCCTAGTATGTACTGCAAAATTGCTTATGGTTTATTTTCTTTTTTTAGTTAGAGTGTAAACCACACTCCTTCCACACTTTTGATTGAGATTGACTGGGCTAAAATGATAGGTCTTTCACCCAGCACCTCAGATGGGTGACTTAAATATTCTAGAGGGTCTGTGTTATTTCATAAGAAGAATTGTTGTATTTATGAGTCTTTGATTGCATGATGAGATTAATTCAGGGGGAGAATTTTCTATCAAATGCAGTGTCCTTTTTCTCCTGTCAGAACTTACGGGTGGCCTCTTTTTGCCAAACATATTAATTACATGGAGACACAGCAACATTTTGATCCCTGGGAGGTATCCAGCCACAGATCTTGGGCAATTGAATTTCTCTAGTGATGTGTTTATGCAGCGGGTGTCATTTTCTTCAAAGGGCTTATTACATTGGAAGTTGCCGGATATATTGAGGAACACAAGAATTTCGAGGCCTGTGATAAAAATATAAACCCCTTAGGCTCTGAGCTTAAGGTGGATAATGTTTTTAGAATTTACTGGAGCCCTAAAAGCTGCTGATTGTGAATGTTGTCTGTGTAAAATACAGTTCACCCTTTTCATTCAGTGCATTCATCATTTTTTTTCAGTGATAAAAATCTCCCTGGGCTGCCTTGCTGTGATTGGCTTTGTCTTTCTGGTATTTGAGGGGCCCAGGCACGAGAGGATGGAAGTCAGGATGCTTTTCTGCTAGAAAGACATTACCTTTGCCAGCTCCCTGTCTCAGTAGGTGGGTCTGTCAGCTTAGGTACTTACTGAACTGGTTATTTTAATTACACCTGGATGGGACGCTTCCTCTTTCAGTGGACTGATGTTTTCTTGTGCCTTTTGTCTTGTCTGCCACAGGCACAACCCGGTCTCCCAGAGAAGGAGAGGTGCCTGGCGTGGACTATAACTTTCTGACTGTGAAGGAGTTCTTGGACCTCGAGCAGAGTGGGACTCTTCTAGAAGTCGGCACCTATGAAGGTGAGCTGGTCTGTATGGCAGCAGTGAGCGTGCCTCTCTGCTGGGCACCACAGAGGATCCTGGGCCATTGAGGCAGAGATGTTCTGTGGACTAGTGAAGTCTAAACATCTGTAGGAGATGGCAGTTCACCTTAATGGGATTAATAATAATAAAATATACGGAATAAGGCTTTGTGGAGCTCTTTAAAAATAATTTGGATTTTTTTTTTTCCTCCAGGATTTTTCTCCTTTAATTTGTTAATTTAAATCCAGGCACGTGTGAGTGTGGGCGTGTGTGTGTGTGTGTGTGCGTGTGTGTGTGTGTGTTTAATATGGGTGTGTACGGTAGTAGAAAGAAGAGGAAGAAGACTCATAGCATAAAATGTGACCTTATAGGTGGTGGTGTTTTAGTCTCAAAAGGACTGGAATGTCATTTGTACCACCAATTGATGTTTAATATATTTTTGAGTAGGTGATACATTTTCATGGAATATTTCAAAGCAGAATATTTTAGAAGTATTCAGTAAGTAAGCTCTTTCCTAGATCTATCTTCCACCTGCCTAATTTCCATTTCTCTTTACCCCAGATATTAAAACTGGTGTTATTCACTTCTGATTACTCTTCTGAAGTTTTTTTTTTTAATGTAAATACAAACACATATATGCAAGTGTACACATACATGTATTCGTTTCATACATGTGTTCTCATATCTTCCCTTATAGAAGGTATATATGCTATTTGACATCTTACTGTTTTATATCATGAAACTATGTCTTCTAAGTCTTTGAGGTTCAGTACTAGAGTGCTTTTTGTTTTCTTTTTTAAGTGACTGAATACGTGGACCATAATTTATTTAACTAGGTCTTTTTGAATAAACATTTTTTTAATATTTCAAAACATGACTGTGTTGAATAACATGAGTATAAATCATTTCACATAGGTGAAAGTAAATCTGTAGGAAGAGATCAAAGCCTAATGTGGGGAGAAAATTAAACTTACATCTTCTGAAGACAGTATTATAGCTTGATTGCTTTGTTGAGTGTCATTATTTAAGACAAAAGGATGTACTATGATACTGTTAATAACTGGATCAAGTTATTAAGTTTTGTGTACTTTTTAGAAACTCTCAAAATCTGGATTTATGGGACAAACATAGTGGCATTTTCCAGATGAGACTTAAAAACAGAGGATGAATACAAAATAGACTTATTTTATTAGGGGCATTGTAACTTTGACGTGATATTGCCCGTTTCAGGGGCATTTTTTTGCAGTGGTACAGGGAAGAATACTAACTTTGTGCCTACTGTTCATGTCCAAATTTTGAATATACATTTAACATTAGGTAGATATTAATGAGATTCCTGATTGTGAATACAAGAAGATTTGCTTTGAGTATTGCTGGTTATCCATTGTTGTGAAAGTCGTTCAGTCATGTCCAACTCTTTGCAACTCCATTCACTGTAACCTGCCAGGCTCCTCTGTCCATGGAATTTTCCAGGTCAGAATACTGGAGTGGGTAGCCATTCCCTTCTCCAGGGGGTCTTCCCACCTCATGGATCGAACCCAGCTCTCCTGCATTGCAGGCAGATTCTTTATTGTCTGAGCCAGTATTGCTGGTTATCCATTGTTGTAGTTTCCTTGAAGTACTGGGATTTGACTTGGGGTTGGTGGGCTGGGAGATCTGAGAGTGCCCCAAGGAAGAATGATTTGTTAAGACTGGTACATATATACAATAGAATATTACTCAGCAATAAAAAGAAATGCATTTGAGTCAGTTCTAATGAAATGGATGAAGAGTGAAGTAATGAGATGGATGAAGAGTGAAGTAAGAGTGAAGTAAGTCAGAAAGAGTGAGACAAATATCATATGTTAATACATATATATGGAATCTAGACAGATGATACCTCTGATCCTATTTGCAGGGTAGCAAAGGAGATGCAGACGTAAAGGACAGACTTTTGGACAAAGTGAGGGAAGGAGAGGGTGGAATGATTTGAGAAAGTAGCATTGAAACATATACATTATCATATGGAAAACAGATAGCCAGTGGTTTGACACAGGGAACCCAAAGCTGGTGCTCTGTGACAGCCTAGAGGGGTGGGATGGGAAGGGAGATGGGAAGGAGGTTTAAGAGGGAGGGGACCTATGTACACCTATGGCTGCTTCATGTTGATCTATGGCAGAAGCCATCACAATATTGTAAAGTATTTATCCTCCAATAAAAAAGAGTAGACCTAGTTGTGAGGTTAGAAAAGGGATGGGGGCTCAGTGGATATACCAAGAGCTTCTTCAGTGTGCTGTTTTGTAAATGTGAATATGGTTATAAATTCACGTGGCTGAGAAGAGAGCAAGTGTGGATCCTCTTTGCTGTAAGAAAGTGAGTTGTCCTGTCTGAAATCACTTATTATGACCATCAGAGGAGCTTTGATCCGGAATACAAAAAATATTCATTTGCGTGTTTGGAGAGGGTAAGGGTGGCAGTGGCTGTGCAAAGCCAAAGAGTACTTTGTTGAAAAGGAAAAGCAGGTGGTTAGGCAACAGCATATATGGGACAAAAAAGAAAATCAGCTTATTTTATTGAGGTGTTTATGTTACAAGTGGAATATAGGTGGAGTCACTTTTTTCCCTATTAATTTTATCACTTTGACAGAGGTAGCTATTATCCCCAGCTTTTTAGATGAGGATGCTTAGACCAGGTAGCACTTAGCGACTTTCTTAAGGTTGTGCAGCTGGTTCCAGAAGGCGAGAGCCAGGAAACAGACCCAGCTGTTGGATTTTTAGATCCCATGCTCTTTCCTGGAAATGCCAAGATGATACTGATGTAACTAAAAAGTTGTGATAATAGACCATTAGGACTTCCACCCAACTTCTTGCTGGGTAGCAACAGGAAAAAGTTTTTCAGAAAATGTCTAGTCATCCTTCTTTCTGTGAATGTCATTCAGTTTTTTAGAGTTGAAATTCTCATGCTGCATATGGGCCCAGTGTCTTTTAGCCATTTACCTGTGTTCTTCAGCCTTTTGACCTTTTGGCTATATGATTTCCCGGCTGTACGAGATGGCTCCTAATTTTTTGGTAGCAATTGGAATGTATTGTATTGACTTTCATAAGGTGAAAGCAAAATGGAATTTTTATGATATGCCAGTTAGTGTTACAGGAATAGGGCTGGAGAGATCTTTGTGAGCCCCTCTGGGCCCCCTTAATGGTGTGTCTGTCAATTGGACACTAACAAGCCTGCAGGCTGGGCTGTGGCCCTGTCAGAGTTTAAGTCTCAGCCCCTTTGCTGCTGAGCTGTGTGCCCTCCGGCAAGTTACTTAATGCTCCATGTCTCCATTTTCCCTTCGGTAAAATGAGGATAATAATAGTGCTTTCTCATAGGTAGGATTAAATGAGACAATAATTGGAAAGGGCTGAGGACCGCGTCTGACACCCGTAAGCTCTCTGTCAGCGTTAGCGCTTATATTTACACACACGACTGGCCCCAAATTGCCACCCTGTTGGATGGATTCTCTTCTCCTTCCTCTAGTCAGTAAACTAGTGGATTTACCAGTAAAATATCTTTATTTACTTCCCTAGGTACTCACTGTCTATTTCCCTTGCTTACATTTGTTTCCTCTTGTCCTGACCTGGCTCCAAAGAGTTTCCTCAACACCGCAATGCAAATCACTCTTCAAAGCAAGACTTTTAAACAGCTTGAAGTAAAAGTAATGAATTTACACGATGGAATTATTTCTAGAGTAAAGAACTTAAACATCTTTTAAGTCTAAGTTGATTCTCCTCCTCCTCACAGGAAACCTCTGTTAAAGGGTCTAGTGCAAAGATTCAGAAAACGTAGACATAAACGGCATAAACCTAAGTATTGTTGTCTGTCGACTTAACACATCCTGGAGATCTTTCCAGTGACCCCATACAGATCCACCTCATTCTTTATAAATGCTGCAAAATATCCCATTGTATGAATTTATATAGTTTATTTAACTAACCCCCTGCAGGCGGACGACTAAGATGCCTCCTCCCCACCGCTTTTTTAATGTTTTGTAAACAATACTGCTGCGAACACCTCTGTACAAATGTCTCACTGTACTGTTTTGAATGGATGTATAGAGGAAATTCCTGGCAGTGCAGTTTTAATGGCAGCCCTTCCATGCCTACATGGTTCATTTCAACATTTTCCATGGCTTAGGGTGTGATGATGGGGCAGAAGATCAAAGTAGCTCTGCCTTTGAAGGTGCTTATGCTTCATAGTGATTTATTTCTGACAGTGTTTGTCTAGTATATACGTGATGAGTGCTTTTCAAAGTGCCTTATGTGTAACAACTCACTTAATTATCCAGTAATCCTATGAGCTGAGTACAGTTTGTCACCATTTTACAGAAGAAGAGTATGAGGCCCAGAGATGCCCACTGTCTTTTTTTTTTAACTCCACATGGTGAGCCCAACATAAAGCTGGCATTCAAACCCAGGCTTACCTGGCTCTAGGGTCTCCGCTCTACAGATCCTCAATCTTGGGAGGCAAAATAATTTAAACAGCTTCTAGAGCAATGATGAGTGCTCAGAGAAGAGAACTACAAGAGTGCTCCATTGACTGTAACATTAGGGTCAGTCCCCTTGAAGAAATGGACTCTCACCTGCAGCTTGTCAGAGGATCTCATGGGTTCAGGTGTGTCAGCACCGACCCTAAAGCCTGAATCCCGAGAAAGCAAATGCAGTGTGAACCAAGAAAAGGTCGGAACGTTGGTGCTTGAGACGGAGGAGCAGGGAATCATTGCTTGCTTCCTGTACAACCAATGCCATCCAACAGGACTTTCTTCAGTGATGACAATGTTCAATATTCCGAGCTGTCCAACACAACAGCCACGGACCATATGTGATTTTTGTGACTGAGAAGCTGCATTTTAAAATTAATTTCGTTTAAACTAATTTAGCCTTAAAGAGTCCCATGTGTCTGATGACTGCCGTATTTTCTAGGGCAGTTCTAGAATGAAAGCTTCTGCAAGGATGGTTGAGGATCCACTCAAGAAGATCTTGCTCTTCTCAGTCATCCGACTTCAGAGAGCTAAGCTCATCTTTAAGAGCTAATCTCCTTTTGGAAAACATAGTTTTGAATCCTCCCAAAGAGGATGTCACTACAGAGGAGAGGTGACCTTCTTTATGTACATTCTGTGACATATATAGGGCAGACAAGTAGAGTGAACCAATAAACCCTAAAGGCCTGATAACCTGAATATTCTTTCAGGTCCGGTATTTGTTTGGGGTTTAGAATTTCAGGGTTGTAAAAGTTTAAACTGAAAGGCAGTAGAGCTCATCTCTTCAGAAAACAAAACCGAGGTCCAGAAAGAGAATGTCTAAGACACTAAAGGGAATTGGGGAATTGGGGACCAAATCTGGCCAAATGCCTTTCTCTAAGGTCATGTCCCAGGCAGGACTGAAATGCTCATCTTGCCCGAGTCTGCGGCTTGGAAATGGATACTCTTCCTGTAGACTCTCTTACTAGTTTGTGCGTTCATTCATTTCACCATTAATGATAAAATGTTTAGCAAAACCAGACATGGTTGTTGTCCTTAGAGGTCTAACAGTAGTCTGTAGCTACTAGTAGACTGTAGCCTGCCAGGCACCTCTGTCCATGGGCTTTTTCAGGCAAGAATACTGGAGTGGGTTGCCATTCCCTTCTCCAGGGGATCTTCCCAACCCAGGGATCGAACCTAGATCTCCCACAGGCAGATTCTTTACCATCTGAGCCACCATTTTTAAGGGAGTGTCACATTATTATATCAACAGTATGAAATGTTTATGTGGACTTGCTAATGTATTAGTTATTGGAAGAAGAGGTAAAAGATTCAGGTGATGATATTCTGCCTAGGATGACTCCTGCTTCTGTCTTAGAAAACTGGAAAGATGCTGGTACACTGGAAAAAGCCAGGATTGGTGTGTGTGTTGGTGGTGGGGGAGAGGGTTGTCAGGGGCTCCATGATGGAATTTTCCACCCCCAACAGCTGTAATGCTGGCATATTATGTGTATCCTCCAACAGAGTAGATGCCCTTCATGACTGTTTAGGGAACCTAAGTATTGTCCCTCACAAAGGCATATGAGTTATGAGTAGAGTTCATAATTGGTCTCAGCTCTGCAGTTTGAGCCAGCTCCTCATTCTGTCACTGGTTGGAGTCAACATCAAGCCAAGACACAGAAGACAAGACTAAGCGTGTCCTCCTTGGCCCAGCTTCCTAACTGTGACACTGAGCTCATTTATTGGATAGCATTCTTGAAATAAATCAGAAGCACCATCTCCTTTTTGCCTTGCCTTTTTGTTTTTTTTCTCCTGTTGACATTTTTGCTCAATAAGACAGGTTGCTGCCTCAGCCAGCCCTTGGGACTTCTCTGGGAGAGAGTTTGTAAGGGCAGAACTATTCAGTGGGGGTGGTTCCAAACATGCCTGTTTTACAAATGCCTCTGGGTAGAAGAGGCTGATTATACACTTTGAGCTTGCAAAGGTTTTCCCTCAGCATGGAAGTGTGGTCTCAATGTGACATATCCAATTGGAGTTATGGGTTGCATATCTCTTCATGTTAATTAGGAAGGGAGTGTGTGTGTCAGCCTTTAATAATGGTACTGTTCTGCTTCTTAGAAGGTCTGCAAAAAGGCAGCTGCCAACGGTCTACTTTGGGGGGACATAGTAATAAAGGTGGGGTGAAGAGAGTTCTTGTTTGTCATTGAGGAAGACGAGACCGTCTGGAGTCCTGTTCTTTGGCAGGCCTCAGCAGCCGTCTGTTGTGATAAGCTCTGTTGGCAAACCCCACTGTGGAGTGTTCTCTGTTGATAATGAAAGAACCAAAGGAAATCTGTGCGACAATTGTATATTCCTCTGCCTTTGAAGACAAGGAGGCCAAGCCCAGGGACGTTTTGGTTAATTTTCTGCTCAGAGATCCCCAACCATAGACAGTGGAGACAGATCCATGTTTAAATGCCAGCTGTCATTAAGCATTGTGTGAATGTCAGTTTCTTCGTCTGAAAATGGGAATATTAATTTTTTTCCTGTAGAATTGTTAATGATTAGAATAAGAGAATGTGTAGGTAGCAACATATGGAAGATGCACAATAAAGGAAACTTTTTGTTAACGTTCTTTAAATATGTGCTTTGATAACAATACTAAATTTTATACCATAGAGCTGCTCAGAGTATCAGAACAACTGATGCTGGGGTTTATTACATGCTCATATTGTGCCAAGCACAGTACTGAGTGCTTTATGTATGTGATCTAATTTAATCTGCACAAAAACTCTGTTTCATGGGTACTAGTCTTTCTATATGAGAACCGAGGCCGGAAAGAAAGAAGTCCCTTACCTTGCTCAGGGTCACAACACTATTAACTTACTTTGCCCTTTCTGGTCTTAAATTCAAAGCCAAATGGCACTAGTAAGAACAAACCTCTACTTACAGGACATGGGCTTATTATCCTTCTGTGCATGCAAATCAAAGATTTGTAGAGTAGAGCAGGTCAGTAAAGAAAGAATAAATAGAAAGTGATGCGAGTTTTATGAATGATACCATCATGTGTTGAGTAAGCAAGTGGCAAAGTGAAGTGATGTGGATCTGAGATAATTCAGATAGAATTGATGGACTGAAAAGAAACTGCCATGAGTCATGCTCTTAAAAACCGGATCCGCAATATAGGTATTGAGGAGCATCCGGGCTAGGATTTGTGTCCACTGTCTCCACTTGATTCAGTTACTCATTCTGCAAAGAACCACTGAGTGACAGCATGTGCTCGGCGCCATGTTTGTTTTGGAAATGCCGTAGTGCACAGAACACATGTGGATCCTGCCTTCATGGAGCTTAGTTTAGAGGTAAAGACAGGTATCATTTCATTAAATAGTCTGATAAACTGAGCAAAGGGCCTTGGGAAGGAAGAGATACACGCTTCCCTAAAAACATGTATAGGAGACTTTGATCTAGTTGGTGGGGTCAGAGAATCAGTAGGTGGTATTGGGATGAGGAGCAGAGGGAAGAAAGTTAAACAGAGAGAAGAGTGAGTGCAAGAGCTGTGAGGTGAATGAGGCACAGATTGCATATGAGACCTGAAAGAAAACCAGTGAGATTTGAGCAGAGACAGCAAGGGGTCCAACTGTGAAGCTTGCCTGCAGAGCCTGCAAGGGTCAAATATGCATGACCTTGAGGCCAAGACAAAATCAGGTATGCTGGGTCTGTGTCCTTAAGTACTGTATACATATTTGTGTTTTACAGAGAACAAGAGTAAGGTTTTTGGACCCCACACATCTTACCCTGGGCTTCCCATGTGGCTCAGTGGTAATGAATCTTCCTATCAATGCAGGAGACTGGAGTTGGATCCCTGGGTTGGAAAGATCCTCTTGAAGAGGAAATGGTAACCCACTCCAGTATTCTTGCCTGAAAACTTCCATGGACAGAGGAGCCTGATGGGCTATAGTCCATGGTGTCGCAAAGAGGCAGACACAACTGAGTGCACACTCACTTTTGCCCCTTGGGTATAGTATTGCCCCTTTGATAATATATGCTCCAGATTTCCAGCCATTCGTGGCCACTGTCATCCTGTTCTGCTATTTATTTTCAAAGCTTATTCTGCTTTGAAAAAGAGAAGCAAGCCATCTGTCCCTTCATCTCCCCCACCCCTGCCACCTCCCAGTTCTAAAGAAACATAGGACTATAGGACAGAGGACCTAAATGTGAATGCTTTTCTCTGATTTCTTCACCTTTGCTGCACAGAAGGTGGTCCATGGACCAGTATCATCAGCATCACCTGAGTCCTTGTTAGAAATTCAAAATTTCAAGCCCCACCTTGACCTTTTAAAAGAGAATCTTCATTTGATGTAACTATTATTTGTACAAAGTTTTAAAAACTAATGTATACCATGCAGAGCATTTGTGAAAATCATGTTCTAGTTCCATCTCTGCCTTTCCAGCATAGTGCCTAGCATAATAAGCGGTTCTCTGTAAGGAAATGAATGAATGAATCTTAAATTTATACAAAGTGAAAGGCGTTAAAGATTTGATTCATTCTGGCTTAAAACTCAGGGTTGCAGTCCTCCTTCAATATTTTATCAAGCTCTAAAAATTGATTTGCAGTCCCCATTAATTTTTAACTGTGTGTCAGAAAATATTTTCTTTGGCTTGGTCATGGCCAAAGAGTGTGCCTGTTAATTATGGCCATTGGTGGCTTCCTCTTGCGTCTTCCCTGCCCTCCTCTCCCTCCCCAGCCGTCATCCCTGCTGAGTTGTATTGTGGAGCCAGTTCTGAAAATAGTAGCTGGGACACACACGATTGTCACTTGGGAGGGAGCCCAGTCACCTCAGGAAGTGTGTGTTGGCTAACATGGGGACTGTGGGATGGTCAGGCTCGTGTCTCTTAGAAACTGTGCAGCCTGCCAAGTGATAACCTAAATTAATTTTTTATTCATTTATAATTCTTCCGATGATTTTTACTTAGTACCATTAAGCGATCCAGATAGTCTTCACAGGAAGTCTCTTGTGCATATTCTGTGTAAAGTTTGTGTTGCTGGCTAGGCTTGGCTTGATGCTGACCAGAGTGGCAGTGATTGATGAGGTGGAGAGTTTACTGGAAGGGCAGTGTTTTGAATTGAAATGCCTGGAGGTCAACATGAGTGGAGTGAGTAAATACATGGCAGGTGAGGCGGTGGTGGTGGGAATGGTGGTAAACGGTGGAGTGCATGAGTCATCTTGCCCTTGGTTGTGTGGAAAGATAACATGGCCAATCCCAGATTCAGCAAAAATCAATTCATTCACAGACCCATCGGAATTCCTGAGGATTTTTTGAAGTTTGAAGTTTTCTCCCATCCCTCTTATGTCCATGCCTCTTTATCTGCTCAGACCTTAGGGCACTCTTCTGGGTTGACGTCAAGCTGTTTGTCTGGCAAAGGCTGGGACACACCAAAGATAGGAGCAAAACCTCTGTGCAGAAATCCTTAATTGTGTGAGTGTTCAGTTCAGTCGCTCAGTCATGTCTGATTCTTTGCAACCCCATGGACTGCCGCATGCCAGGTTTCCCTGCCTATCACCAAATCCCAGAGCTTGCTCAAACTCATGTCCATTGAATCAGTGATGCCATCCAACCATATCATCCTCTCTTGTCCCTTTCTCCTCCTGCCTTTAATCTTTCCCAGCATCAGGGTCTTTTTCCAGTGAGTCAGTTCTTCACATCAGGTAGCCAAAGTATTGGAGTTTTTCAGCTTCAGCATCAGTCCTTCCAATGAATTTTCAGGACTGATTTCCTTTAGGATTGACTGGTTTGATCTCCTTGCAGTCCAAGGGACTTTGAAAAGTCTTCTCCAACACCACAGTGTAGTGTGGTCCTGGTGAATTTGGTCACTCACTTGTCACCAGCATTGCCCATAAGAGACAAATCTCAGGAAAACAGACTTTACAGTTTGTCCAGCAGCATGTCTCAGTATATCCAGACTTGAATCAGAGATATTTAGGTTTTAAATATGGGTCACTAAATTCTTTATTTTGAAAAATGTATCTGCAATAGAAAGTTGACCCCTCTGCCCTTAGGAAACACCACTTGATAGAAGTTTTTCTGTAAAGGTTGTAGGTAATATGCTGGAGAAGTTTGAATAATTACACTCTCGCGTATTTATAACACCTTATAGTGTTATAGTTCGAGAAAGTTACATCATTTGATTGTCGTGGTAATCCCGTGATGTTATGAGAGCTCATGCTGTCATTATCATATCACAGAGAAAGTATGAGATGATAGTAAGTAATTTGCTCAAGGTTATTTGGTCATTGAGAGGTTTTCCTGCTTGTTCCTTTATGTCAGTAAAGTTGTGGTACTCTGTTACCATGTGGCAAGCACTTCAGACATATTGTCTCATTAATCCTTCTACTAAGGTGTAAAGAGCTTCCTTTTAAAGATTAGAAACATATACTGTTAACATTAAGTATTATAGCATGTATCAAGCCTTGTAATGAAGTCTTCCACAAGTGCTAAAAGCATTAAATGGACTGTCTCATTGTATCCTCATAATAGGAAGAGTCCGCTCTTCACATCAGGTGGCCAAAGTGTTGGAGCTTCAGCTTCAGCATCAGTCCTTCCAATGAATATTCAGTGTTGATTTCCTTTAGGATTGACTAGTTTGTTCTCCTTGCAGACCAAGGAACTCATGAGTTTTCTCCAGTACCACAATTCGAAAGCATCATTTCTTTAGCACTCAGCCTTCTTTAGCGTCCAACTCTCACATTCATACGTGACTACTGGAAAACAGAGCTTTGGCTATATGGACCTTTGTCAGCAAAGTAGTGTCTGCTTTTTAATATGTTGTCTAGGTTTGTCATAGCTTTCTTTCCAAGGAGCAAGCATCTTTTAATTTATGGCTACAGTCACCATCCATAATGACTTTGGAGACCAATAAAATAAAATCTGTCACTACTTCCACGTTTACCCCTTCTATTTGCCATGAAGTGATGGGACCAGATGCTGTGATCTTAGTTTTTTTAATGTTGAGTTTTAAGCCAGCTTTTTCAACCTCATCAAGAGGCTCTTTAGTTCCTCTTCACTTCCTACCATTATAGTGGTATCATCTGCATATCTGAGGTTGTTGGTATTCCTCCCTGCAATCTTGATTCTAACTTGCGATCCATCCAGCCTGGTATTTTTGCACAATGTACTCTGCATATAAGGTAAATAGGGTGACAGCATGCAGCCTTGTCATATTCCTTTCCCGATTTTGGACGAGCCGCTCTGTGTGAGGTTCTCACTGTGGCTTTCTGACTCACATGCTGGTTTCTCAGGAGACAGGTCAGGTGGCCTGGCACTCTCCTCTCTTTAAGAGCTCTCCACAGTTTGTTGTGATCCACACGGTCAGTGGCTTTAGCATAGTCGGTGAAGCAGAAGTAGATGTTGTTCTGGCACTTTCTTGCTTTTTCTGTGATCCAGTGAGTGTTGAGCATATGTTAATCTATACTTTAGATGAACCCAAATGAAATTGCTGATATTTGACAATTTGTCTTCTACATCAACAGTTGCATATGGTTCAGTCTAATAATATGTACTTTATCTGTCTCTAATCAATCTTAAACTAATTTCCAGAAGCAGGAAACAACTATGAATAAGTGGGTTGTTTGGGGAGAATTTGTAATTGCGTTGAGAAATCTGCTAATCATTTACTAATGTAAGAAAGACCCTGACCTCCCTTGAAAACTGAGGAAAATGCACATAAATTTGTCAAATTTAGGTAGAACTTTTCTTTTCCAGACATTTATTTCTGTCATAAACAAGGATGTCTAAGTTTTAATTGATTTTTAAATGACAAAGCTTCATGAGTGTTATAAACTTATAATTATAAAATTATGAATCAAGAGTCCTATTTTTAAAATTACATCCTTCAGTGGAAGATTCTTGTTTGTAGACATTGGTCTTACTTTAATCTCTAACTGAAAAATGTCCACTATGTTTTGGTATAATAATGATCATAAAGAATTCAGTAGAGGTTTGTCTTTATTTCTTGTTCACCGTGAAAATTGCTTTTTAAATAGTCAACTGTTTTATTTACCTAAACCCCACTAAGAATCTTCAGTTAGTGAAAATAGTCAACACTGTAGCCGAGTTTCAACTTCATCAAAGGCCTGGGACATCGTTCGGTGTAACCTGTTTAGAAATGCAGGCTGAGTGTTGGCTTATATGTGTGTTCATTTTTCCCTGCACTTGTGTTAGTCCCTAGAAACACACATGGATGCCTTTTCTTCACACTGGTTCCACTTAGTCTCTGTACCTTTGAGTTAGAAAGCTGAATGAAGGTTTTGAAGAGGTTGAGATATCACCTTGTGTGCAAGAAGTGATTGAATTGAGTGCAAGCCACCAGAATGTGCTCATCGGCTTCTATGTGGTTTCCTTCAAGTTCAAACATGGTGCCCTTTAGTCTGCTGGTTCAAGATTCCCTGCTGACTCATGCTGTTTATACCTCTCTCAAAGAAAGTAGATGATGCATATGTTCATAAATTCAATGATTCAAAAAATAGTTTAAGGAAATAATGTTCATAAAGAAAATTTAATTATAAAGATAAAGCTTAATGTATATAAATCTGTAAAATCTATGTGTCTCATACAGAGAAGCATAGTCCTGTCTTCCTCTGCTTCTGTGCTTTTATCATTAAAATGTATATTTTATAGGATTTAATTATGTGGTGAGGTTTGACAATGGGATGTGATTCTTGGGAAGAAACAGTATGTATAGAATTTGTTATTATTTACAAATTCTACTTTACCAAGCACAAAACTAGAGACATTACATAGGATTTTTTTGTAGGGCTTAATAAGATCTGTCTATCTGACCTTACTCTAAAAGATGTGAGATGGTGAGTGGATTGATGGCTTTCTGATGTTGATGCTTTTGATCATATGGTCACTGTGTATTATTGATTTTAAGCTGTCGTTTCGAATTTTGCCCATTCATGAATTACCTTCAAGATTTTGTCTATATCTCGTTATAATGTCCATTATTTGCTTGACACTTTCTTTAAAATAACTTAATTTTTAACTTATGTTCAAAAGGAACCTCATTGCTACCAATGTTATTATGTACTCAATTAATTTCTTATTAAATATATCTGCTTTTTTAAACTTGAAATTTAATCTTCACATTTTAAAAAGTCAGTTTTATAAAGTATTGCTTTGTCACTTAACTTTTTAAAGTAAATATTTTATTTTACTAGTTAGATTTCTGTACTGCACACTAAAAATATACGCATTTTAAATTTAAAAAATTAAGACATAGAAGCCTATCCTGGTCCTGCCCAGAGTCACTTTGCACATGAGAGTCAGAGCTGAGCCAAACTCTAGAGGCAAGTGTCTAAAAATGAAAATGAGCCCTGACTAAACAAGTGACCCATGAAGGGTGCCACTCTGCCACTGCTGACCCAGAGTTTCCTGTTAAAGCTGGGCAAGGGTTTGTTCCAGCCACACATGACTGTGCCAGTCAGACCTGCCATTCAGTTAAAGAGGCGCCACGTGGTGTTCACTCTCTTTAAAAAAAAAAAAAAAATATTGCTTGGGTTCCCTCTTGAGGAGTTTCCTTATTAAGGGAGGGTGACCTCCGCTGCGTCAGCTTGTAAGGGTGCTGGCGGTAATGAATTTGTTATTTTGTGTGCCACTCACTCCAAATTGGATTCTGCATTATGCTGGTGCATATATGTGAAACGGTGACCAATTGAAATTCAAATGTAATGAGGATGAAGCTTTTCCATTCTGCATAGCCCCTTTTGTTTTCATCCCTAGTAGGTTCTTTCCCTACCACCATGCAGCTTTCCTCCTGGCTTCTGAAATCACCATGTCTAACTGGGTAGGACCAACATGTTTTCTTACCCATTCCAGAAATGAAATACAGTTTGTTCTGGTTTTCTAATTTAAAAAAAGAAAAAAAAATTTTTTTAATGGGCTGAGAGATTTGGATTTGCAGACTTGAGAAAAACAAAGTATTCTTTCTAAAACATGCAAATGTGTCTCTCCATCACCTAGGAAACTATTATGGGACACCCAAACCTCCTAGCCAGCCAGTCAGTGGGAAAGTGATCACGACGGATGCCTTGCAAAACCTTCACTCTGGCTCCAAGCAGTCGACCCCAAAGCGAACCAAGTCCTACAATGATATGCAAAATGCTGGCATAGTCCACGCGGAGAATGAGGAAGAGGATGATGTTCCTGAAATGAACAGTAGCTTTACAGGTAAAGACCAGACGATGCTCCCCCTCAGTGGACTTGGGGAAGGAGGGTGGGGGGAGGATTTACAAGGAGTTGTGAGGAGGTTTCTGTTCTCAGGAAGAATTTGGAAGGATCACCAGAATTCAAACTCTGACCACACAGTGCTTATGGAAGAGATGATCTTTTTATTTTTTTTTCTGTGCCCAGAAATTTTTTTTTTCTTTTTTAAATTTTATTAATTTTTTTAAATGGAAGGATCATTGCTTTACAGAATTTTGTTGTTTTCTGTCAAACATCAACATGAATCAGCCACAGGTATACGTATGTCCCCTTCCTCTTGAACCTCCCTCCCATCTCCCTTATTTTAAAAATTTTTATTTTTAATTGTAGGGTAGTTGCTTTACAATATGGTTTGGGTTACTGCCATACATTAATGTGAATCAGCTGTAGGTATATATATGTCCCCTCCCTTTTGAACCTACCTCCCACTGCCTCCCCCACTCATCCCTCTAGGTTGTCAGAGCACTGGTTTGAGCTCCCTGAGTCATACAGCAAATGCCCACGGGCTATCTGTTTCACATATGTTCGTGTGTATGTCTCCATGCTACGCTCTCCATTCGTCCCACCCTCCCTTCCCCCACTGTGTCCGCAAGTCTGCTCTCTATGTCTGAGTCTCCACTGCTGCCCTGCAAATAGGCTCATCAGCACCATCCTTCTAGAGTTCATATATATGCGTTAATATACAACATTTGTGTTTCTCTCTCTGACTTACTTCACTCTGTATAATAGCTGGTCTTTTCCCTGGTCTGGTTTTCATGCTTCTTGTCAAGAGTCCTTCACCCAGCTATCTTACAGGGACAGGAGGGAAGTGTTTGTAGAAGGAAATAAAAAAATAATTGGCATCCTTTCTCTCTTTTCAAAATGATACCTATAAGAATCACTATTCTGTTCATTTATTACTTGGCCTTGACACTGCTCCATAATTGTGGCTGATTGTTTATAAAGGGAAATAGGAGAATTTGTTTAATATCACTTGATGCTATATGGAATGCATCCTTTTATGTCATACCTTTGTAAATCGAGATACAGTGGAAATAAATCATGTTTTCAGTTAATTAATGCAAAGTTTACTATATTCCCTAAGAAATAAAAGATGGAAAAATAATATTCTAAGATTATATTTTGTATATGTATTTTATATTGCATAGCATATATTACTCATTGCAGTATATATTACTCATTGCAGTATAATTTTAAATATACAGTCAGAGCTATCTATGCTCAAGCTTAGTAGGCTATATTTTATGAAAGGGTCTTCAAGGACAAACCCTCTGCATAAAGCTATACAGATAAGGATGTGCACATTCCTGGGAGGCACTGTTCACTGAGGCCATGATATATGCTCTATAGGTTAGCACAGTGACCCAGAATGGTTCAATAATATTTTTGGCTTTGTGGGGGTTTAATATATAGAATGACTCAAAATTTAACAACTGCGTAAGACGTGAGTTACTCCAGTCTACAAGGTGGTGACTTTGAAGACCATCTTGTTTCTTCTGTTTTTCCTGTGCTTATTTTCTTTGATATTTTAGAATATTTTCCCCCTTGTGCTGTCAAGTCTAACAGAGTGTTTCAGAAAAACAGTTTCTATTAGTTGAGTGCTTTCTACTGCCTGTATGGACCTCTCTGAAGCTTTCTCATTCATTGAACTCAGAAGCCTAAAATTTTTCAAGTTAACAATTTAAAAAAAATGTTTTTGGTGACTTATCATCATAACAGTAGCCCAGCCATTCTGCAAGAAGCACTAGAGAAAAGAGAAGACCCAGTTTGCTACCCTACCTTCGTTCTTGGTAGCTGTCTTGTTATGAATTTAGTATCTAACTTCTCTAATTACTGATTAGGATTCAATCACATCAGGTTCCCTCTTCCAGCTCTAAGGATTCAAGTTCATGAAGATTTCCATTTTCTTCATTAGGCCAGTCACTGACCTATTGTTAACAGTATCTAGGAGAAATTTACTTGTTTTTACTTAGGCATTTATTGAAACTGGCTAATTTCATCTACTTCCAAATATTTTATCCATATGTAGTAGCCGTCACCAAAATGAAAGCACATTACGAAAAAAAAAAAAAAAGATCTTGATCTTTCAGCAGGTAAGAATAGCAAATCATGATATAACCCCAAAGTATAGATGTGTACCTTTGTGGCTCCATTGACTAAGTAGATTTGTCGATGCAGAGCATGAACAAAGCAGGGAGAGCTGATTGTAGGTCTGGATGTTTCCTAATTTCTGACCACTTTAAATCTCTGTTGTAGAAGCCAAGCCTCAGAAAATCTGACCTTGTAACACCCCTGTTTGAAATCCTGGTGTCAAAAAAAAAAAATCTGGCCCCAGGTCATCATTGCTAAAGGCAGTCTAAACATCCATTTATGCACAAAGGAAGAAAACTGATTGTCACCTGATCAGATGTACAAGGAGAGAATTGATCTTGAGATAGATAAGCAATCGGGCATCTTCAGTATGGAAGGGATATGTTGAATAAATGGCTTCTCACTTACCAGACTACAAGTATGACAACTGACAAGCTGTCATACTCTCACTCATGTGAATTCTTTGAAATAATTGACACTGCCCACTCTGTGAGCTGTGTGCCATGCTAGCTGTGTCAAAGCATCTTGCACTCTGAACCACTTGTAAGTAGCAATCCACCAGCCGCTTCGAGCACAGAGTGGCAGTGGCATAATGGAGTCTTGGCTCCTGGGTGGGCCAATTCTGATGAAGGGTACCGGATTCAAATGTGAAAATACAATACAGCTATTTAAAATGATATTTACCTAGGATGTTTTTAAATAATGGGCTATTGGTACGATTTCTGCTCATGTCTGCTTGGGTCTCTTGAAAGAGACACAGGATATCTAGATAACATGCCTAAATAATATTGGCGCTGTCTGCTGGCAGAAGATGCCTGGAGCATCCTGGGGAGGTTGTGTCTTCCTTTCTGCAAGCAAAGATGGAGGCAGGAGCTGAGTACTGAGCAGTCATCCCAGATTCTTACCATAGAACTTACTGTCAAACACAAGGCAGAAGGAGAATCATCTACAAATAATGCCCAAATTATAGATTTAAAGGAGGCCCTGGAGAGAGAATACTGTATGTGCTTCATGAAGGTAGACATAAGCTTAAATTGTGGGGCAAAACATGTAGTTATTTATATAAGTAAATGAAAACATTGTTAAAAAGATTTTGTTCATTATAGAAAAACTTGGAAAGTATATAACAAACCACCACAACTAAAAAGTAGTTGATGCATCCATCGACCATATCTAAGAGACACCAAAAATGTTATTTAATTGTCTTCCTAAGCTTGTTTCTTCAACAACCTCCTTATTGTTCAACATTAGGCTGCTGATGCTTCTTTCTCATTAGTGATTAATGATAAAATACTGCTTTGGAACGTCAAGAGATAACGGTATTACCAAAAGAGCTAGTGTTTCCCCATTCCTCTGTGGCAGGCATTTTGGTAAGCTCTCATGCATATTACTGGGGAGTTCTAACCACTTGTCCAGTATTACTCAACCAGTGAGGGTCAAAGCTGTCATTTCAACCCAAAAACCCTGACTCCAGAATCTATATGGCTTTGGGTTTTAAGTTTGTTAGCCCTTTGCAGCATCAAAGGTTTTGACTGGTTATGTACACAGTGAGTGTACACATAAATCTAAATGCATGTGTAATTTAAAACAAGCTCCAGAATGTGTGTTTGACATGAGCTTATGTTCTCAAAGTCACCTTCAAAGTCTCTCAAGAGTGTGTGTGTGTGTGTGTGTGTGTGTGATTTAAATACTGGGAAGCGTCTGCAAATGAAAATGTTTTTGTGTTTGTTTATGGTTTATGAATCTTTTTCACATGTAGCTTATAAACTTTTTGGAAATTTTGAGAAATAAGCAGTCTAACTATTATCTTCCCCATTTTTCAGACAGAAACCCTGAGAAATAGTGTTATCAATCCCACTAGGCAGTTGGAGCATGTAGCTTCTTATCTACTTGCCAGTCTCAGTATTCCAGTAATCCGTTCTACCTGTCCTCTTTGGATGCATTGGCAATCTTTAGTAATAATTTAGTAATCTAATCTTTAGAGCATGATAGCAGTGCTCTTAAATGTTAGGTAAATTAAATGAAAGAGTTTTTGAAGTCAGAGCATGCTTCAGGGTCAAAGCTGTGATTAGGACTATGAATTTTAAAATCTGCCCCCACTCTCTCATTTTTGAACTTCTCATTTTCTTTCAGAGAATGAGAATGTTTAAGGTTCTATTGAAAAAAGAAACAGAAAACTAAACATATCAAGTCGTACATGTTTAATATCTTTTTTTTTTCCAAAAAAATTAACTAGATGGAAGGAATCCTTGGATAACATATGTCAAATTGTCATGAGGTACATTTTAAATATCTTACAGTTTTGTCAATTATAGCTCAATAAAGCTGGAAATTAATATCTGTAACTTTTTGTATGTCAGTTATATGTAAATAAAGTGGTTTTAAAACAGGAAGACACTGAGAACCTATAAAATAAATATTTGGATAATTTAAAATAAGGTCACATTGCTAGAGGAATTTCTTTTTTCTCTAGGAAGTTGCAATTTACATATATGTATTTCCAGTGAGCTAATATCCCCTTCATGTAGTCGAGATTACTCTTCTTCCTCTCCCTCCGCTCTTTTCTTCCCAGTATAAATTGCATACTGCTGCTAAGTCGCTCCAGTCGTGTCCGACTCTGTGCGACCCCATAGATGGCAGCCCACTAGGGTTACCCCCGTCCCTGGGATTCTCCAGGCAAGAACACTGGAGTGGGCTGCCATTTCCTTCTCCAAAAATTGTATACATTAGGTATTAAATCACATTGTTTCTCTTTTCATCTGTAGTGACCTACCTATGGCTTCCATCCTTTTGCTGTTACACCTAGTTTCTATTAAAATGGGTTAATTAAGATTTTCCAGTCAAATTATTGAGTGTCTACTATTGTCCCAGCATTTCTCTGACTCTTAAATGTCATATTGGGAGGTGACCACTGACCTTGGCCCTGGGTATTCCTGGTAGCCAGTCCTGGGCCTGAGCTGTCCTGAGGACTCTGAGCACCACGTTTGGCAGGTGCTTTGCATGTATTGAGAATGTTCCATTCTTGTAGTGCACGTGTTATACCCATTTTATAGATGAGGAAACAGATACCCAGAAAGGTAAAGTCTCTTTCAAAGACACACAGCTAGAAACAGGCACCCTGTGATTTGATCTGTGGTTTGATGTCTAATCCATCCTTTTCTGCCTATTTGTAAAGAATCTGCAGCCTATGGGTGAGCTCTGACCAGGAAACAAAGATTAAAAATAACAACTTTAATGAGGAAGATGAGGTTTATTGTATACTAAAAACTGTACTGAGTGCTTTACCTAAACTAATCCTCCCTACAACCTTATACAGTAGGTACTGTTACTCTTCCGACTGTAAAGTTAAGGAACCTCAAGCACATAAAGGTTGAGTAAACCCAGTAAACGTAAAGCCAAGATTCAGACTCAAGTAGACTGGCCTCACAGTCAGTGCTTATAGTCACTGCTTTTTTTGTTTTTTTTTCGCTTGTGCCAGACACATTGCTTTATTTTTTCAAGGAATTTTGATTGGTAAATTGGTAATTTTTGCATCAAAATATAAATTTCCACCTTTTCTTAAAGAGTTGGAGATCTGGAAGCCCTGACTGCACTTTTTTCAAGGTGCTAATTGCCTGGCACTGAGTTCTCTACTTCCTTCAGAGAGGATGCGGTGTTCTGGATTTCTAGCGTTTGTACCATGTGGCTGCGCCGTACTCTGCCACACTGCCAGCTGACAGAACCTATCCGAGAAACTAAAGCTTCCAGTGATTTTTTTTTTTTTTAGTACTTTTTGTATCTCAGCCTTCAAAATGTAATGCTTGCACTTGAATCGCAATCACCTGGGTGCTCTCAAAGTATATATATTTTGAACCTAATTCCAAATCTGTGCTCTGAAGTAGGGAGCCATGCCTGGAGGAGGGAATGGCATCCCACTGCAGTATTCTTGCCTGAAGAATCCTGTAAACAGAGGAGCCTAGTGGGCTATAGTCCATGGGGTCACAAAGAGTCAGACATGGCTGAGAGACTTGGCGCACATGCATGCTTTGAATTCTTGCCAACTTTTGAATTTTTGTTATTGATTACCAATTTCAGGGGCTTTCCTGGTGGCTCAGCTGTCAAGTATCTGCCTACAGTGCGGGAGACAGAGGAGACACAGGTTCAGTTCTTGGTTAGGGAAGATCCTCTGGAGTAGGGCATGGCAACCCACTCCAGTATCCTTGCATGGAGAATCTCAGGGACAGAAGAGCCTGCTGGGCTACAGTCCTAGGGTTGCAAAGAGTCGATCACAGCTGAAGCAACTGAACACACACGTTCACACTAGTTTCAGACTGTTTCTTCCATGGTGGCCTAATTTCTTCTTTTTTCCCTCTAACTTAAAATTTTACTAATCTCCATTCATGAGTGCAAATTGTAAAAGCAATTCAGATTGGTTTAAGCAGGAAAGGGAGTTGAGGGGATCAAGCAATTGGAGAAGCCAGGAGTACATGTAATCAGAGAGGCTTCCTCAGGGGTATTAGGTGACTTTCTCGTATTTCATCTTTCCTCCATAAGGGTTTAGTTCTCAGATAAGCCTCGCCCAGGTTCATCAAGATGGCCACCAGCACCATCAGCATTCTCATTTCACAACATGAGAATCTACCAGCTTATTGATTTTAGCATCAAGAGGCTACCTCTTGCCTAACAGTTCAGCAAGCACTTGCATGCTGAACCGTCAGAAGTTTGCCATGGATCCTGTGCCTGATCCAGCCATAAAGACAAGAGTGAAATGGGTGTGACTTGAGCCCACTGCCTGAGCTTGGAGTGGGCATAAGTCAGTGTCCACCTGGACCACAGGAACCTCCGATGAAGGAGATGATTTCCAAATGGAGATCCAAGTGGTTGGTACCAGAAGAGGGTATAGATGCAGGGCAGTGAAAGACCCCAGGCTTCCTTCTCAAAGGCAGTGGATTTTTGGTGGAGGTGATTGTTTAGTAGGCTTGGCATGTCCTCCATCCAACTTTTGGATTGCCTTTATTCTCAGGTGTATCATTGGGAGCTACTCATCAGAGAAAGATTTGAAAGCAACCTTCTATTATCCCTCAGTTGGCTTTGAGTAAATCAGAAATGTCTGTAGGAGAATTATTGTGGGAGACAGAAAATGACTACATCCCCTGATTAATGTTTTAAAGTCCCATAGAGATTGACATTTAATATCATCAGCCTCTATAAAAATTCAACCAGAATGTCAACAATGCCGTTTGTGTAAACTCTGATGACATCCCCTCTGGATATTTCTAGTTAATAAGAAAGCAAGGAGATTCAGAAGCTTAGAGCCTTCAAGACCCAAGTCGAATCAGTCCACCCACAGCATACTCTGGGGGTAACTGTCTTGGTTTTCACAGGAACATTCTTCTCACTTTTCCAAAAGAGGCTAGACTGACTCATTGGTGGAGCTGTCTCTGTATTCTAAACCTTTGTAGACTTTTTAGTTTGATTTGTCAGTCTTTGATATTTGCCACCATCTACCAAAAATATTTTAGATAATTTTTTACAAATGGATGATAATGTCACTATCTCTGTGTTTTCAGCATGGACTTTTTCCCTGCCCCAGAAGTCCTTGTAAGTCATGAAGCCAAATGATACCTAAGTAATGAGAGTTCAGCTCAGTCTGTAACTTGATCGCCTTCTTAAATTTAGAGGGACTTGAGGGTTTGAGTCACGAATATGTTTCTTCTTTGACATTTCCAGGATTGTGAGTAATGCATTATTTGAGTGTGTTTTCTCCTTTTTCAGTAAAATAAATTTGGTTCATGTCAGTGTTTTCTATTAAAAGAACTTTCATCTAAGTAAGACAGAATCTAGTTGATGTCCTGCAGTTAGGAAAGAACTTTAAGAACATAAAAGTGTGCATAGTAATGGTCACCCTGGTATGGAGTATGACTGATAAATTATTTTTTCTCTCTCTCTCTTTCTCTCTCTGGTGCATAAATAGCCGATTCTGGTGACCAAGAAGAGCACAGTCTCCAAGAAGCAACACTCCCACCTGTGAATAGTAGCATCATCGCTGCTCCCATCACGGACCCTTCTCAGAAGTTCCCTCAATACCTACCTCTTTCTGCAGAGGATAATTTAGGTCCTCTACCTGAAAACTGGGAGATGGCCTATACCGAAAATGGAGAAGTCTATTTTATAGAGTAAAGTACCATTATTTCTACTTCAGTCTCTCCCTTTCCCCCCTGTTTCCTTTCTCTTTCTTTAGCAGCTACAGATGTAAATTAACTCTGAAAGGATTGATCACATGCTGTTGGTCTTCTCTCCTACAATTTAACAAGCCTTGTACAAAAAAAGCAATTAGCGTAACATCCTAACCATTGAATGTGAGAGCTGGAGGAAGCATAAGAATAATTATTTCCCTAAAGAGTTAAACAACTAAATTATGGTGCATATATAAATTATGATATTATATATTAATATGAAGAATATATCTAGCTGCTTAGAACAGGTAAATACTTTGCTTTTTTTTTTTTTTCCTTAATTGGGTTACAGTTTCCGTTGAGTGTGAAAGAGTTCTTCACATATTTTTGATTCAATTCCTTAATTACATTTGTGATTTGCAAACATTCTGTCCAAATTTGATTTTTCATTGTCTTCACTGCATCTTTTAAAGAGCCAGAAGTTCTTAATTTTTATCAACTCTAATCACTTTCTTTTTTCCTTTGTGAATTGTGCTTTTATTGTGGAACCTAAGAAATTGTTGCTTGACTGGAAGTCAAAATTAAATCGTTTTCTGCTATATTTGTTTTAGAAGTTTCATAGGTTGCATTTTACATTTTGGTATATGATCTATTTTTAGTTAATTTTTTTACATGCTGCAAGGCAAATGGGTTAAAATTTGAGAATATAAAGATGTGAAAAGTCTTTTAAAATTAAAAACTTAAATATTTTATAGTTAAACATTTAACAACCTATACTGGAAAGGAATAAAAAATTTATAAAATTGAAACCATTCTAGAAAATCTAAGCTAATGTAATTTCTTAACCATGACAGTCAATTTTTAAAATTTTTTGGCTCTCCTTTTGAGATTTCCTATTAACATTCACCATAGTATTATGAACCTGTAAAAAATAAAAACAAAAAGACCAATTAAACTATGAAATAATTCAAAACATAGGTAAATCTGTTCTACTCAAATGGATTAATGTTGCAGGTCTGCTGTTCATGGAACAGTAACAACAGAGGACATTTCTGAACGACATGAAGTATCTTATTTTGTAAAATACATGGGTATATACACTTATGTGTTTTCTGTGAAAATGTAGATAAAATTCTATGTGAAGAAAAATTCCAGAAATATCTATTGACACTTGAGTTTGAGTTAAGTAAGGAATTTAAGGAATTTATTTTCTTAACTAACTTATACATTTCTGTGGGATTTGAATACATATTTCCACTTAGAAAGATATTCCAGCATACATTCTATAATCAGAAAAATCAGCAAGGATAAGAAAGTACAATTTTCCTAAAGATTTGGGAGTAAGAGAGAAGGCTTGGGTCTCAAAACATCCTTTCTCAGAACTAACCTAGGAAATCCGAGATGAGTGAACGATTGCTCCAGGGTTATTTTCCAGCCTGAAGGAGATGACAGTCCATGTTTTTGTCTTCATGTTAATAACAAATGCTTGTTGAAGACAGGGGTGGATGGGGAAGTCTTTCCCTTGGATTTAGGAAAGTACAGTGGTTAAGAACTCCCCAAAGTTCATAATCTGTGTGACCTTGAGTTTGCCTCTCCGCATCTCAGTTTTCCCTGTCTGTAGAAGGACATGAGTATTATTGATCATGCCTACCCTGTCAGATTTTCGTGAGAGTTAGATGAGATAAGGGATATAAAACTTGGGCCTGTGCCAGTTAGTGAGTATTATTGTTACTGTTACCATGTTTATCTTCATGTGGTTATTACAGAGAGGCTTAAATGCTATGAAAATGGATGTCAGCTATAAGCTTAGAATTTTGTACTTAGCTTTTGTGATAAGTTGTCCTTTAAATTATGTCTGTTAGTAAGGAAGAATTATATGAAGCAAAGGAAAATAACAACAGAGGAATTCCTAATACAGAGTAATATGAGAAACTTAAACTTGGAAAGGAGTGTGTTAATAGTTTTGCTCAAGACTGACTTGATAAATTTGAAAAAAAAAATTTTGGTTATTTTGAGGGTTAGTGAGGAATGTGGTTAGGAAAAATAGTTAATGAAGACCCAAGACTTTGAGTGCTGTAGAGGGGAGTATGGTGATTTGCTTACTTTTTACAACCTAATTTAGCTTTTAATCAGTGCTAGGCCAATCTTTGGTCTATTGTTTAATAGAAAATTTATGCAAAAGTGTAGCTTCTTACGACAACTCTGTGATTTGGTCTGCAGCAGCCAAATTCCATACACATTAAATTATTAGATGCACACCATTTGGGCTTCCCTCATGGCTCAGTGGTACAGACTCCACCTGCCATGAAGGATATGTAGGTTCGACCCCTGGGTTGGGAAAATCCCCTGTAGAAGGAAATAGCAACCCACTCCAGTATTCTTGCCTGGGAAATTCCATGGACAGAGGAGCCTGACAGGCTACAATCCATGGGGTCACTAAAGAGTCAAACACAACTGAGCAACTGAACAACAGTATATGCGGTTTGATGAGTTTTCCAGTATCCTGCATTCTGAAAACTTCATCTTAGAGTGTTGTACATTGAATAGCAAGTTAAATTTCTGTAGACTCAAATCTACCTGGTTTTACTTATACGTATGTAAGTCTATGTTAGCTTTACAGTTTATGGGAAATCTAAGAAATACTGGAACATTAAAAATTAAGCATAAACTTGCAAACCCTGGATGTTGTATAGAAAATGAACAGAAGAAGACTTGAAAAGGAAATAAAAATAATGCAGATTGGCTAGGGAACTTGGGATCACAGAAATGACACGTCATAAATTCCCTGAATTTTCTTTTTACCTCATACATCCCAGATTTAGAGCTGTAGAAGCCGGTAATCCAGAAACACCAACAAATGAACACCAAAAAACAAAACCCTCATGAAAGGAAATAAAAGATACATAGACTGATTGTCTAACTGGAAAATCACCAGAAATATATAAGAAGTTCTAGACTAATCATACAAATATCAATTGTATATCTATATACTAACAACGAACAAGCAGATAACAAAATTCAAAGTAAAATATAATTTACATTTACTTTTCAAAAGTCACTTAGGTATAAAGCTAATGAAATATATACAGGATTTGTATTCTGTAAACTACAAAATGCTGATGAAAGAGATACATGAAAGTTTAAGTAAATTGAGAGACCGACTCTATTCATGGGTTGAAAGACTCAGAATTGGTATAGTAAAGATGTCAGTTCTCCCCAAATGTGTGTACAGGTTTAATATAAATCCTGTCAAAAATCTCAGTGAGGCATTTTGTTAGTATCGACAAGTTTATTCTAAAATTTATTATTGAAAGGCAAAGGAACTAGACTAGTTAAAACAGTTTTGAAAAGGAGAATAAAGTCACAGTAATCAGTCTACCCAATATCAGGTTTATTATAAATCTACAGTCATAAAGGTTGAATGCTACTGATGAAGAAATAGACCCATAGATCAAAGGAACCCACAAACAGCCCCACAAATGTGTCCAGCTGATTTTCAGTAGAGAATGCAAAAGCAGTTCAATGCATGGAAGGTAACCTTTTCAATAAGATGGTACTTTAAGCAGGACTATAGACAAAGGCAAATAAATTAACCTGAAACTAAACCTTTTGCCTTATTAAAAAAAAAAACAAAAACCTCAAATCATCATGAAGTATAAAAGGTAAAGTAATAGAATTTTTAGGGGGGAAAAAAATAGAAATTCTTTGAGACCTAGTAATAGGCAAAGGGCTCTCAGACTTGACATCAAAAGCATAATCCTAAAAGGAATAATTGGTCAACACAGCTTTATCAAAATGAAAAAAAAAAAATTCACTTTGCAAAGACTGGTAAGTAAATGAAAGGACAACGTATACACAGGGAAAAAGTATTTATAAAGCTTGTGTCTCAAAATGGACTGGTATCTAGAATATGTAAAAGTGAAGTCACTCAGTTGTGTCTGACTCTTTGTGACCCCATGGATTGTAGCCTACTAGGCTTCTCCATCCTTGGGATTTTCCAGGCAAGAGTACTCAAGTGGGTTGCCATTTCCTTCTCCAGGGGATCTTCCTGACCCAGAGATCGAACCCAGGTTTCCCGCATTGTAGGCAGACGCTCTTACCATCTGAGCCACTCTCAAAACTCAACAGTAAAAAGAAAGAAAAAATAAAATCCAATTAGAGAATGAACTAAAAAACACTAAATGGTGGTAAAGATGCAGAGAAGCTATATCACTAACACATTGCTGGTGGGTATGTAAAATTCTGTGGTATTCCAAAAAGCAGTTTGGCATTTTTTTAAACTAAACATTTCAATTACCGTAGAACCCAGCCATTGCACATTTGTCCAGAGAAGAGAATACTTTGTTGTGGTTGTTTAGTCACTAAGTTGTGTCAGACTCTTATAACCCCATGAACTGTACCCTGCCAGGCTCCTCTGTCTGTGAGATTTTCCAGGTATGAATACTGGAGTGGGTTGGCATTTCCTTCTTGGGGGGATCTTTCCAACTTAGAGATCACACCCATGTCTCCTACATGGACAGGCAGATTCTTTATCACTGAGCCATCTAGGAAGCTCAAGTGAACACTTAGATTCACATAAAAGCTTGTGCATAAATGTTTATAGTAGTCAGTTCAGTCACTCACTTGTGTCTGACTCTTTGCAACCCCATGAACTGCATATAACACACCTTGTCCGTCACCAACTCCTGGTGCTTGCTCAAACTCATGTCCATCGAGTCGGTGATGCCATCCAAGCATCTTATCCTCTGTTGTCCCTTCTCCTCCTGCCTTCAGTCTTACCCAGCAACAGGGTCTTTTCCAGTGAGTCAGTTCTTCACATCAGGTGGCCAAAGTATTGGAGCTTCAGTATCAGTCCTTCCAATGAATACTCAGGACTGATTTCCTTTAGAATTGACTGGTTTGATCTCTTTGCAGTTCAAGAGTCTTCTCCTACACCACAGTTCAAAAGCATCAATTCTTTGGTGCTCAGCTTTCTTTATGGTCCAACTCACACATCCATACATGATTACTGGAAAAACGATAGCTTTGACTAAATGAACTTTTGTCAGTAAAGTAATGTCTCTGCTTTTTAATATGCTGTCTAGGTTAGTCATAGCTTTTCTTTCAAGGAGCAAATGTCTTTTAATTTCATAGCTGCAGTTACTCTCTCCTGTGATTTTGGAGCCCAAAAAAATAAAGTTTCTCACTATTTCCATTGTTTCTGCATCTATTTGCCATGAAGTGATGGGACCTGATGCCATGATCTTAGTTTTTTGGCATGTTGAGCTTTAAGCCAGCTTTTTCTCTCTCCTGTTTCACCTTCGCCAAGAGGCTCTTTAGTTCCTCATTGCTTTCTGCTGTAAGGGTGGCATCATTTGCATATCTGAGGTTATTGATATTTTTCCCAGCAATCTTGATTCCAGCTTGTGCTTCATCCAGCCCAGCATTTCGCATGATGTTCTCTGCAAATAAGTTAAATAAGCAAGGTGACAGTATATAGCCTTGCCTTACTCCTTTCCCACTTTGGAACCAGTCTATTGTTCCATGTCCAGTTCTGATTGTTGCTTCTTGACCTGCATACAGATTTCTCAGGAGGCAGGTTAGGTGGTCTGGTAGTCCCATCTATTTAAGAATTTTCTGCAGTTTGTTGTGACACAGTCAAAGGCTTTAGCATAGTCAGTGAAGCAGAAGTAGATGTTTTTCTGAAATTCGCTTGCTTTTTCTATGATCCAATGGATGTCATTCCCTTCTCCAGGGGATCTTCTCAACCAGGGGTCAAACTCAGGTCTCCCACATTGCAGGTGGATTCTTTATTAGCTGAGCCACCAGGGAAGCCTGTTTATAAGTTTTCTTCTAAATAACCCAAAGCTAGAAGCTACCCGGGTGTCCTTCACTGGTTAAACTGTAGTACATTCATGCCACGAAATAACCACTGACAATAAAAACAATTACTGATGTATGCAACAATCTTGAGGAGAGTTATGCTGAATGAAAAATGCAAATCCCCGAAGATTGCATACCATATGATTTCATTTATATAACATTTTGATATGACAGAGTATGGAAATGGAGAACAGATTAGCAGTTGCCAGGGATTAACAGTGGGTTTCGTTGTAGGTAAGGGTTGGAAGGGAACCAAGTGTGGCTATCAAAGGGCTACATGAGGGATCCTGTGATGATGGAAGCCTTCCATATATTGATTGTTTGGCCGTCAGTATCCCATTTGTGACTTTGTACTATAGTTCTGCAAGATGTTACCTTTGGTGGTATCTTGGTAAGGTGAATGTAGGATCTCTCTCTGTTCATTCTTACAGCTGCATGTTAATCTACAATTATCTTGAGATACAGTGTTTTTTTAAAATATGACACCCAATATCCTTCCCCCCATCATTCTCCACTTTTGCTCTCTTCTTTGTGAGAATAGCACAGCCATGGTTTCTAGTGGGACTCCTTGGATTTGATTCTGTATGTCAGCAGGGTGTCCTTTTCAGGGTTCTTCACATCTCTGTCCTCAGTTTTCTCCTGTGCAAAATAGGGAGTCATCATTTTAATACTAATGATACTTCTCTCATAGGGTTCTTGGTAAGGATTAAGTAAATTGTAATTTATATGTAAATGACAAAGCAGGTTAAGATAGTATTAATTGGGCTTTTGGTTATTCTATAGGTCCTGCTTCATGATAAAGATAGTAACTTCCTGATGGTCCCCCAGCTCCCTGTCTCTTCCACCTCAGCTTTCTTTGCTGATTGGACCCCATCTCACAAGAGCTCTGTTTCTGCCCAGTCTTTCCTGCAGGCATCTCGGTCAGGCCCTGGGTTATACCTTGTTTCTCTGGGCCAGTCATTTCTCTTCCTTCATCTCCAGGTCCAAACTGTTCTGAACGCTAGTGTATATTGTCCACATACCCTTCCCAAATATACCCTCCAGTTTCTTCTCCACTCCCCACCTTCCACCCCCAGCTATACTGGTGCTTAAAACCTTCAGAAAGTTCTCCTTGTTCTAAGGATAAAACCCCCAAATTCTTAACATGCCTGCAAAAGCATGCATGACTGGCAAAATTAGGATAGATTAGATTAGGATAGTTCTGCATAGACAAGTAAGTATTGTTGGTTGAGATACTTGTAACTGTATTACCTTTCATTTGTTTTATTTTATTTGAACACATTTTAGACAATGTTTGTAGGCTTTTGCATATTCTGTTTTGCCCTTAAGCCTTAAGTTTTTCCCATCAGTTAATAAGATTTGAATCTAGAATTAAAAACTGTGACAATTTTTTCAGCATATTTATTAGTACAACTTAAACTTAAGACTTCACTACCTACACTTGTGAAAAAAAATTTTTTTTTCTGTGTTTCATTTTTGGTTTGCAGCTTGAACTGTTGGACTTGTAGTTCTTTGATCCTCTTATTTAGTTTGCATAGAATGGACTGGTTGCTCAAGCAGAATTTTGTCCCAGATCTGCTTCAGGTCAATCAGCCCAGTCATTTTGCCTATCATTTCTCTCTTGATCGAAGGGCAACGATGTCTATTGAAACACTTCATCTCCAGTTGGGCTCTACCCTCCTGAAGGAAGTAGAATTTCATGTCCAGCCTCTCCAAGCTTCTCCTTGTTCCAGGGCTCTCTTTTGCCCTCAGTTGACTGTTAGACAATATCTTTGCTTTAGTGAAGAGTAAATATTCAAGACTGTTTAAATCTTTTATCACTGAGCTTTTACATTCCTGGCCCCCCCACCCCGACCCTTTCAAACATATTTCTTGTTTCTGAATTTCAGCCACAACACAAAAACAACATCTTGGTTAGACCCTCGGTGCCTGAACAAGCAGCAGAAGCCTCTGGAGGAGTGTGAAGATGATGGTAAGGGGCTAAGAAAGTCTGGGTTTAAGTGGGCTTGTTCACACATGCAAATTTTATTTTATTTTTTCTTATTTTGGTATACCGTGTGGCATGTGGGATCTTAGTTCACCAACCAGATTGAACCTGTGCCCCTTGCAGTGGAAATGCAGAATCTTAACTGCCAGGAAAGTCCCACATGCAAAGTTTAAAGAGTTGTAGCAAGGTCAGCCAGGTTTCTAACAAAGAGTTTTTGAAACGTAATCCAGTTTCTATTAAGTGCATTATGGTTTCCAAAAGCAGGAGAGAAATCTGTAAAATTGTTTTAGAAGAACAGTTTGTTTAAACATAAAGACATACTCAGCTCTCTATTAGAAACCGAACTGCAGCCCAGTCAGGAAGGATTCAGATGTGGATGTAACCTAAGCCCTTCAGGAACTTGGAGAAAACTCTAGAAAGTCTCTACGAATTTAGAAACCAAAAATGCTTTGGTCACTTACCTGCTGAACCATAATCATATATTGTGACAGCATTAGAGAAAAAAATATTATAAACTTTTCTTGAAGTGTTCATGCTTCATAATTTGAGTATTTCTCCAGGTTTAGCATTAAGAAAGCAGATCTTATTATGTTTGGGAATCTCTGTGTGACTTAGAGTGTATCCTAAATATGAGAAAGTACATTCTTCCAATAAAGAGGCTGAGGTGTTACCCTTTGCCCCACTCCTCATGTTAATTTAAAGAAAAAAGGTTCAGCTGTCAATAACGTCTAATTCAAAGCTTTGGAATTTCTAGTTACTTTTGCAAAAATGAAGAAGAAATTAAGGTTGAAAAAGTGTTTCCTTTTGATTTGTCCTAAGTTTTACCAAAATTGCTCTTTGACATGGACAAATTAAAAGGAAAATGGCTTGCTTTACTACTCATTGTTCATTCCTGGCATTTGAATTAGTAGTATAATTATTGAATATATATTTCACTGTAAGTTAGTGAAACTTTATTAATTTATTCTATGGGGCAGAATTATTGTCTGTATAAACTTGATGTTTGGTTGAAAATATAAGCCAGTAGAGTATGATCCTGTGAAAGCTTTAAACTACAGGATATACGTGGATTGTAAGATTGCATGAAATGAACATAGAATTGTGTGTTCATGTTGATCTGAGTAACTTCAAGTGGAAATACAAATCCTTCTGACTGAGGAGGCATAACTGAGAGACTCATTTTATTTTGATTGCTTAGTCGTAAAGAAGAAAAGGAACAGGCATAGGCAAATGCATTATTTTGCATGCTTAAGGATAATGGGCTATCATGATCATTCACATATTCTCTGTAACATGTGATACAGAAGTGACCAGTTTTCAAAGATAAGAACATAAAATACATCCAGCCGTAAAACTTCTTGGAACAGAATGTAATCTTCATTTGATGTCTGAGATTCTGAAGCTGTTTTAAGCCCTCTTATTACCATCAGATCTTCAGTTTCACTATCCATTATAATTATACTGGGAATGTATGAAAATGCCTGTTAGTATAATTTGATAGATAATAGAAGACTCCAGTAGCTTTTACTGAGAAAAATGGAGTGAAAGTGTTGATACAATTACTGAATTTTCTTTTCAGCCATTCTAATAATTTTTAATTCTTAGAGTTCATGTCACTGGTGTGAACATTATTCCCTTTGAAACAAGTATGTATTCATATCCAATGCAGTTCACTTAGTGATTGTTGCTTCACCATTAGAATTCATATGTTCTTTTTCTGGTAGAAACTATATGTATGTCCGTGTGCCTGTAAACCCACAAATGGTTTAAGCATATACAAGCAGATTCTACCCCAGTGGCAAGTATCCATTCCCATATCTGCCTTTTCTCCTGCCAATTACCCCAAGACTGTCTTGTGCTGTTTATATCAGGTCACAGAGAAGAATCACATTGTTCTTTTACAACACTGTGTTTCTTTCTGCTCTCTGTAGGTCATACACATGTCGAATGTAACAGTATAACATTATTGTAGAGAATGTTGTTTTCTTTTTCCTGTCTCAAAAAAGCAGAAACTAATTTGGGATTTTGATAGTCAATGTATAACCCTTGTTGTGATTTCTGTGTTTTAGTAGTTCTTTAGATTTCTCCCTTGCTTGTGAACTCCGGGCCAGTATTATTTAATAATGCTTTTTGTCCTAAAGAGAATTCAGATTCATTTTGATTAAAACCCAACTAATGATTCCCATCAACCCAAATCTGCTCTTCTAAAAGTTTTCGCTGTCAGTACTACCAGCTGAGCTCACCTTGCCTCCCAGATGTCTCTAGAATTCATTCTCCATTTTCCCCACCATGTATACCATCCTAGTCAAGGTCAAGGTCATGCTGATCTCCCACCCACACTCTTGCCCACTCTCGTTCTTGCACTGTATTCAGAGCAGCCTGTGAAAATGTATTTGCGTTATCACCACTGCCTCAAGCCCTGTTTAATATTGTAGCTCTCTGATCTGTTCAGTGAATGCCAGGTTCAAAGCTTGTCTTTCCAAGTTCTCTGTGGTTCAGCCTCTGAGCTTGTCTGACTAGTTCCATCGCACCTTCTGTCCATCACCCCCAGTCCTCATTGAGTTCCTGCGCTGTGATAGTTAGATGTGCAGTTCTCCCTTCTTAGAATGCTCTTACATTCCACAAATAATTGTTGAATGCTTTTTGTATGTCAGGTGCATTCTGGGAATGTCAATTGTATCATTGAACACAATAAACAAGAACCGCACTCCAGCCAAGCTTGAATTCTAGCCATTTTTCACTCTTAAGTCTTCTCATTAAATTTTACATAACGTTCAGATGACAGCTCAGGGGCTTGCACATAGTAAATCTCATTGAAGAACTTTAAGGGAATGAATGAGTGCCCCCAAAGATATTTTAAATAATATCCTAATGGGCATTTTCATGAAAGATTTTATGTAAATAAGATTCCCTTCTTAGGGGACAGTGCCAGTGTCAACCTTGTTACCTTATTGTTGGCAGTTGGTGACTAAAGTCAGTGATCAGTTCGTTTATTTATTCACCCCTTTGAGAAATACTTGGTGCCTGTTACATATCCAGAGCTCCCACGGGCACTGAGCGCTGCAGTAGTGAAAGTGGACTTGCCCCCTGTGCTTGTTCAGCTTATGGTGGAGGGGACAACCATAGCTGTGTATGAAGTGGCTTGTTGTATGGTGTCCTATATTCTCTTTGCAGTCATCACAAAATGTTTTACTGACAGCAAGAGGTAGTCAGGAGTGGAAAGGATCTTGACTTGTTTTGCTTACTGAAATTACAGAGAACATTCTCATTCTAATATTTCTGAGCTGCTTGACTTAGAAATCTTATGCAAAGTAAACTCTGCTTCCCAATCGTCCTTTCAGGGCAGCCTTCAAGCCTCACCTCCCCAACCCCCGATGAACATCATCCTGACATAGTTCATTTTTCTAACTCCTTTTGAAAGACAAAGTATAGCTTATCTTAGAATCTTTGTTCTCAGTTTGACCTCACCTTCTGTTTTTCAGGCACCAGTATTACTTATAGGTTAAGTAAATTTTTAATTGTGAGTATAATTGCCTTGCAGATTAGAAGATCAGAAGGATTAAAAGGACTAATATTGAAAGGTCTAGCAGCTTTGTTTGCTTGAAATAAGGTCTGTAATAAGTGACTTCCCACGTAAGAAAAACCAAAAACCGCAAAGGTGTTTGTCATCTTTTACAACCAATCAAACCTTATTTTGACACGCAAGGAAATGAGCCATGTAATTATGTTGCCAATATCAGCTCTTCCCATTTTGTGATTTACACTGAGGTCTCGAGTTGAGTAGCCAAGCCAATGAAATAGCCACAATGCAGGTAAGGACAAAATGAAGTGATGTGTTTGCTGTTTTTCTTGAAGGGCGTTTCTTTCCTTGGTGCTGGTGTCTGAATTTTTCTTTCTCTCTTTTCTGTCTCATTCCTGCTATTCCTTTGGAGAAGAAGGGATCCATACGGAGGAGCTGGACAGTGAACTAGGTAAACTCTCCCAGCCTGCATGACTTGCTCTGGGTGCTTTGGTTTCCAGTGACTTGCTTAATCCCTCTGTTTCTTTAGTTTGCACTTCTTCAATTACGATTTTCATTCCGGCTTAGCCACAAAAGGTCAGTCATATACAACCCATGTGTCTGACTGCAGACATCATACAGAGTTGTAATAAATTGTGTCTACAAAGAAAATATCTGAGGGATTTGGGGCTAGAATGAGAGTTAGCAGATCAGTACTCTCGTAAATTAAGGATTAAGAAAAAACTGAGGGATAGATGGTTGCCATGTCCCCTGAACTCTCTTATAGTCTATCTCAGTCTCAATTCTTTATTTGGTATGAGGGGTTTTCTCCATGGGGAATATAGAAAAGCAAAACAAACAAAAATCTACCAGACTAATTGAAAGATCTTAGGGAGAGTAACAGCAGTACAACAATTCCACTGATAAACTGAATGGTTGCTAAGTCCTAGTATTATATTGTTAGTCACAGGCTACTTGTTGAGTTTGTAACTGTAGTGAATGGCTTGAAAACCAGAGGCCGGTTTCTGTGTTATTTTCCTTCGAATGTGTATGTCAGTAGAAATCAAGTCTTGACTACTCTGAGTTCTTGCAGTTTGGAAATAATTTACATTAGCTGATAATGCCAAACTCTTTTATCTTTGCTGTTGGAACATAATGAATTATGTTCCCTGCTAAGTTAAATGTTTAATGTTCATCTTTGAACAGTATTAAAATTAGTTTGCTTTCCATTTGATGCATGTATGAAACGGTAGATGGGAAAGCACAAGTTTGGGCTAAATTGCACTTGAGAGCCTTGGCTGATTGAAAATTGACAATAATATATTTTTAAAACAAGATTATTTAACATTAATATGAATAGAACTGTCCTGAGATTATTCAATCAGACTAGCATTTTTAAGTTTGCCTTAAAAACTGATAATATAAATATTTAATACAGATGATTGGGTTTTGTTCAGTTTGATTTTTTATTATCTAAATAAAGATGAGTTATCATGATTGGCTCAGGATATGATAGAATCTTGCTCTATTTTTGTTAATGTTTGGAACATATCCTGTTGTTATTGGTGAATATGTCAACAGTGGTCAATAACTGTTGAAAGATATATATTTAAAGACATACAGTAAGTTGTCATTGTGTTAGGAATGATTTGAGATTCAGCCTGTGTAATAGAACAATTTGAAACTCATTTTGTAAATGAAAAAATATATTAATCTAGTGATATTAATGATTGTTGAAAAAGACAGAACTAGGTTTTCCAGATGAAAAATGAGTGCCTCAGTCCTTTGTGGAACCCATTTAAACTGCTCCGTGTGCTCAGGCGTGTCTGACTCTTTGCAGCTCCATGGACTGTAGCCCCTGGCCACCTGACCGATGTGTGTGAGCGCCCAACACCATGTGAGATAATTCCAGTGTGCACAGGGGCACAGCCTGTTTGCTTCTATGGAAGCTTGAATGTTGAAATTTTTAGGGAAAAATCAATTGTCCTCTTTTTTGGTGTACCTGTAACATTGTGGAAACATTCCTGTGCTGTTAAACTCTGCAAAGTAGGTTTTACTGGCTGCATAGGATCCCTTTTCATGTTCAGAGCCGCAGTTCTGGGAGATGGTTTGGTAAAGCAGAAGCTGTTTCTGGGGTCAAGGCACATTGACTGGCTTCATTTCTGGGCTCTCACTTACTGACTCTTGTGACCTTGGGGAAGTCATTCACTTCTCTTAGCTTCCTGTTCCTAACCTGTACGACGAGCTCCCATGGGGCTTAAGAGAAGACTTAATGATACTGTATCTTAATATATATTTGTCCCTGTGATCACATATTGTTTTTGCCAATTTTCTGATTTATTAACCAGTTCTTCCCTGTTGGACATTTTGGTTCTTCCTTGTGATACTTTTTGTGTTTAATATGGGACAGGAGAGCGACATGTATACTACAGAGTTGGCCCAAATGTGTCCTTGTGGGTAGAGATAGGACTCCCTGGTTTTTGTCTGTATGTGTCCTCTGTATAAAGAGTGGTGTATATATACACACACACTTTTTCCTTGCATTCATTTCAGGTTCTTTTGACAAGCTCACTGCCCATTTTCTTAATAAGAGGATCCTAATTTCAGACAATAGCAACTGTCAAGGTTTTCACTGAAAAATATGATTCTAGATGTGATGAGGACACCCTCCCTATAATCTGCCTCTGAGAACTAGGGGTGGTGGGCTTGGGTGTTGGACCCAGATCATTTGCTTACAGAGTTGTCATTTCTGAGCTCTGTTGTTCGTGCTGAATGGGCAGCACCATTACGCACTTTGGGTTTGTAGAATTTATCACATCTTCTGCAGTAAACTCCCCAGAATCAAAAAGCACTTGAAGAAGCTTCTTTTTGAATTACAGAGTATTCATGTGCTGCAGCCAATTAGGAGGCAGAGACAGAGAAATGAGGTCCCCTCCCAGCCAACACTGAATCACAGTTTAGAAATTTATCTCTGTTTGTGATCATGACTTTTAATCTGTGTGTTGACAAAACTCTGGGAACATTTGTCGGCTCCATATTCGCTCCATGGTGATGATTAGTACAGCGTGAATTTTTTAGTGGTAGCAACAGCAAGCTAACAGGCTGTGTGGATCTGTCCTGCTCCTTTTGGGCTTTCTTACAATTGCCATTAGCTAAGCTTAGGTGCCAGGTGCTATGTAAAAGGTTTTCAGACCTTACTTAATCTACATATGACCTTCGAGGTAAATCTAGGGGAAAGGTGTGGTTTCAAGATATTAGTAAGTAGCTGAACACGAGGCAGATAGAAAAGAGTATGGCTAAGGTTCATATCTTAGGTCTTCACCACCTTCCGTCTCAGTGACATCTTGTCCAGACTGGTCTGAGGTCTGACAGTTGTTAGACATGAGGGCGTGGCTCTCTTAAGTATCTTTAGAGTAAGAAAAAAATTTTAATGTCATCATTTTCTAGGCTTCAGTATTTTCTCCCATTTTCAACTTTTTAGGACCAAATGGCACACTGCAAGACAAACACCCTCTGTTTTTAAATCGATGACCAATTTCTATTTTAAGCTTTCAGAAATGAATGCCTATTATTAAGTTAATCACCACAATGGAAGTGAGAGATCTATCTTTTCAATGTTAAATGAGCTTTATCTTGAAAAACTGGACCATTTCTGGAGTTTGTTAATCTGTCCCAGAAGAGCAAATGTCCAGAAATACCAGTTGACCAACGTCGTGTCTCAACCCTAGTATGTAAGTTGTCGAGTAGGTAACATGGCTAAGTCAAAGGTGGCTTCTTTTCTTGAAGCCCTCTTGGACCTCCATTAAAGCACTCACTGTGCCATATTTGAATTGTCTGCCCAAACGGTGCCCTTGTAATTATCTTTGTGTCCTTGGTGTCTAGCATGCCCTCAGGCACTCAACAAATGTTTGACCAGTAATGGAATGAATCGAATTCTTAATTTTTTCCCTATGTTAGCCAAAGATGATCAGGCCATATATGTTTGTTTTTTTTCTTTCAAATGTAGACCACTTTTTAAAAAAGAGTCTTTCTTGAGTTTGTTACAATATTGCTTCTCTTTTTTATGTTTTGGTTTTTTGGCTGAGAGGCTTGTGGGATCTTAGCTCCCCAACCACCAGGGATAGAACTCGGACCCTGGGCACTGGAAGACAAAGTCTTAACCACTGGACTGCCAGGGAAGTCCCTAGGTCATATACTAAGGTTGCCGAATTTGAAAAGAAGTTTGATTCATTAAACAAGGTGCAGTCCCCTAATACCCACTCACTCTTCTGCCCTGTGCCAGCACAAACATATGCCTGGGCACCACTTTGCATTTTTCTAATCTTCAGATTTCCCAGCTCTTTGGAAATATTTTTCCTGGTTCGTTTTCATTTAAATGGTAATTTCCAGCATTGTAAGGGGAAACCACTTCCCAGGCATTTGATTTGCATCAGTTCACAAGACATTGCGTATAAAAAAGCCAAGTTGTGTCAGCATCTGCACATTGGACCTGCCTTGCATTTTAGTAGCTGTGTCTCCCAGTATTCAAAGACTTCTTTAAAACCTGCTAAGTGTTCCCCACGCCCACGAAGAAGGGGGGAGGGGAAAACATGTCTCTGTTTGCAAACAAACAGCATGTGGAATAAAACCCATAAAATTAATGTCTCTTGATGTGCAGCCAAATCTGAGCAAAATGTAAACTTTGAGTAATTAGCCTGTGTGTGTGTGTCTGTGTATCTGTGTCTGTGCGTGCGTGTATGTGTGTGCACATGACTCCATTTTAGTGTAGAACTGTTTGTGTCTTATGGAAAACCTAAGCCCTGATGAAATGGGCACGATTTTCAAATGGTGACCACAAAATCATTGATTTTTTTAAAAAAAAGTCTTGCTTTTCAATCAAGTGTAATGTTCAGTTCAAGCCAGTCTTAACGTGTCCTTCTAGGAATAAAGGTTCGCTTTGGAGTACAGTGTTACACCACCTTGCCTTAACTACACACAGAGCCGAGTGGCTTTGAAATTAAGTTGAGAATTGCAGCTCTGCCTGAAGAATTGTTTAGTGACACAAAACACAATGTAGCTGCTCTTTCACCGAGTTATCTGATGCAGTGGACTTTTAGAAATAAGCACTTGTTATGACAGAACGCTCTGTTACCTCGTTAAACGAAGTTGCAACTTCTGATATGAAACTTTATGAAGTGAAGTTCAGTAGAGCACAGATGAGTTTTCCAAAAGGCATGTATATTCCCCAGTGCCGTTTTACCACCACCATTTAAAGGAATGAAGTATACCCAGTTTGTGGAGAGTTTTTGGAGAGCAGGACCGATGTTTCTGCTTTCATAGGCACAGCCTGGTGAAGATTTGGGCCTGTCCAGATGTAGCCAGTTGAGTGATAGGTGTGTACAACTCAAGAACTCAACTCCAGGTGGGCATTTTTATTTACTTGATAGCATTTTGATTAGGAACAGGAGAAAATTAGATGTAAATTGTAAGTATTCTAGGGAGAGCAAAAATGGGACTTACATTGGAAATGAAAAAGAACGTTTATTTTCATCCATTTTTGCTTGTGTGGTAAGGCAGTCTAGCAATAGAATGAGACCACTGCAGATATTTAGGATGGGGACCAGGCATTCAAGGCAAAATTTAAATATATTTTCATTAAAATCTAATTTAATAGTTGATTTAGAATGAAGGCACCTAAGACTGCATTATATTAAGTTTCATTTGCTTATACAAAATACCAGTAAAGAATTGCTCTTTGTGTAGGAAAACACTGATAAAATAATGCTCACTTTTTAATTGGACTTTAGACAGTATTTTTATTTGGACTTTAATTGGACTTTAGACAGTATTTTTATGACTCATTTTTTTTCTTCTTCTTTTTTTATTTTTTTGGCCTAAATCGGTTGTTGAAAATCTCTAGGCTCTTCAGGAATATCTTCTTCTTGCTCTGAATGTCCTTTTATTTTTCAGAACTGCCTGCTGGTTGGGAAAAGATTGAAGACCCTGTCTATGGTATCTACTATGTAGAGTAAGTGCCTATTAAGTCACATTTTAGTTTGCATTCTTCTGTAATTAATGTACATTTATGCTGAATAGAATTTGCCATTGGGATAAGGTAAAAAGTAGTAATAGTAACATTATATTAATTTTATAATGAAAAATAGTTTAATGAATAAGAAAATATTCAGCAAATCTGATGATGATATATAATAAAACCCCTGAGGGCCACATGTCTTCTGTTTACTACGGTATTGCTAGAGCCAAACATAGTCCTGGTCTGTGGCAGGTACTTAATAATAGGTATTATTTGAATGAATGTAAAAAGCTCAATAGACCATATGAGTATGAGTTGTTTATCTTCAGGAAGAGCATCAGTTTTGCCTATTGTTTTGCCCTGCTCAGGTCTGAGATTCTCAGTGATTACTTATTCATTTAAACTTTCTAAATTCTCCGGTACCAGAAGATAGCTGTTTCCTTTTCTAGGGGATCTTCCCAACCCAGGGATCGAACCCAGGTCTCCCGCATTGTAGGTGGATTCTTTAGCAGCTGAGCCTCCAGGGAAACTGTTAAAAACTAAAGCCTGACTTGAAAATTATTTTGAGTTCTAAATAATCATAGAGTAGGAATATTTCTAAACTTCTCATGAAATATGATTTTGATGAAGTGAAAAAGAATATGTGTAGGCTTGTATATATGTGTGTTGATGTAATATGTGTATATATACATGTACATATATCGCAATTGTTGTTTAGTTTCTCAGTTGTGTCTGACTCTTTTGTGTCCACATGGACTGTAACCTGCCAGGATCCTCTGTCCATGGGATTTCCCAGGCAAGAACAGTGGTGTGGGTTGCCATGTCCTTCTCTAGGGGATCTTTCTGACCCAGGGATCAAGCCCAGGTCTCCTGCATTGGCAGACGAATTCTTTACTGCTGAGCCAAATGGGAAGCCTACATTACGTATACATACACTGAATAAGAATGGGAAAAAAAAATGCTTTGGATTCATATATATGTTTGTACATATGTGTGTGTGTGTGTGTGTGTGTTTATGTTTCCTTGGCCTTATTCGTTTTGGAGCCATCTGAAGTATCTGGGTCTTTGTCACTTTGAACACATCACATTTGCTTAGGTTAGCTGCATTTGGAATCTTTTTGCCTAGGGCTTATACTTTGAATCCTGACTCCATGCTTATTGATCAAAATAGTTGACAGATGTTGGTAGAGTCCTTCTTTTAACTTGATCTTTGGGGGGCAGGATGCTTATGGTTCCATGAACTGTAGAAAGTTACACACAGTTTTTGGCACTACGTGTTACAGACAACACCACATCTCCACTTTCAGCTCCATTTAAAAATAATTCTGTAACTGACTTCTTGTTAAATTAAAGAAACGTTCTTTGTCACGTGATTCTTTGGACATTTGGGAGAGTCAGTGTTTACAGTCCTGGGGCTTGAAAGCTGGCCATGCTAAGCTTGAAGCCTCCTTAGTGCTGACTAGCTGTTTTGTTAGGTCAGCTGGTACTTAACTGCTCAGAAACTTATTTCCTTATCCACAAAATAACAATAAAAATAGGACCTTCATCTTGGCATTTACTGAAGATTTTTTAAATAAATCATGTGTACTGGTTTTACAATACTTGGTACAGAGAAGCAGTCAGTATGTGGAAACCATTCATTTTTGTTTTTGTTATATCTTCCTAACTGTGCTTTTTGACACAAAATGCTCAACCACCTGCTTTGCTCAGGTCCAGTCAAGGGAACTTGGCCTGATTGGCATTTTGCTTGTGGGACAACATGTTTCCTAACTGAGTGCAATATGCCTTCTGCTTCAGCCACATCAACAGGAAGACACAATATGAGAACCCAGTCCTAGAAGCCAAACGGAAGAAGCAGCTGGAGCAGCAGCAGCAGCAACAACAGCAACAGCAACAGCAGCCAGAAGGTTGGCTTTCCCTCTATCTGTGGGCCAGGAGCTCCAGGCAAAGCCTGGGCACTGACACCCCCGTGTGGTCAGAAGTGGCCGCGAGGCTCATGTCCTGTGTGGTGCTAGGAACTCAATGTCCTGGAAGCGTGGGGAGTGTGCAGAACCTCTGTTAGAGTCCACACCCCGAACCCAGACAGCTAAAGTGGGGGGCCCCGTTTAAAAGCACCCAGTCTCCACTCTGGTTTAGAAAGGGGCTGTTAGATTGGAGAACATTTCTGATGGTGACAGAATTCCCTTGCCCCTGGGAGCTTTTGCACAGCACCTGCTATCTAAATCCAAACCACTTTAAGATGTGCAGGGTATGGAACTAACTTTTAATTGTAGGCATGTAGGCATCAGAAAAAGCTGGTAATTTTCAGTGCTTTCAAAAAATTAGAAGTTACTTTGTGCTCTTCACAAAAACATGAACAGTTCAGAAGTGGAGAACATTTACATCTCCCCTGCTGGTTCCCATTCTATTCTCAGCAATAAGCAATGTGCAGAAATTTTCTAGGGATGTACAAATATGCAGATTTTAACAAACACCAGGTCATAATTTATGTATATGAATACATTCTGTATTTACATACATATTAGTTTTCTGGCCTATTTTTCTCAGTTAAATATATTTCTTGCACATTTTCAAGGCTGCTTAATATAGATTTACCTTGGGATTATTTAATGACTACATAATATTCCTTTTATGAATCTCTTTACTTCATTTAGCCCTCTGTTTATTAGCAGATGCTTAGATTTTTCTTCATTTTTCATCGCAGTCTTTAAAAATATTAGGTTTACTGTTCCTTTTATATGAATATAAAATTCAATACTTCTCTTATTATCATAGTGAACTTATTAAATATAGACCATAGCATGGAAGTTGGCAGATTTTTTTTGTAAATGACCAGATAATAAACACTTTAGGCTTTGCTATTCATACAGCATCTATTACAGCTACTCATCTCTGCCCTTATGGTATGAAATACGTTATAAACTGTAAACAAATGTATGTGGCTGAAACACTGAACACTGAAATTTGAGTGTCATGTAATTTATGTGTCAACAAAATATTCTTCTTAATCATATAGAAACGTGTGAAAATCATTCTTGGCTTGCAAGCTTAATAAAAATAGGCACAGGGGCCAGTTTGGCCTTTGAGCCATAGTTTGCCAACCACGGCCATAGACTGTATTTTAGAGAGTGTTTGTACGTATCTGTGTGTGTGTGTGCACACGCACCTAGCTATTGAAAAGTTCTTCTTAATCTCTCTTCTATTTAAAAATTTAAAAAATATTTTTATGAATTTGGGGAGTGAGAATGTACAATTGAAAAATGAGTGTAAAATTAACTGTATGTACACAATTGAATTTGTTAGCTTAGCTGGAAAGGTGAGTTTGGGATGAATCTTAAGATTCATTTGCCGTGAGTTATTTCTTGGTCTTCAAAGTGAACGCGACTACACTTAGTTCATACACTTAGGCTAGTTAGGACTCAGGGGCTTTCATAATGGGTCCCCCTCGGGTTTTAGAGATGATAGGGGACAGCACCTTACCAGACTCCTGAAACCTACCTTTACTGCCCCAGCCAAGCAGACTTCAGCTCTCCAGCCAAGTCTCAGATGAATTATAGAAGTTTCTGCCTTATTGGGCCTGCTTTAGTTTACTGTATATCTTTTCTGATATTTTTTTACTTGATCTCACTTTGAACTCTGCAGCCAGAGAGAACTGGAGATTTTTATTGGTTGTATTTTTATTGGTTTTATTTCTGTCCTCACAGGTCTTAGGAGAAAGAGACATAAACACGCACACACAGGGAGGGACCTTAACGTAGAGTAGGTGTGCTGAGTAGTGTCCTACTCTGTGCAGCCATATGGGCTGTAGCCTGCCAGGCTGCTCTGTGCATGGGGTTCTCCACACAAGAATACTGGAGCAGGTTGCCAGTGCCCTCCTCTAGGGGATCTTCCTGATCCAGGGATCGAACCCACGTCTCACGTCTCCTGTGTTGGCAGGAGGGTTCTTTACCACTAGCGCCACCCGGGAAGCCCTACGTAGAATAGCAGCAGATACCAATTTCTTGTCAAGTGAAGCTCTCTGGTTCTGGTTTTATTGGCTTGGGTAGTTTTATAATGAAGAAGGTGGTGAATCCTAAGTAAGGTGACCAGTGGTCGGAAGGAAAACAGTAAACTGTTTCTTGTTTTCATTGTAGAATGGTCAGAAGATCATTCATCGCTTGTGCCTCCTGCTATTCCAAACCACCCGCCAAGTAATCCGGAGCCAGCCAGAGAAGCTCCACTTCAGGGTAAAGTGTTTTTATAATCGCATCCTACTTTGGCTCAAAAGTTCGATTTTTTTAAAGAAACTTTAAAAAATGAAATCTGATAATTCCCAGATCTTTCCAAAAGATTGTTCCAAGATAGTTCTTTGTTGTGGGGCTGACCTGTATATATAGTAGGGAATGAGCAGTATTCCCAGCCTCTGTCCACTCAGTGCCAGGAGAAACCCTCCCCCAGTGTGACAAACAAAACTGTCTCCAGATATTGCCAAATGCTGCTGGGAGTGGGGAAGAGGGTGGTGTACAAAATCATGTTGAGTTGTGAACCCTAAATTTAGAGAACACATACATTTAATGCTGTGTTAAATGAGATACATTGAAAATTCAGCACTGCATGTTTCAACATTCTAGTCAATGTATTTGCTTTTGACTAAGATTTTCTTGTAAATGTAAAATGGTTTGATATTACTGTGTTATACACTCTAACCTCTGTTCTTGTGGCAGTTTGGGCATTTATGCATGTTTTACAACGTTTCATTGGTTCTCACTTATTTACATTCACAAATAGTATGCATCCCTACTGAGATTCATTACAGAAAATTGGAAACTCAGAATCTTGCTACTTTCAGGCCTCATTACTTTTAAAGGATAGAAAAGATTTGGGGATTTTTTTTCTTTAGCTTTTTTGTGTTGGGGAGTATGTTACAGAACCAATAAAAAGCTGTAAAATTTGTCTTTTCTTCTCTCTACATTTTTTTAAAGATATAAATATGTTAGATATTAAAAGAAAGGTAAGATACCCCTTTTCCCTAATTTTCATTCCTCCACTTTTATTTTTATAAGAAAAGTTATTTCCCTTTTAGCTGATATTATCATGAGATTAGTATTAATATCAACTTGTATAAAATAGTTTGATACCATTTAATGGTGATAATGTTTTTAATAGAGACAAAACATAGAAGATAATGATATATAAATTAATATCAACAGGATTGTAGGCTCATCTTTATTTTTAAAGTATAAAATTCCTTCTTCAACTTCATGTTGTCTTCTTTCTTTCTCTCATGGTAAGTTAACTCCACTAACTTCTCAGTTCCTTGACCCTCTTGTTAATTTCTTGAGTCCTCGAAACTGTGGACACACCAGGGCCTTTGCACATGCTGCTCTCTGGACACACCAGGGCCTTTGCACATGCTGCTCTCTGGACACACCAGGGCCTTTGCACATGGTGTTCTCTGGACACACCAGGGCCTTTGCACATGCTATTCTCTGGATACACCAGGGCCTTTGCACATGCTGCTCTCTGGACACACCAGGGCCTTTGCACATGCTGTTCTCTGGACACACCAGGGCCTTTGCACATGCTGTTCTCTGGACACACCAGGGCCTTTGCACATGCTGCTCTCTGCTTGTGGCTGTCTTCTCCTCCCACTCTTTGCTCTGCCAGCTTCTGCTTAGCTAAGGTTTCTGTTGGATTCTGTCCGATTCACTCTTCCCACGTCAAACTTCTCGTTTATAGAATTTAACAGTTGGTAATTTGTGTTCATTTGAGTTCAGTTATTTAGCAATTTCCTCTTCAGAGTTTCAATCGCATGGAGGTATGAGACTGAGTTTTGTTTTGTTGTGTTTTGTTTTTCCACAGTAGGATATCCTGAACTAGATCTCATCCTCTCTGCTAAATTTATTATTGTGTGAAATAACATATGTACGTCCGTGATAAACAGCCTGGCTTCCTTAAAGGATTGTCTTAGAGATTAAATCAATTAGAGCTTTAAAGTTTCAGATTCTGAGTGTCAAATGCTTCGTGCACCAACTGAGTTAAGAGTCCAGACAGTATTGATCTGTATGAGGAACTTTATTTCAGATTTTTCTCTTTCTTTTTTTTACCCCCTTTTTCTTCTTTAATCTTCTTGGGTCCCCTAGTGGTTGGGGTTTGGGAGAGGCTCACTGAGCTCCCTGTGGGAAATAGTCTATTCTTAAAACTTTTACTCTAGTCTCTGTATTGATTGTTGTCTTTCAAGCATAATCGTAATCTTCAAAGTATAACTAATACCATAGAAGATAGTTTAAATCCATACTCTTTGACTCCAAGCTACAGTTGTAAGAAACATTAAGTTGGGCTTTATCACCATCGGTTACAACTCTGAGTTCCCTGTGTACCTGTAAAGTGTCCTGGTCTATGTTCCTGACAGTACTCTCAGGAAGAGGCTGTGTAGCTAATAGGGTTAGATTGTTTGGTATTAATTTTGCTGAGTTCATTGCTCAACTGACTTTCCTCTGATCAAAAGAGTATCCTTCTCAACTCAGAAAATGTTAACTTTTAAAGAGATTTGCTCTTGGGAAATCTCTCCAGCTTCCAGCTTTATGCTCAGAGATTTTGCAGCTACCCCTTCACCCTACCCATTTCACCACCACCATCAACAAAATAATAACCTACATTGATTGAGCTCTTTTTATGCATCAGGCACCTCCTTGAGCACTTCAGCTATGTTATCTGTCACCATTCCTCCTTACAACTATCATGTAAATAGTGAGGTTAGTACTCTCAATATCTCCACTTATACATCTGACGCTCAGGCAGAGAGAGGTTTAGTAATTCATACACACCCAGGAAGTAGTAGAGCACAGAGTTGAACCCTGGGTGTCATTAGAAACAGTTTAACTTCTGACTTAAACCTTTTTGTTGTGTTTTTTTGTGTGTGTGTGTGGGGGATACCTCACCGTCTTAATGTATGCCATTCAGTTTGGATGCTTCTGGGTACATTACCTTTTTAATTCAAGTTAATTACAGTTTAAAAAAATAAAAAAGTTAGTTTCTTGTTTCCACTGGCCACATTTCAAGGAGTCAGGAGAGCCTCGTTTTTGACTAGTGGCTGCTGTATTGGATAGTGTAAATAGCGAGCATTTCCGGTGTCACAGGAAGTACTCTGGGGCAAATGGTACTATGGTATTCAAATACTAGTTCCAAGAATAGTGCCAACTTGGCAGAGAAGCAGGCAGCTACAGGTTGTTCATGAGTAGATGTTTTGGAGCTGAGACCCAGAAGTTCCAGATTCAGTGAATCCAGGGCAGGCCCTAGAAATGAGTACATTTTTAAAAAGCTACCCAGGTGATCCTTCCACATCACCAGATCTTGCAACTGTTGACTAGTCAGCAGATTAGCCTGTCTTAGAAAATTACATGTGCCACAAGGCTGCAGCAGAGAGCTCCTCATTCCACTCCTTGTATATAGAAAAGCACTTCTCCAAAGCTACAGTAACTGATGACCTACCTGTACATCAAATGTAATAAAATGTGCATAAATGTGGAACCCTCTGATCTTCTCTCCCTAGTTAAATGTTGAAACAGAAAGTCAGTGTGTAATTTCAAAGTCCTCTTCATGTCTCTTTTAAGCTGAAAGCATTCTCAACTCAAAATATGCTAATGGTTTTTTAAAACATTCATTTAGATAAACTGCCAGACACATTTTTACATTTTCTAACTTTGCTATAATCAGGGTGAAAAACTTACACACCCAGCCACCTCTTGCAGCCTTCTCAAAGACACGTTAAATTTCACTTCTTTGTGCTCTTATTCATTCGTTCATTCAACACACATTTTTGGAGCACACGCAATGAAACAGGCCATGTTTTATTTACACTCTGGACATGCAATCAGGAATCCTTGTGGAGTTTGTTCTAGTGTTGTATGTGTGAACATGTGCAGTGCCCTTCCTGCAATAGGGTATGGGGGAGAGGGAGATAAAACCCCCATCAGTGAGTAAGCTGTATCCTGTGCAGGATGGTGATAAATGCTGAAATCAAAAGTAAAGCAGGTAAGGAGGATTGTGAATGCTGGAAGAGATACTGCAGTATTCAATAAGGGGACAGAGAGTGTCTCGCTGAAAAGTTGATGGGTATTGATATCTTTGCCTAAGTGAAATATGTGTTTGCCTTAAAGCTTTCCCTAGTAGCCTCTGCTTCAAGAATAGCTGCTATTCATACACCCCATAAAGGGAAATTTGGGGGTTATCTGAACAGTTCTCAATTTTCCATCTAGTAATTGCCATGGCAACTCTTTCAGTACAATCCCTGACTGCGCTTGACATCCCTTCCCTGGTGCTTTGGCAGATGACTTCTCATGGTAAATTCAGCTCGGTCTTGCCTTTCTTTAGCCATGCTGACAGGACTATAGTTTGTCGTGCTTCCAGCCAGCCTTGGGACTACAGTAGAGGGGAGGAGGTTAGTGAGCAGACCTGTGACTCCAGGCAATTTTAAAAAGCCTTCTTAAGAGCCAGAGACTTTTGAAATGTGCAATTAAAAATTGTATGTGTTCCCAGAGACCTTTTTAAAAAGACCTTTTAGATGTAGCTAACCAAAAATAACTTTCCTTCCTGCGTGCCAGCCTCCTAGTGCAGGGGTATTTGGAGACATGGAGATTTTTTTCTCCTTTTTTTGGATAACATTTTTGGTAGAAAAGTAATAGGGCATATGGGGAAGCAGTGTCAAGGGCAGGAGACAGGAAGTATAATAGGAGAGTTGAAAGAGTCTGCACCTAGAATGATGTTCACTACTTTGGGATAATTGGGGAAATTCAATTGAGCTTCTCGATTACAGAGAAATGCCCAAACTCAAAATAAAATATTGGGTTTGTGTGCAAAATGTTATTTGTGAATGTTATCAAGAGAATTCACTAAATGTTTGGAAGCTATTTAGCTGTATATCTGTTAATTTATTTTTAATGAGACAACTGATTTTGGACATACCTAGGCTATTTCACCAGAGAAGGCAATGGCACCCCACTCTAGTACTCTTGCCTGGAAAATCCCATGGACGGAGGAGCCTGGTAGGCTGCAGTCCATGGGGTCGCTGAGGGTCGGACACAACTGAGCGACTTCACTTTCACTTTTCACTTTCATGCATTGGAGAAGGAAATGGCAACCCACTCCAGTGTTCTTGCCTGGAGAATCCCAGAGACGGGGGAGCCTGGTGGGCTGCTGTCTATGGGGTTGCACAGAGTCAGACATGACTGAAGCGACTTAGCAGCAGCAGCAGCAGCAGGCTATTTCACTACTTGTTAAACGATGCAAATGGACAGGAAAAATTGGTCGAATTTAGAATTCAATTCAATTCCTTTTAATTTTTAAAATAGCGATTCTCTGTCTGTTTATTTATTTTTGGTTGTGCTGGGTCTTCACTGATGGGCATGGGCTTTCTCGAGTTGCATCGAGCGGGGCCTACTCTCTGGTTGCGATCTGTGGGCTTCTTGTGGTGGTAGCGTCTCTTGTCTGGAGCACGGGCTCCAGGTTGTTCAGGCTTCAGTGACTGTGTTGCAGGGACTCAGTAGTTGTGGTGCACAGGCTTAGTTGTGCTGGGGCATGTACAGTCTTCCCAGACACCCAGGAATGCTGGGTTGAACCCACGTCCCCTGCATTGGAAGGTGAAGTCTTAGAGAGTGTGTATTAGACTCTCAGTTGTTTCTGACTCTTTGTGACCCCGTGGACTGTAGTCCACCAAGCTCCTCTGTCCATGGAATTCTCCATAACAAGAATACCGGAGTGGGTTGCCATTTCCTTCTCCAGGGGATCTTCCCAACCCAGGGATTGAACCCGGGTCTCCTGCACTGCAGGCAGACTCTTTACCGACTGAGCCACGGGGAAAACCTCCTAACCACTGGACAAACAGGGAAGTCCCATGATTCTCCATTTCTTATTTATGAGTTATTCTTTGTGACCATATGGTGCGGTGTCTCCTGGTGTCATCTGTTTATTTTCAGAATGAGTTTTCTCTTTGAAGAGTTTCTGTGTAATTGACTGTACAAATGGGAGTCAAACTCTAGACAACATACTAGAAGCCAGAGTAGAAAATATGATCTGTAACAAAACAAAAGACAGAAAGCAAAGACCCGCGCCATTTTTTTTTGAAGGCCTCATGGCAGCTCAGTTGCTGTCAAACTACATGAAACAGACCAAGATGTGTGTCAGAGCGTGGACACCAGTGTCGTCCTTCTGTTAAATTTTCTTCTGATCTTCGTGCTGACACACAGTGAGCCCCAGCCCCCTCCTTACACAAAAGGGTCTGGGAATTCCCTTATAACTGGAATCAAGAAGGACTTTCTTGAAACACCTCTGTGCCCCCATGCCCCAGCACAGGAGTTTGGAGAGAGATGTCTAACTTGTCTCATTTCTTATTTACTTCATCTTTCACTCATGGTCACCCTCCTTCCACATCTTGTTTTGATGCAGGCAAACCCTTTTTTACACGAAACCCTTCAGAGTTGAAAGGCAAATTCATTCACACGAAGCTGCGGAAAAGCAGTCGTGGCTTTGGCTTCACAGTTGTTGGAGGGGATGAACCTGACGAGTTTCTGCAAATCAAGAGCTTGGTCCTAGATGGTCCTGCCGCCCTGGATGGCAAGATGGAGACAGGTATGAGACACTACAGCAGGGACCAGACAGCACCATGATGTCCTGAGCTTGTCATTGTCCTTTAAAAGCTTGGCCAGTGAGCAAGCTTCCTGTATGACGTAAATGTGTTTCCTGGTATAGATGAAAAACTTTGAAGCTGCTTTAACATTTTCCCTTTTGGGGAACTGTTAGGGTACTGTCGAGTATAGTAAATGAGTAATTTACTAAAAATGCAGATCCATTTGAATGAATGAATTCTCAACTTCACATTCTGCAGTGATTTTTTTTTAATACAAAAAAGCTCAAATGTTCTTTCAGTGATCATTATATTCCCATTAGCATGGAAGACAGTAAATGCTACACCAATGCCTTATTAGCATAAACAAAGTAATAGCAGCTGTCTTTTTGTGCCTTACAGTATCACCCCCTACTCCAATTTCAGTTCAACTTCTTATTGGTAGGATTTTATAGTATAAAATTGATGGAACTTTCCTGGGCAGTTTTTCTAATCCCCAGCTTTTTTGCAGGAGACGTAATTGTGAGTGTGAATGACACCTGTGTTTTGGGACACACGCACGCACAAGTTGTGAAAATCTTCCAGTCCATTCCCATCGGTGCCAGCGTGGACCTTGAACTCTGCCGAGGTTATCCGTTGCCTTTTGACCCAGATGACCCCAACACAAGTTTAGTGACTTCGGTGGCCATTTTGGACAGAGAACCAATTATTGTGAATGGGCAAGAGACCTATGACTCGCCAGCTAGTCACAGTAGTAAAACAGGCAAAGTCAGCAGTATGAAGGATGCCAGGCCAAGCAGCCCTGCGGATGTGGCTTCAAATGGTTCCCATGGTTACCCCAGTGACACTGTCTCTTTGGCTTCCTCCATAGCCACTCAGCCGGAACTCATAACTGTTCATATAGTCAAAGGGCCAATGGGTTTTGGTTTTACTATCGCGGACAGTCCTGGGGGTGGCGGCCAAAGAGTGAAACAGATTGTTGACAGTCCAAGGTGCCGAGGCCTGAAAGAAGGGGATCTTATAGTGGAAGTTAATAAGAAGAATGTGCAGGCCCTAACTCACAACCAAGTCGTGGACATGCTCATCGAATGTCCAAAGGGAAGTGAGGTCACATTATTGGTGCAACGAGGAGGTATGTGGACTTAGTTTGATTCATTTTTTTAAAACCTTACATCCATTGTTATATATACTGGTTATGAGATGGGTCTTTGGGGCTTTCTAAATGTCTCCTCCTTTAAGATCATTTTTATTTAAATACTGGGAAATGCATTCAAAATGCCTTCTGATTTCTCCAAATGCTAGCCTCTTTAGAGTAAAGGTTATGTTTATACATTATGTGTTTATACAAAGGGCTTGCACATAGGGTAGCACTGTTGCTGAGAGTGGGATCCAGCTGCTCCAGACTGAAAAGCCAATAAAAATGCAAGGCTGGGAGAAAGGAAAATTCACTTTGTTTCAGAGGCGAGGGAGGGTGGACTCGTGTCCAGAGGCCAATCCCCACCCGCCCCTCCCCCACTGACATTCAGTGGGCCAGAACTTTTACAGGCAGGAGGAGTTGTACAGGCAGAGAGAAGAGGCTACATGTGGAAACAGCACAGTCGTCTTAAAGTTGGTCATGCAGTGGTCTGATGAGTGTCATCTTGATTGTTGCAAAGGCAGTTAGTTTTCAGTTCCAGGGTCAGTTTATTCCCATTTCTTTGAGGCCAGTTCTCAGAATTGTGGCAGTTTCTGTCATGGCTACATTCCGATCATCAGGTAGGTAGCTTATTCCACCTGATGGGGGTTTCAGTGTCTATAAAACAGCTCAAAGGATATGGCTGCAAATGCTATCCGTAGCCACTGAGGAGGACCTCAAGGTCCCTGACTTTGCTAAGTGACTAAACTAATATTTTTTGGTTCTGTTTGTTTTCATTTGCTTCTGCATTTTCTCACTTCTCCGATTAAACTTAATCTTTGACTAAAGTTTTTCTGTGGACAAAAGACAGGCGGAAGACCTGGAGGGAAAGAACCATGGTGTCCTGCTCTGTTTCAATTTCCTTTAAATGTAAATCAAACTGTGCCTTTTAAAACCCATTAAGATTTGAAAACCTTTATCCTGTAAGTCTCTTGACCCTGGTCTGCACAGCGTGCCTTGGCCACTCTTCCAGCCTCGTCTCACACTCCTCTCCCTTCCTCAGTGTGCTTGGCCACCTGGCTTCTCTGTGATGCCTTCAGTTCTCTAAGCCCTTCTGTCTCAGGGCCTTTGCATTTTCTGTTTCCATTGCTTGGAAAACTTTTCCCCAACTCTTCACCTGGCTGGCTCAGTCTCATTCAAGTCTCCTCCTGAGAGAGGGATTCTCTCATTATTTCTCTTAAGTACCCCCCAGCAATCCTGTGTAACCCCTGTTGCATCACTCCATTTCTTGTTAGCTTTTATCGCAGTCATTATTATCGCAAGCCATTGTTTTGTACATTTTCTTATTTTTCTTTGTTGCTCTCCCTTCTTCATTAGAATTTAATGAATTGAATATCCTTAAAGCCAGGGCCCACGTCTGCATGTTGACAGTTGTGTCCCTGGCGTTTAACATAGTACCTGACTCCTGCTAGGTGTTCATGCATAAACAGATAACGAATGAATGGACATGTGATTATTATTTCCCTTGGTGGGAGCAACAGTTCCACGAATCATATTAGAAACATTTCGGCATACCCACATTTTGATGAAGTGGTTAAGAATCTCAGAGAAGTGAGGTATTCGAAATAAATCTTGAGACAGTTGGCTTTCTTCTTTTTCCCCTGTCAGCACCCCCAGCCCACCAGAACTTCCAGGACCTCACACTGAGAAATATTTTCTGGGTCAGTGTTTGCGGCTAATCCTGATTGATTACCTCCCACTCTGGGCAGGAGATTGGTAGTTCCCCTGACTCTTGCCAACATGAGGTGTTTATGCACGGAGTATTCTGCCCCTGTGAAAAAAGATCAGGACCAGACTTCTACTTTCTCTCTGTTTCACGGAGGTGGAAAAGCTTGTGTATGTTGCAACAGCGATGATCTCGGGCTCTCATGAAACTGTGTTCTGTGATCAAAATGATTGGGGTTGTTGGAAGGGAATCCAGAATTCAGAACTGTGTGTGACTCACAGTGCTCAGTTCACCATTCTTAAACAGGTATAAAAGCCATTTGCACATTTTTTTCAAAGAGTTATTTCTACCAATAGTATTTTGAAGTGTCTTCTTGTACCCAAATCACTTGATTTCACAGATGTGTTTTAAACAGTGACCAAGATGTTGCAGGAAGTGACTTGAGGTTAAGGATGAGGAGGAGGGGGAGAGGGTGGAGGATGGTGGTACCTGGCACTCACAAGCAGGAGAGCAGTTTACAAAGTGCTTTTCAAACCTACACGCGCCTCTCAGGCCTTGCTTACCGTGTCCCTGAAAGGTAGGCAGGCACCAACCAAGAGCAGGATCGAGACGTTCACCCGGATTCTTTGGTTTCCAGTCCAGTATTCTGCTTTACTTAACTCTGAATACCACTGATTTTTGCATATTTGCTGGTTTTAGTGGCCAGCAAGTTGGAAACTTGTAAATAGTTTTTGGTACGTCAGGGCATCTCTGATTCAGCCACTGCTCATTTGACATTACAAATCACACTGTTCTCCTTCTTCATTTATTTGCCCCTCCATTTCTTTTGTCATTCTGTTCAGTTTTTCTTTTACATTCAATTTAATTTCAAAGGGATGAAAAACAAACTATCATTGTAATCTACTAAACCACGATGGTTAATGAAACCATTTTGTAATGAATCTGCCCGAGATAGCAAACAGCTCATTATAAAAGCATATCGCTAGCTGATTCACTTTGTTGTACAGCAGAAACTAACACAACATTGTAAAGCAATTATACTCCAATAATAAAATTAAATTTAAAAAATATTTTGAAGAGTGTACAAGGAAACATGTTAAAGAATCTTAACCACAGTGAAATACAATGGAAATGATCAGACTATTCATCAATAAAGTATGGGTTAAAAATAAAATACCCTTGATTTCAAATATGTTTATTTTCTCTCTTAATTCCTCAGACTGTCTTTCAATTAATGCCATTGCATTTTATAACATTAAATTAATAAGAGAAGCTCCAGAATATATTACCACATTAGTCAATATCTGCATATTTTATTCCAGAGCCTGAGTAATTTAAAATCACTATAACATCAGCAGTCTTTAAAATATGCTATATGCTTTGCATTTGATTTATGTGTCGGATAGAAAGTTTGTACATCTTCCCTTGGCAAGCCAGCACCAGCTACTATTAATCTTTCTAGAAAGCATATAAATATATTTGTTTCTGCCATATATCAGTTATTTGAATCAGAGCTGGCATTTTAATCATTCTTCTTGTATGATGGGAGTGTAAATGAGAAGGTTTGATGATCAATAAGGATAGCAGCTAGGTTAAATGAGAAAGCAAATGGCCACTTCACTGATTCTTTCTAATGAATCTCATTTCTGTCTTAACTGCTGGTAAGCAGATTGATAAACTCATTAAGTCCACACTTTTCTTGATTCTCAGGATTTCATATCTCAAGGATGGCACTTTCTGTGCTTTAAAGAAGTAGTATTTCTGTTTTGGGGCAAAACCTAGCTATATTTGCATTTTGGTTTTCACTCTTAGTCTCCTAAACTCATTTTTTATTTTTGTTCTGGTTGAGATCAGGTGCATTTTGTTTTTCTTTCCATCTCCCTCCTGCCAACCTGAAAATAAGCAGAGGTTGAAATGTTATTTGTAAATTTCTGGAGACAGTTTTCTGGGTCAGGCTTGGGCTTGCTGGGGGTGTCCATCCATAGCCTTGTCAGTTGGGATCATCACTGATTTGTTTACAGGTGTCTTCTCCGTAAACAAGTCCATGTCTGTGGCTAGCAGTCAGGTTCTGTAAAGGGCAGCCCCTTCTTCCTTTGCCTGGCTTCCCATCTTCCCATGGCCAGTCCATTCCTCCTTCTCCCTCTGCTGTCCAGTCAGGAGAATGCCTTTTATTTTTCTTAGTTTTTCACAGAGCATTTGCATTCAGAAGACCCATCACCTGACTCCGGTGTGAGTCTAGAGTCTTTTTTATGTGTTTGGAAAATGATGCTCCAAGGTTATTACTGTTGTTTTGAATAATTTTTTTTAATTTACAAAAGATGAAGAATTTGTTTCATAAAGGTTTTTTATTTATTTTTAAAAAGGAATTATACTATATGTAGCATAACTACCTGTGCCCCCTGTGTATTTGGCTAATTTATACCCAGTAGGAAGTACAATGCTTTTGAAGATACCATTGGGGGTGAGTCAGAATACTCTGTTTCAGGCGACAACTTGGAATATTTTTTGAAAGAGAAGAATGTGTGTTTTACTTTGACAGAAGATGTGTATTAAAAAAGCTAAACTGAGGACTTCCCCGGTGGTCCAGTGGTTAAGACTCTGAGTTCCCAGTGAAGAGGCCTGAGTTCATTCCCTGGTCAGGGAACTAGATCCCACATGCCACAAGTAAGATTCAGCGTGGCCAAATTAAAAAAAAAGAAAGGACATATCATTTTGTTTTTGTTGTTGTTCGGTCACTAGGTCATGTCTGACTCTTTGCAACCCCATGGGCTACAGCATGCCAGGCCTCTCTGTCCTATACTATCTGCTGGAGTTTGCTCAGACTCCTGGCCATTGAGTTCGTGATGCCATCCAACCATCTCATCCACTGTCGCCTTCTCCTCCTCCTGCACTCATTCCTTTCCAGCATCAGGACCTTTTCAGTGAGTCAGCTCTTTGCATCAAGTGGGCAAAGTATTGAAACTTCAGCTTTGGCATCAGTGCTTCCTATGAATATTCAGAGTTAATATCCTTTAAAATTGACTGGTTTGATCTCCTTGCAATCCAGGGGACTCTCAGGAGTCTTCTCTAGCACCACAGTTCGAAAACATCAGTTCTTCGGTGCTCAGCCTTCTTTATGGTCCAACTCTCACATCTATCCATGACTACTGAAAAAACCATAGCTTTGACTATAACAGACCTTTGTTGACAAAGTGATATCTTTGATTTTTCATGCACTGTCTAAGTTTGCTACAGCTTCTCTTCCAAGGAGTAAGCGTGTTTTAATCATCTTGTTTTAAGTGATATTTAAAAGAAAAGGCTAAACTGAGGGTTCCAGGAGCCTGCCTCTAGTTCAACCTCTGCCTGTAACTCCTCTATAACTCTGACTGCGTTACAACTCCTGCCCTGAGACTCATTTCTTTTTCTTAAAAAAGAAAAGGATATTTTGAACTAAATCATGTTTAGGATGACCGCTCTAAATTTATGCCAATACTTTCATTGGCGTATAGAGGAAAGAAAGATCCAAGACTCAGGTGATGCAAGTTTAAATTCCCTCTCCTGCCTTTATCCCCTTTGTGACTTTAGGCAAGCCATCTGAAAAAAGTAGCACTTATGCCGGTTCCTGACCTAGAAGCAGTCACATGATGAGTGGTGTATTACTGATCTTATCTGGTATCAGAAGCCCCTGAGTGTGGTAGCTTACTTTTTCTCTTTTTAAAAAGAGTTTTTATCCTTTATCTGCAGAATCTTAATCTGAGTACACGATGTGCAGGCACCTGTATTTTTTTTTTTAGAAGCTCTACCAGCAATTCTGATATAAAATCAGAATTGGAATCAGTTTTAGGCTCCTGCCCTCCCGATTCCTTCTCATTTTGATTCTGTGACATATAAATGGGAGTTAAATAAGTTTATAAAGTTTAACAGTTGTTTTCATTTCTAAGTAATATTCTTCTTCTAAAGTCTACTTTCTAAGCAACAGATTTCTCCATCTTCGCTAAGGTCCATTGCAGCTTCCAAATTTGATATTTTTCTACTTTAGAGGAGGTTAGAAAGGAGGACTTGGTCTCAGAGATGCTTCTTTTGAGCTCATCCCCCAGGTGGCTTTAGCTGATCAAAACGGAATTAGAAGTGATGCTTTGTTTATTGAGTGCTCTTGTCAGGACACTGAGTAAGTTTAGGATCTGAATGGAAAGTAATGAAAGGCCAGGATTCCCAGAGGGCAAGATTCTATCCAACTTGTACTTTTGTATCTCTGGACATCATGGGGAGCCTGGTCTGTGGTAAGGTCTCAGTTAAATACCAACTGGATAAATGTAACTTCCTCTGCAAGCCACATTAGAAAATTAATTATGTAGTTTCACAGTCACTCTTCATAACTTCTGAAACATAAGAGAGAGATGTTAAAAGACAACAAATCAGATATAAAAATGGTGGTAGTGATAGTAATGATAGTGTTAAAAATATTATTGGTTATATTGTGTACCAGAATTGTTACTATGGTACAAGCGATACGTACACACTTAAATAAAAGCTCTTAGCATCCCATTGTTGTGGCCACGTTGGAACCAGGCATTTGCAGTGTGATTCTGAACAGGGCTCTGTGGGAAATGAAGGCAGTGATTGGTAGGGGAAAAAAGGAATTGCTTTTGTTGTAGGTGTTGAGACTCCACAGTTAAATTTGCTTGGTATAAAGCAAAAGGGAAATTTCTGGTTTAGTTGGTAAGTATGTATAAGATACTTCCTTGCTTAAAGCTTTTGTAATAAAAGCAGTCAACGCTTCCACAGTGTGCCAGCCTGAGTTGGTTCTAAACATTTTACATGTCATAATTCAGGAGGCCTCTGAAGTGATTAAAACCTGGTTGCTGTTTAGTCACTAAGTAGTGTCTAACTCTTTTGCGACCCCATGGACTATAGCCCATCAGACTCCTCTGCCCGTGGGATTTTCCAGGTAAGAATACTGGAGTGGGTTGCTGTTTCCTTCTCCAGAGGATCTTCCTGACTCAGGGATCGAAGATGCATCTCCTGCATTGGCAGGTGGATTCTTGACTGCTGAGCCACCAGGGAAGCCTGCTTAAAATCTTATCTTCCCTTTAAAGATTTTTTAAATAGGAAATCATTTACATTTTTATTTATTTATCTTTGAGGTCTTCATTGAATTTGTTGCAATATTGCTTCTGTTTATGTTTTGTTTTTTTGGCCCCGAGGCATCTTAGTTTTCTGACCAGGGATCAAACCTGCACCCCAAGAATTGGAAGGCAGAGTCTTAACCACTGGATTAGCAGGGAAGTCTCTACCTCCACTTAAGAGGAGAGGATCCTGAGGCCCAGAGAAGCTCACTGATTTACCCAGAATCACACAGCTGAATTTCAACGACTCTACTTCCAAAGACAAATCTCTTACCCACTATGTTAAGCAGCCTCCTGGCTTTTAGATAAGAAGCTCCAATACCTAAACTGTTGAGCAGTACGCCTTATCCATAAAGGAATGAATAAGGTCTGAAGTCCGTGGCAAATTAATGCAACTTAATTTTCATACAAATTAATGATGATATTTAGTTGATTAAATCGTCATCGATCCACATAGGGAAAGCAATATCTAATCGCATCATCCAAGCACATGATTAGCATTAGCTCTTCTTTGTTGTGTGTTTTCCCTCTGTCTGAAACGATGTAGAACCATCATGATTAGAACCGCAGCGAGCTGTGCCCTGCCTCAGAGTTAAACCCGAGTTATCTGGCGCCTCTGTTCTCTTTGCCCTCTGGTCACGGACTGGAGAATGAATTGCAAATTGTACCACTTAAGGTTTGACTGCCAGAAGCTCTTCAGTTGAGCTGCAGGGCCTCGGAGAGGAAAATTCAGGTTGCTGGCTGAGTGATACCCTAATGGAGGTGGAGAGTCCTGTGTATTCACATCCTCACAACCCGTCCCCTCCCCCTTCTCTGTCCTGCCATCCTCCCTGTCTTCCCCGGCCTCTGCCATCCATCATGCGGCATCTGGCCTTGCCGTGGCCTTGCAACAGGTCTCGACGCTTCCTGTAGTCCATTCTCCAGCTAGAGTGATTTAAAGTCAATTGGATCCAGTCACTGCTAGTGTCAGGATGACGTCCCATCATTCAGAGGAAACTCCAAAGTCCTGTGTCGCAGCCGAGAGCTGCTCTTTTTTCTGTCTATTTCCTCTTGCAGAGAGCCACAGGGCTCTGTCACTCCTGTCCTTCAGGCTTCTGCTCTGACTGCTACATGTCCAC